>NC_042291.1:13101983-13464483 GCF_901000725.2 Takifugu rubripes | reverse complement strand
ACGGAGGCCACGTTAGGGGCCCATTAAGTGCCGTCGGGGGTTCTTTTTGTTTTTTTTCTGGTAGCAATCAAACAACTCTGAGCATTCGGATTCAATATTGAAGTTTACACATCCTCGTAAGTCTACCCCTGTTTAATATGTCACATCCGTGATTGTGTGTCCTCCTGCATGTGCGAGCGTGTGCGCGCGTGGCCCCGAGGCCGTCTCCATGTGGTTGTTATTTTAGGTCTTATGAAGGAATTCTCAGCCCCCCTTCGGCCACTCCCAGTGACCAGGGTTAGGATTGGGGGGAGATGGTGAAGGCAGACAGAGGATGGTGATGGGGTTGGGGGCAGGGCGAGGGCAAGAAGGGAACTTTTTATTTTTATTTTCAGATATTAGTGGAATCCTTCATGTTGCTGATCCGTGCTTGTGTTTGCTGTGTTGTCTGTCACACCGTTCATGGTTCAGGTGGCGATGATCAATTCCACCAATATGACCTTCATCCAGAACTTCACAGGGGAACAGGTAGGATTGGCCACCCATCCCAGCTAGCATCCATCCCGGTTACATTTTTGTATAATATACCGTGTCCGAGCAGATGGCCTCCTACTTTGGTTACTCTCTGGCTGTCGCCGACCTGAATGGAGATGGGTAAGTCTTCCTGAAGTTGTTAGAATCTCTCTTTTCCTCCGTCTAAACTTTAAAACCTTCCAGGACGGACGATGTTCTGGTGGGGGCCCCCCTCTACATGGAGAGAGAAATTGAGAGCTATCCCAGAGAGGTGGGCAAGGTGTACCTGTACCTGCAGCTGTCCCCACTCACCTTCTCCGATCCTGTTCCGCTGACGGGGACGTACACCTTCGGCCGCTTCGGGACGGCTATAGCACCTCTGGGCGACCTCAACCAGGATGGATACAATGGTGAGCAGAAAAAAAAGAGGGGGTGGGGTGGGGGGATCCTTCTAATGAAAGTTGTGTGTCTTGTGTTTTGTCTCCGGTTGAGGAAATCCTAACAGGAGCTGCTGCTTGAAATAATGCTTAGCTCTTCAGCCAATAAGGAAGTGGCATTGAGAGGTTTCATCTGTGTGTGTGTGTGTGTGTGTGTGTGTGTGTGTGTGTGTGTAGTGGGGTTATTTTTAACTCACCAGATGTGCAGAGAGATAACATCATCTCAAACTTCCCCTCTTCGAGCTTTAAGTTAATTTGTCTTTTCTATGTTTGTTTTATCCTCGCATGGATAAAACACACGCGCGTGCGCAAACACACGCACGCAAAAATGCTTTACAAATGAGGGAAATGATGTACATTATGGTCTGTTTTGGGTCTCTCCCACCTTTTTAAGCCCTTTAAACAGCAGATCAATGACCTCTGGATCAATCCCAAGCATTTCCTAGCATGGGAGACATCAATCACGTTAGGCTGCGCTGGTCTCTGAGGACCGGCGGTGCAGCCTGAGAGACCACGGAGACCGTCAGCGTTCAAAGATGATGTCACTATTCCTGGAGGTCACCGAGGAAACTTGCAGTTTTCAGTCTTTTCTGCTTACAACCACCGCCGCAAACCTGTTCTCAAATGTCGGCGTGTTCGTTGCACAACTTTTCACGTACCCAAGGACGTGCATATGGACTCACAGAGACACACATGTATGCGCCTGCATGCACACATGGTTGCACTTATCCTCCCGCAATCTACTTCATGTGGAACTACTTGTTTAGGCAGAGTGGGGGGGGGGGGGTCCTGAGACAAACAGGATGTCCAGAGGTGTTTGGACAGTTACAGTAATGACAAAGATACTCTCATTAGTCCTGTCTGGCCACGCCGAGGTCAGAATTATTCCACTTAATGTGGGTGTGATCTGCTTCGTCGGGGCAGGTGCTGAAGTGTGTAACATTTGTGTAACATTTGGACCTACGTTCACATGACGACGTCTCAGCCGGAGATCATTTTCGGTCCTCGGGAAAGACACAGTGAGAGCGGCGGTGATGTTTGCTTGTTTTCACAGACCGCCATCGCTCAGATCTGATGGCGGCAGCGCGTGGACGCGGTCCCGATGATTTCAGCGACATGTTTTGGGGTTTTTTTAAGAGCTGGCTGCGATTGGTCGTCGTTGAAACTGCCAGGCAATGCCTGAAGACAGGAAATGCAGGGAAAATAACATGCTTGACAGAACGCAGCCTCTCTAATCCTCGCTAATGAGCTGACATGTTCCATTGTTTGTTCGCATTTCACCGACAGCATATGGGAGTTGCAGGCGCGCTAAAATTAGCTTTTAGCATCAAAAACTGTTGGAGCACTGCTCTGTAGGACTGGATCACGACAGTTAATGCTTCGTGTAAGCCCTTCATGGCATCGCTGTGCCAATCAGCAGCTCCCTCAGTGCAACTGGGCCTGGATTTGGATTACAATGGAAATACTTTGCATGATTGTTAACATAGCTCAAAACGTTTGCTGTGTGGTTTGGATACAACCCAGGGATGAACTGAGTAACACTTGAGCCTGACTTGGATATGGATTCCCCAAATCAGGGTAGTCCAAACCCAGTCCCAGGGGTTCCTGACCTACCAGGTCAACACTGGGTTTGGATACCCCGGCTCTAGCTTGATGAACTCAAAAGCTTCTAGTTTTAAAAAAAACTGTTTTGTTCTAACATACAGTACTGCGTAACCACAAATCTGAGCAACGGATGAGTAAAACAAATGCAGAGGTACTTTCATCTGTCTCAGAGGAGCTTTAAACCTGTTGATATCTAAACCTTCCATGTGTCCGTTGTCATCACCGCAGACGTGGCGGTCGGCTGCCCGTTTGGAGGAGAGGAGCGTGGAGGGAGAGTACTGATATATAACGGTCACCCCAACGTAGCCGCGCAAGGCCTGAGGCTGAGCCAGGAGCTGAGAGCAGCCCGTAGCCGTGCCGGGGGTCTCTCAGGATATGGGTTCACGCTGCGAGGAGGCCAAGACTTGGACAATAATAAGTATCCTGGTAAATATGCTAAACACATCAGTCCGTCTCTGTGTTTTCCCCAGTGTTCTGTTTAAAATTCTTTCAACCTGCATTCCTTCCCTTCTTCACTTTTCCTTCCAGCTCCTCTCGTTACGCTCTCGCTTGCCTGTCAACTTGACCTCCACATTTCAGATTTCCCTCCACGCGCCCCCCTCTGCTACCATCCCGGTGTTTTGTGTAGTCCTTACCTCCTCCCCACCTCTCTGCTAAAGTCATTAGCTGGTTGAATTGGGTGGAGGGAAGAGTGCCAGCGGACGGCTACTGCTTCCATCCTCTCGGGAATTACAGTGTCCGAGTGGGAGAGAAAACGCAAGATTGAGAGAATGAAAGATTTTAATACCTTATCCACATGTTCCAGTCTGCCAGACGCACCAGCCCCCGGGTTCAAATCCCCGAGTCGACAAAGAGGATTTCAATCAAATTCCCCGGAAACACATTCTTTCTTTCGGTGCCACCTACTCACCGACTTTCCAACAATAGAAACCTTCACTTCAGTCGTACAGATGCCGAAAAAGAGGCGTATTTGTCTTAGCGTGAAGCCGTTTCTTGAGATTTATGGTTGAGAAATGAAAATCCATGTGAAGAGAAGCAGGCGCCGTCTTCTGCCAGTGTTGTCCTGGCTCTGGGCTCGTACAGATTAAAGGCTTGAAAAGGGGAATTTGTTTAGTTTCACCTTTTTCTTTGCTTTTCTTTACCCCCACTGCCTTTTCTCCTATTCCTTTTCACTTGGCTATAATAACAGATTTCTTCATTCCACAAACACGATATCAAGGGAAAATATGCACAAACGCGCGGCTGTTGAACCGTTTCACTGCCGGCCTGAAAGTGTGTCTTGAGCCTGCGCCAGGCCCGGGGTCAGTGCCTGACCCTGCGCAGGCCCGCCGCAAATCAGAAGCGCCGGATTTCAAAACACGATACAGTAACTACACACGAAACAGGGCAGGTTGAAAACCAAGACCTGTGGAGGTCCTCTGGGAGGAGGCAGCGGAGCAGAAAACTCACGGGTGGCAGAGCTTCCAGCCAACACACACAAGCCGCATAAACATGCGCAGGCAAATGGTGCAGGACCTGCGTCGTCTGTCATTAGCGAGCCGGCTGGCGGAAGTGGAGCACGCGCGCGCGCTCGCAGCGTCGTTAGGACGGTAGTAAAGTCACACCATTCAAAGGGGGCAGATACGTTTGATCAGCTCTGTCAGGGGACTGCGAGAGGCGTCTGGGAGGCCTGTAACAGCAGCCACATGCTCACGTCCCCGTCAGATGTCGGAAAAGATGGATGGTGATTAAGTTCTGCTTTTAGCCTTAACTGGCTTTTTTTTTTAAAGAGATGTCATAAATATCACAGAAATCCATTTATGGTAGGAAACTCGGTTATGCTGGGGGGGGGGGGGGGGGGGGGGGGGTCTGCTTTTAAAATCCACTTCAGAGAGTTTATGTTAATTAAATATTTAGCATGTTCTGAAATTAGACCCTGATTTACAGGTTCATTAGTGAGCGGGTGACATCTGCCAGGGTGTGTTTTAGCAGACAGATCACACACTGATGTTATTTATTTAGTTTTATTTCTTAATGGTTTTTTTTATCCTTCCTGCTATCGGATAAGTTGGATGTCTTTTTTTTCCCATTGGAAAAATGTGGGAGAGGCTTGAATGAAGTTGGGGTCAGCTGTGTGTTGGATGGGGGTTAAATGGCCTTGGGGTGCATTTCAGGTTCAGCCAGGAGGTCAGAGGTCAAAAACCGACAGTGTTTGTTACCAGTCAATCACGCGGGGCTCTGGTTGATTTGGAGACCTGTCAAGGTCGATGGTTCGACGTCTGGTAGTCGGGGGGGGGGGGAGGTCATTAGGCGGCACAGTCAGTTGGCAAGAAGGTGAAAATTTTATTGCTACTTTAATCTTCGCTGTTTCCTGGATACGATTTCAGTTTAAAATCAGTCAAATCAGACACAGTTAGAGGAGCTTTTTTGTGGTTTTATACCTCTGGTGTGCTTTTAAATCAAGCCACGCACGGCTGATCCTTCACATTCGCTGCGGCCCATTTCCTCTGTCAGCACAATTAAACACATGTATCAAGTTACCGAATAGCTTAAAAATATCATTTATGAATCTAAAAATGAGATAATGCTCCATTTCCTCTCAAATCTGCCTCTCTTCAGTTTTGTTTGGTTTTTTTCCGACCAGTGCGACTGACCTTTTGGCCTTTCATGGCAGAGGCTGGTTCCCTGCAGCCAAACAGGCATTCAGGGTCGGCAGCACGGCTTGACAGTCTGTCTAAACTCTAAAACGGTGGAGGTTGTGTTTTCACAGCCTCAGACAGACACCATCAGCAAAAGGGGCTCAGTTACCGGGACTGGACCCTCCACCAGTGAACGTCTGTTAGCCCACGCGTGTCCACCGACTCCCTGGAAACCCAAACTCGCCTCAAATCAAGAGTGGCAGGCGAGCTTTTCGGAGCGTTAGGAAAAGGAAAAGTGGGCCGTTATTTGATTTTGCAGCCACGCTCACGCGTACGCGCACGCTTAACCCCAGAGGAGCCTTGGCAGAGAAGATTCATCACACAGAAACACACACAAGTGGAAGGGATGGAACTGGAATCGGACCTGGAGTCCAGCAGGCCCAGTTTGCCACTTCTCACTCTCCTGGAACCAGTTCCTGATGGATTTACCACATTCTAGTTCAGGCCAGATTTGTTATCAGCTGTCCTACTTTCTTGCTCCTATTGTTATTTCCCTCTCTTTCCTGCACATTTCCAGCTGTCTCCCAACTGTCCTTTTCCTCTGCTGGTGGCTTTACACACAAAACACACTCAGTGAGACTCTGTGGCCCGCGTGGAGGAAGGACAGGGGCCTAAACATCTAATGCTGCAGCTTTAGGGGGGCTGAGTGACGGCAGCCAGAGGCTGAAACAGATGTGCTTCTCTCAGACTCAATTAGTTCCTTTCTTATTGGCTATGGAAGGGAGGAAAGACGCAGCGAATGGCGTGTAAATCCGGCAGGAGTGTGTTTCCACCCGTCCTGGTAAATTTTAATAACTGCAGGTTTTTGGTGTTTTGGAAAGCTGACGCTCCTGGCTGCTCTATCAAACTCCAGGCCTGGATAAAGGCGTGAAGCAAAATAAAGCACAACTGCAAAAAATAAATACCCATTACCTGAATTCTCCTTTTCCTCTGGAGGAACTCGTTTTAGGGAAGCCTTCATTTCAATCACAATCCAATCTTGCTGCAGTCTCAATTAGGGCTTTTCAATTTCACATTGTTTAAATCAGCACCGTGCGTGTGCCTGTGTGTGTGTGTGTGTGTGTGTGTGTGTGTGTGTGTGTGTGTGTGTGCGCGCGCGCTTTAATTGTGTGAGTCCCTCGACCACAGCTATTAAACACTTCTGTATTTTAAACCCAGACAGCCAATTTAAAAGTGTGCGTTCATCACCAAAACCCTCGAAACAAACAAATAAAATCTAATATAGACGAGTTTTGGAGCAGCTTTCAATTAAGGGCCTTTCCTGCCCCAAGGCCCCTGGGGAAGGTTCTTCAGTAAAACCTGATTGGGGGTGTTGTCATGGCGCTGGAATTCACAGGTCCTTGCAGGACACACACACGGGCGCACAATTTTAAGGATTAGCAATAAAGGGGAACGCTGTTTTTTACTGTTTATGCCCAGAAAATGAGATCGGCACACACATCTGAGTCTGATGAGGTTCGGCGGAGGCGTTGAGATGGCTCCCATCTGTGCCACTCTTTGATGATTTCCACACTCTCCGTCTCTCTCCTGCAGATTTAATCGTGGGGGCATTCGGCTCGGGCGAGGTCTCGGTCTACAGGTAAGGAAGGAAGCGACGCGTCTCATCTCACCCCCCTTCCGGTTCTCACGGGTGCGTTTGTGTGCTCAGGTCTCGGGCTGTGGTTTCTGCTGAAGCTTCCATGGACCTGATCCCCAGAGTTCTGAACCCCGACGACCGACAGTGTCATCTGCCTCAAACAGACATCATGGCGACCTGGTAGGAGACAGCTCGACTCCATCTTGACTAAACATTAACACCTCACTGCCGTCTGGTTCACAATCCAGCATGCTTCCAGTGGATGTATACAAATTAAGGATTATAAGATTTTATACAAAAAATAAACATGGAGGCTAGAAGTAAGGAAGCAGATGGGTTTGTTTTTTTTCTAAAGAATTTATAATATTTTTTTCTTCTCGGCCATGTTTCCTCTCAATTCCACAAAGTGTTATAATGTTTCCCAGCTGTGTCACCCCCACCCCACCCCCACCCCACCCATTTCCAGGAGGCATTTAATTGTGGCGACAATGGCATCAGAGGAAGTCTCTAACTCGTGATTTAGTGATTCTGGTTTTGTTTTCTGGTAGTCTTACATCTATCTCCTGTTAACGACCCACATTTTGGGGAAGTGAGGACATTCTGGCGGCCCTCCCGACTTCAAAGGACAGCTTGAGGGTTAAGACTTGCTTTTGAGGTTGGAGTTGGAATTAGGTTTAGGTTAAGGTTAGTGTCAGGGGGTTAGTTGGGATGGTTAGGGTGTGGGTAAAGAGCCGAGGAATGCGTTATGTTCGTAAAAGTCCTCACAAAGTGTTTGTTTTTTGTTTTTTTTGGTCACACATTTCTGTCCCCACTTTTTTCTTTCTAAAAGCATTAATTTATCATAAAAAGAAACACATGTTTGTACTTGTATCTTATTGACATAATGCATTCCCAAGCTCCTTATCTTAATCCTAACCATTACAACCCCAAACTCCATCTAAACCCAAACTAAACTCTAACCTTCACCTTAAAATCAAGTTTAAACCCTCAAACAACACTTGAGGAAGTGAGAGCCGGTCCAAACTGCAACCACACGCATGAACACAAACACACAGTTGATTGTGTGTTTTTATGAATGTGTGTGTTGCAGGAAACATGACCGAAAGCATCATTTGCAACATCAACTCTTAAAAGCATATCTGCAGGACTCTGCAGCGCTCGACACATTTGCATAGTTCAGTTTTGTTTCTGTGGGTCTTCATGGTTTAGAATAGAACTCTGGGCAGGCCAGCTGCCGCTGCACCGTCTGTGGTGGCACAAG
The DNA here is from genome assembly GCF_901000725.2 of Takifugu rubripes. Classification (NCBI taxonomy): domain Eukaryota; kingdom Metazoa; phylum Chordata; class Actinopteri; order Tetraodontiformes; family Tetraodontidae; genus Takifugu; species Takifugu rubripes. The sequence continues at coordinate 13,456,434 of NC_042291.1, read as the reverse complement.
TGTTGGCAGCGGCTAAGAAAACCAACAGAACATTGGTCAGATTGACAGAGAGCTCTAAACTGTGGAATTCTGGTAAAACAAAATTTTACTTGGTTCAATAAGCTGTAATAATATATTGGTCACAGGGTTGGAGGTATACAGAGAGAGAGAGAGAGAAAGTGAAGGGTGATGACATTTGGAGAAAGGCATTGTGGGAGGTAGCCCAAGCTGGATCCACTGATTCCATCAGATCTTAATCACAGGATTAAGTGTCAGTAAAATAACCCAGCGATGTCTGGAAAGCCTATAACTTTATTAAAAATGAGTGACCGCACTCCCGGTGACGCTTCCATCTTATTCCTGATTGCTGCCTCAGCATATTAGCAAGGAGCTGAACACGACAACAACCATGTAGTGATTTAGTTTAGTGAGTAATCAAGTGAAACTTGTCAGGTACTGAGCAACATAATTACTTATCCTTCCCCTTAAATTAGAATTCCTTGATCCGCCCCTTTTTCCAGAGCCCCACCAAATTTTAATAGGTTCTATCTCGGCTCGTTTCCCATCCTCCCACTATATCTACCCTGTATTTTTTTTCCACATCATCACTCTAAATAATAAACCAACCAACCAATAAACAAACACCCGCAACTTCCTTTCCAGAGCTAATGATGTCTGTTTATATGATGGATGTGCAAATGTGTGGAAAACTATGCGGAAAATGTTGTTCTACTATAGTCGTTTTGCACCCAAGAGACCAAAAACGAGTTCAAAGATTGCTGGGAAATTGGAGGAGAGGAAAGGAGATAAATTATCTGTGTGAATTATGGTGATACGTCAGCGGCACAAACTGGGGTCACATGGGCCAATGATTGACTAGGACTACTGCAGCTGTGGAGGAAGGGATGTGCGTGTGTGTGCGTGTGTGCGTGTGTGTGCGTGTGTGCGTGTGTGTGTGCAGAGAACGATTGCTAGAAGCGTGTCGGGACGCCAGGCGGAGATGCATTTTGGGAAAATCGTATACAGTAATTACAACCCGCAGGCCCGAGCTGTTGTCAGTAAAATGGAGGTCATTTCCGCGCTCGATACAGTTGAGCTCGACACACACTGCTTATTAGAGTAACGCTTGAACCCCAAAACACACCCCCACAAACACACACACTATATATAACACATTCATCAAACCACCTGCAGATTTCAGAGCGTCCACCGGGAGTAATTTTTAGAACAGGAACCTGCAACACATATTTATGATGCAGGGAAAACTGTTCATCATCAGAGTGTCTTCAGATAGTTTTAATTAACCCCAAACACACACAAAACAACTGCAACATCTGTGTTGTTTTGATGTTGATGATTGTCCGTTACCTCATACCGCTGAAGCTTCGGCGTTAAAAACTGGGGCATGAATTCGCCGGCTCCCTCGGATTTTAGCAGCTCTGATTCCGTTGTGTGGGAGTCTCTTTCCTGTTCCTGATTACAGATGTGATAATGTGCACGCTTACAATTAGACAAACAACCATATGGGAAATGCAACAGGGCTTCCCAGTCTCCCATGTCTGCCTCTCTAATTGAGGGGGATTTCCCAGCGTCCCTTGGAGCGCGAGAGTGCCCTGCTTTGCATTTTATTAGGTTAAAAATGCGACCTAAATGGACCCAGCCTGCGACACCCTAATCTAATCTGCTATGGCACTGCTCCCCCCCCCCCCCCCCCCCCCCCCCTTTTAAAATGATCTTAATAACAATTCCAACTGTGTTGCATTCACTGCCAGCCAGAACTGACAAAACAACCCGCTTTCCTCCACGTCCACAGAATTTATTGTGCACTGATTTGAATTGTTATTGCATCCGAAACCGTCCAATGAAAGACACATTCTTTGGGGACTCGTGAGGAGCATTTCTGGTGAGCGAGTGTGTAATGCTGCCGTCGACAGCATGTGTGATCGCAGCCTTGTCTTTCTGCAGCCTGAAAGTGGACGTGTGTGCATCCGTGAGCGGAGTGGGGATCCCCTCTTCTGTAGGTGAGCAGACGATCCCACTCTCCAGTTCCTTTCAAATGGAACTTTACTCCTAAATATTGGACTGCCAGGCATAAAGGGGTGAAGACAGGCTTTAACGTCTCCTTTCTCCTCTGCACAGACCTGAGAGCAGAGCTGCAGCTGGACTGGCTGAAGGGAGTGAGGGGCGGGGTTAAGAGGGTTCTGTTCCTGGACACCCAGGAGCCCCAACGCACAATGCTCCTTCGACTGGGTCACAGACGCCCACGTGCATGCTCGACACACACCATTTACCTGAAAGTGAGCGCACAGATGCAACAGAACAAACCCCCCTGATCAAGTGACACAGGAAACAGTTTGAACGTTTTCATTTTCTCTTACACTCTCAGGAGGATGATGAGTTCAGGGACAAGCTCAGCCCCATCTCGCTGGCGCTGAACTACAGCTTGGTTCCGCCTTCTCACGGCCAGGACCTCCCTCCCATCCTCAACCATTACAGCAGCACCTTCCTGCAAGAACAAGTAAGTTCTTGGAGCTTTTGAATGAAGTTTTTGAACACGCCTGCATCTATTTTGGGGTTCATATACGCCACACCTTCCTCCTGGTCACCTCCCTCCCCTCTGCTCCTCTTCCTCTCAGGCCTACATCCTCCTCGACTGCGGCGACGACAACGTTTGCATCCCCGACCTCCAGCTCTCTGCCACCATGTAAGGCTTCACCTCCGCCCTTGTCTTCACGGAGAGAGAAAAGTTTAGACTGAAACTCCGTGTGTGTGTGTGTGTGTGTGTGTGTGTGTGTGTGTGTGTGTGTGTGCGAGAGTGAGAATAAGCCTTCCCTTTGTGGAGTTTCCAGCTGTGCCATACCTCCATGACAGCATTATACAAACATCCCGTCACCCTGACACACGCGCACATTGTTGCGGTGGTTTTTTTTATTCCTTGAACCACTGGCAGAATTTCTCAACTGAATTTTACCAGAAACCACAGAAGAAGATCTGGAGGGTCTCGTTAGTGCAGCGAAGTTCCTTTTGAGTGAGTGAACCCGTTCCCTTTTCGCAGGGACCGCTCAGAGCTGCTGATCGGAGACGATAACCCCGTCCTGCTGACCATCACCGCAGTGAACCGAGGAGAGGGGGCCTATGAGGCAGAGCTGCACGCCCTGATCCCGCCAGAGGCCGACTACATCGGGGTGAAGCGCAGCGCGGAGGTGCACAGCCGCACGCTGCTCCCACATGTCCGAGATCTTATACAGGGACACTGAGAACAGAGACACGCACCGATTGTTGCTACACGGGCCATTTGAGGCTGCAGTCACAGAACGCCATCACATCCTGTTGTGTCTCGCGCGGTTGTGTGGATGATTAAAGTGGGGCGATCAGCCGGGAATTCTTTACTGGCATCAGACCAGAAGTCCCCATTATGATTTACAAGCTACATTAGTGACCACAGAAACAGACTGGGTCAACTGCGTGTGTGTGTGTGTGTGTGCGTGTGTGTGTGCGTGTGTGTGTGTGAGAGAGAGAGAGGTAATGAGTGTGTAATGAGACTCCTTGATTGATGAGGTTGTTACTATCAGAGCATTCATCCTCCTTTCCCCCCCCCCGCCTCCCTTTGATGGTGACACACTTCCCGCCCTGTTGTTGCCATCTCGCTCCCATCTCGCTTCCAGTCCGCCCTATTAGTCACTTTCATCCGCTCACAGCCTCATCCTTTCCCTCTCCTCCTCCTCCCCAGGCTCTGTCTGAGCCTGACTGTGAATACAAGACGGTCAATGACTCCAGGATGGTGGTGTGTGACCTGGGGAACCCGATGGTGGCCGGCACGGAGGTGAGTTTTGGCACGGCGAAGCACAAACACACACACCTTCACCAACTCTCCAAAGCACATGTTGAGACTCCAGAGCTGCTCAGATTCAATTTAGACTGACTGATGCTTCACAGTGATTGTTGATCATCGTCCTGGCCCGCATTCCACACACTCCTGAGACCACACTTCCACCCCAGTGTGTGTTTGTGGGCACAAGTGTGTGTGCGCTGTGTAATAATAATAACCTCTTGGATAGCTGACACATGCAGGAAGCCGAGGATTTGTAGACTCGAGAGCCGTCCTTTCCTACATGAAATCCCACCATGCTGATGTGTGTGTGTGGGGGGGGGGTGTATGTGTGTGTGTGTGTACATGTGGTACCATGACAGTGTCAAGGTCGGCATAGCGGTGCATTTGGAGGTGACACAGGGCCTTACTGATAAATCAATTATGTGATCCTGTTTCACTTTTAGGGGAGGACACCCCCCCCCCCCCAAAAAAAACTAAACAGTACTCGTAAACGTGTGTGCGCGTACACGTGCGTGTGCGCCTGCTCCCCCCAGCCGTCCAGATGTTTCCCATATTTAACTCGGCTTGCCCCACCGGACTTTCGGGACTCTCAGAGCTTATGCAGAACATACCCCCACACCCGGCCTGACTCATGTTCTCAGTCGCTCTCATCACAGCTGCTGCGGCGCTCTCCTGCTAAGAGCACCGGATATGGTTTCTTGCACGTCTTTTTAACACTTTGACCCCCCCCCCCCCCCCACCACACACACACACACACACACACCTCCACTTTACAGTTCATTAGGCCTTGACGGCTGGATTTAGCATATTTCAAAGGTTTGATTGCAATCAATAATGACTGAGGAGGATTATTATTAATGACCTTGACCGTGAGGGGGGGGTCCTATTATGCGGAGACGATCGGGTTAAAGCCATGCTCCCATCCAGACGCCCAATATGCAAATAAAAAACCTTGATAACCACATTGAGTTTAAAACCTTCTTTCCTGCCTTTGTTCTTGCAGAAGACTTATTGATTAAAATTAAAATAACTGTATTTAATGGAAACAAGCTGATTTTAAAAAAACAAGGCATTTTAATTTGCCACAGGACGGAGGTCTGGAATTTCCACATTATATCCTGTAATATTCATTAGAATCAGTGTCTGATCCCTGTTTTTGTGTGGAAGCAGCTGCATTTCCGGATGTTCTGCCTTTATTGGAATTAATACCAAATACCAAAGAAAGGTATCCTGAAAGTACAAATTCAGTCTCATCCGAGTGGTCGTGTGGTCAAAAGTGTTTGTTTGGATTTTAGTGAAATAGGATAAACTTGTCTAAGAAATAAAATAAATACGGCTGTGTGTCACATCGTCTGGGGCCGCTGAGAAGCTTCTGTCTGCACAGCAACAAAGTCTGTTGAAACTTTATTTGTTGCAGTCGGTACCAAACATTGACAGCTTTATGCGGTGAACTGTCCCTACGGGAGATTTCCCAAACCGTCACCCCCCACCCCCAGCATTCTTCCCAGGAACTGCGGCCGTGGAGGACGGTGGCCCACGACTGGAGCGACAGTTGTCGTGGACACGCGCAGATCTGCGCACCCTCGCTCCCCCTGAGAGACGCAACCCTTTTGGGATGTCCGGTCTCTGCAGATGATCGTGTCCGCTTTAGATCTTTCCCGTCTGGCTCTTCTCCTCCAGCCTCTCTCTAATGTGTCCCGTAAAGATGGCCTGTCTTTGTAGTTCCACGCCCCACCCCCACCGCCCCCCGCCGGCCCGCCTCGTGAAGTCTGCGTGTTGTCATTTCTTTCTCTGGATCATGTGAGCTCTGAGCGGTTGTCCTGGGGCACTTGAGTGTCTCTCTCACACACACACACACACACACACACACACACACACATACACACTTTGTCATACAGTGAGTGATGGAGTCGTCCGCCACGTGTTTTGAGTTAACCTGGGAGACGGAGGATTTAAACCGGAGAGAGACGTGAACCCAAACTGTAGCTTTTAAGTGTGTTGTCTGGATCGTGTCCACACACACACACACACACACACACACACACACACACAGAGCATACCTTCAGGCTATATGGTGCAACAGTGAGAGAATGCCATTTACACGGCCATGCCATTTAACTACTGCACATTGAACACGATGTTGCCTTTGATTCACAGATGTGTCTTGTTTCCTCTGTCTCTCTCTGGAACTGTCTTCTCTGTCCCCCACACATGTTCCTGCGCCTCATCCCTCCTCCTCTGCCGCACCGCTGCCCAGCTGACTGTCGGTTTGAGGTTTTCCATCCAGCGGCTGGAAGACGTGGGGCCAATGATCGGCTTTGCGATGCAGATCCACAGGTGATGCACCCACGGCCTCTGGGGCGTAGCCCCCCTGTCCCCGTAAACACGCACAGAGCGCTCTTTGTCTCCTCTCCTGAACCATGTAAATAGCTTTCATGTCTGCCCCCATCACGTCTCTGAATGCGGTTTGATCAAACTCACCACATATGAGAAGCCAGTTAGCCCTGAGGAACTCCAGAGAGGAAACCAGCTCTGCACAACATGCTTTCTGTTTGCTTCATCGTTTAATACATCACGTCACCAGACAGAGACACTTAAATGTCAGCCGGCGTCTCGCCGAACGTCTACTTGGAGTCAAGCGAACATAAAACTTCGGCTGTTTCGCCGGTTTTGCTTACATTTCTCAGCGGCCTCCTTAAACGTGTCAGCAGACACAGAATATATTTGGGGGTTTTGGGTTCTAACCCTGAGAATCTCTCCACAGCTCCAACAAAGACGAGCCTCACAGCAACCTCGTCAGTTTGAACCTGACCATCGCTGCCGTGGCTGAGCTGGATCTACGCGGGTGAGTGGGGACGTGAGACAGCGCGGCGTCCTGCCGCCTCGTCCGCCTCCGATCCGGCTGCAGCCCACGTTTCTCGGGTGTTTGCAGGACATCAGGCACAGCCTCAGATGTTTAAATACGTGCAGCCTGTTTACATACGGATGGAAAACAGCATGAAGAGACAGAACTAGAAATATATTTGAGCTAATCACGAGCATATGGGCCTTTGACATGTTCGCGGACACCCGTGTGCCCACGAGTAAACACACGCGCACGCGAGCGCAGACTTCAGAGCTTGGATTCACGCTCGGCATTGTTTGGGTGTGGTCAGTGTGACATGTAAACACAAGAGGACCTGGGATGAGGGAGACGAGGACAGATGAGTCCTGTGTTTGTGTTGCTAAAGCCGCCCTGACTCAGCTGACCTCACCTTCCCTTAAGAAGTCTTCTTGGGGTTTTTTATTATCATTAATATTATTATTTTCTCCAACCTTAACAACTTTGGCCCACTAAGTTCAGACTGTCTGAATGCTCAGAATAGTTTCTGAATCTGTTTTTCAGTTGAATAAAATTCAGAGATCAACACTTAAAGCCCTTAATTGGTATAGCCGTTGTTGTGGTCCGGAAGGACACAGTTCTCAGTATACAAGAGTAATGCCTCTGTAGCAGTGGGACGTTTCCATAAAAACTACAATTTCTGGTCAGTTTTGTGGCCCAGAGACTCACAATAATAATTTTTTAAAAAGCCTTACATTATCAGGAAACGATCCAGGTGACTTTCAGAAATATCCCAATTTGAAATAGATGTTTGATTAGTGAAACAGTTGGAATGTTTTAAAATGGTAAAAATAATAAAATAAACCACTCCTCTGGTGGGATTAAAACTATTGGCACATCTACTAGGATGTTGGTATGTTGGAAGCTAACCTGCTAGCTCAATTTAGTCGTTGCATAAAACGTTGTTTTATGCAGTAGGCATGAGTGGATTTGGACCAGACTAAGTACCCTAATTAAATAGCATGTCGGTGCGTCCCGGATAATGGCATCTAGATCTTCAATTGAATTTCCAGTCAAAATAATCGTGTTTCAATGGTGATTTCTGCCCCATTTGAGCAGCTCTAGAGTGTCACGGCGCTCTCTCTCCTCTCTTGTCAGGGTGTCTCATCCCTCTCAGGTGGTGCTGCCGTTCCCTCGCTGGGAGCCCAAAGAGAAGCCTGTTAAAGAGGACGAAGTGGGGCCACAAGTGACGCACATCTATGAGGTAAATGCCCAGCATCTCGGCTCTGTGGGAGGAAAGGAGGGAGCGAGTGATGAAGAGATTCAACGCTCTTTTTGCTGTTGGGCAGACGAGCAGAAAAGTCATTTGTAAATGAAGCTAAATCAATTTGGTAAAAGCAGAACAGTAGCTCTATAAAGAATTCAGCTCTGGCTGATCAAAGGTCTTCAGTTCTGGAGTAATTACTGCTGTGAAGGCGGGAAAAAAGTGGGGAAGGACGGGAGCAGAGAGGTGGGAGGGAAGAGGGTAAATGAGTAATAACTGTGAGGGTAAAACAAGGTCCCGTTGGGGATTAAAGATTTAGAGATGGAGAGAGGCTGGCAGACAAGCTTGAGAGCCACCCCTCCCCAAAAAAAACAAAAAACCCCACATGTGCAGAGTTGCATCTGCAATCTGGGCTTTCCTTTTGTTTTAAAGGGTCCGTAGAGAGGGGTCGCGGCAGTGTGGCCCTGTCCTGCTGCAGCTCATAATCATTTTCATGTGCGGCACTTTTCCCAGTAGGCAGCTGCTCCCAGTTAGAGAGAGACGGGGTTTTATTCCTGCAGAATTCCTGCCCTGCAGCACCGGGGATCGCGTCCTGTTTGGGCGTCTTTCTCCAGTGTTAATGTGTGTGCGCGAGAGCCAGACAGAGACGTAGAGAGAATAGGTGGAGAGGAAGCGGCGAGTTGATGGTTCGTTTGTGTTTATAATCCACTTAGTTTCACATCGAACTGGGAGTCTCGGGCCAGGTGATGCCGTGGACGTTACTCGTCTTCTATTTCAGTCTCCAGTGAGACTGTAGCGTTGGAACGAGAGCACAGGTGGTGGGTGTCATCATCCCACTGTTATGGTAACCTTATTATAGCCTCGCCACTGGGGAACCGCTAATAAAATACCAGACATCACCACGTTGGCTACTTTCTTCTCATCTCCAGCTCCATAACTTTGGGCCCAGCAGCATTCAGGAGGCCCAGCTCCAGGTTGGCTGGCCGTCCCGTTTCCGTGACCAGAACCTGCTCTACGCCATGGAGATTCAAACCGACGGCCCGATTAGCTGCAAGACAAACAACAGCCTCAACCCGCTCGGCCTCCAGGTAACACACACTGAAACCACACATTTTAAACACTGCCTACTGTGGAAACAAACATGCTTTATTCTACATTTCTTGCGTACTATTCATTTTTTTTGCATGTATAAAATATAGACTTTCATAGGATCAAACCACAGACTCTGTTTTATTTATTGTGCTGCCAGCGGTCGGTTCATTGAATCAGGCTTCCATCATCTGAACCTGAGCGGTGGAAACATAATTGTACCCATCGTTCTGGCTGCTCCTGACATTCTTGGGCTGGATGACGTGTTGTGCTTATTATTAGAAATCAGAGATGAAATCGTTTCCAAATCTTTGTGATATGATCAGCAGTGTAATTTGAAAAGAAAACATACTTGTGAAATAAAGTGCACAATTATGGCCGCAAGCGAAACGTTGTAGGCACTAATCATTCGTGAAAACAAAATTGGACACTCTTGGTGTCCCCTTTCCCCCATTTCTGAATGATTTTCCAGTGTGTTTGAGTGTAACATCTATATTTGATTGGACAAAAAAGGGAAAAACACGACAGCTTTTACCATTTAGGAGGCGGGGAGGTGTCAAAAACCTCCCCGGTCCACAAACAAGCACATTAGATTGATTGCAAGACTCTTGCCCCTAGGTGTGAGTGTGTGAATGATTGATTGGTGTGTGTGTGTGTGCATGTGTGTCCTGTGTTGGACTGGTGACCTCTCTAGGGGGTACGCCTGCCCCTGACACAGTGGCTGCTGGGATAGATCGGATAAATGGAGGGAATTCGTCAATTGCGACTCTGCTCCACCTGCTGCTAGCTAGGTTAGCTTGCTATGACTCCAAACACACGGATCCAGACATGAGCGTCACGTCTGTGTTCTCACTCGAGGCTGAAAGGGCGGGAATCAGCAGCTCTCACATGTACCCATGTTAAAAACGGGGGAGGGGTCTGACTGTGGATGCTAGCCAAACAGGTCAGCCAGAGTTGTGATTCGGGATCCTTTATGTGTTAAAGTCACATCCCGGAAATGTGCGTTGCAGGTTTCCTCCGTCCAGGACACGCCCGAGCTGCTGGGCTTTTTGAGAAACGCCAGCGCGCCTCATCAGCGCCACAGACGAGCCGCCTCCGGCTCTCATGGTTCTGTCGGCAAAACTCTGGTGAGCCATGTGTTATCGTACCTTTTGTCCTGAGGCCTATCGTGGAAGCCGTGCGGTGGTTTAATGGGCCTTCCCTCCCGCCCACATCTGCCGTTTCCCTGCAGAATTGCACCAACGTCTCCTGTCTGAAGATCACGTGTCTGATCGGCCGCTTGGATCGGCGGCAGAGCGCCGTGGTGAAAATTCGCTCCAGGCTGTGGGTGCAAACGTTCCTGCAGGTCAGGCTCTTCCTTTCATGACGCTCTCCTTCGTTCCCCCTCACATTATGACCATTCGAAGGCTCCTCTAACCAGTCTTACCTTCGCCCGGCAGCACCGCAATAACCCCTACATCCTGAACTCCACCGTGTCCTTCGAGGTCCTGTCCATGCCTTACCAAGTCCAGCCGTCTCTTCTGCCCAAACGCGCCACCTCGGTAGGCTGACGTGGGTTTATTTAAGGCGCTGAGGGAGGAGGAGGGCTTGACTGTGTCTCTGCTTCCTGCAGATGGGGACCCACGTGCTGTGGGGGACGCCTGACGTGTCGTTCGCGGTTCCGCTCTGGGTCATCATCCTGGCCATCCTGCTGGGCCTGCTGGTGCTCGCCATTCTAACCTTAGCGATGTGGAAGGTAGGTGCACGCACATATTCTGGAGTGCCTTTCACGCTGTAATACTAATGGAGTGATGTGACCCCCCCCCTCCCCCTTCAGTGCGGGTTCTTTGACCGGGCAAAGCCGCCAGGTGACGACAACGTTTCGGACCAGGAGCAGCTGACTGCTGATCAGACAGGCGACGCCTAAGATGTCCCACAGCAGCTCCTGGTTGGAGGACTTGGGTACGAGAAGAAGGTGCACCTTTTGAGTCAACTCACACAGATCTGGGATCTGTACGAGTTTGGACCCTCTGTTGACGGACTTGAGGACCTGCTGAGGTAACTGACAGCACAGGCGGGAGACCGAAAGGTCCAAAGAGGGAGACCGGCAGCAGACAGAGGGGGACCAAAACACACTTTATAGGCTCGATCTCACACACACAGTCTGTCCAATGTAAACTGTCCATACATCAGAATGTTGCTGATGATGATGATGACATTTAAAATGTGTCTGTAAATGAATGTTTCTGTGCACTGCCAGAGGCACAGAGACACTTCACTGTGTGTGTGTGTGTGTGTGTGTGTGTGTGTGTGTGTGTGTGTGTGTGTGTGTGAGAGTGTTTGTGCACTACTGTAGACTAGGTTCTTTTTTTATCTTTTCTTTGGTCATAAATGTCTGTAAAAACTTTCCTAAAACTATCAGTTTTACACACAAACACACACCCGCGCACGGCGGCAGTCACACGCATAAACACAGGCACAAAGTTGATGATGTATATTTATGAATGTATGTGCAATATTTGAGTGTTACATGATACTGAGGCTTGTTTACACTGGCATTCTTTTGTGAGAGCTTTCCACTGTGTGTATATAAATGGTTATTTGGTGTATTAGACAGCATTTCTGAACATATAAAAGCAAATATTTGAACTCAGTACAAGACAAATAAAAAGTAACTTATTATGGGGTTTTTTCCTTCTTTTTTTGCTGTACAAGCTAAAATAAACAGTCCTGTGCGCAGTCTGAGGTGGCAATTATTTCGATTTATACTCTGCCATCAAACAGTGATCTTAAAGCTTTTAATCAGATGTTAGTGTGGCATTATTGTGCACAAGCAGGTAGAAAGAAAAAAACAAGTAATTCAGCAGTTTGTTCAGATGTTTGTGTTGTTTGAATTTCTTTATGTGGTGTGAAGCTTTGTGAGAATAAAGCGATCTTCCTTTTTGTATATGTAACTCACACATCGAGCGTCAACATGCAATCAACACAACAGCGTGCAAGTAGTGAACAGATTAACAGTAGTGTTCGGAGCTCGACGGCTCCACCACAGAAGAAGAATTTGTGCTGCGACGGAAAACCTGAGGCGGCGTGTGAAGATCGACAGTGACCTCTTGTGGTGAAAAGAAAGACAACAGTTGCGCTACATCAGTTCTGTTAGTGGCCTTTTAGTGGAGTTTTTCTTTATTAGATTCTTAGTTTTTTATTCCTATTATACTAATTAATTATTATATTATTTAATTATATCAGTATTAAGGATGCAAACCGATCCATTTAAGCTGTGGGTTAACTTTAAAGATGGCTTAGATTTCAAGTTACAAGTAAGGCAGTGCGTTTAATGTTTATCCTTTTTATAGTATAGCTGTAATGTGTTCTTTTAAATACAGAATACTGTATGCAAAAGAAAAGTTCATCCCTCCATTGTGCCATACATCCTGCTCAGAGAGTCAACAGCTTTGCTCTTGAACGTCATCTGGTTAGAAAAAGCAGACGCTTGGGCTCTTTTATACAACCACATTATTATGTTAATGCTTTCCAGTAAGGAGATCTCCAAACCGAGGTTATGAAAGTGGTTCACTGTCTATGAGGTAAAATAGAACATCATTATCCTTCAAATCAGCTGCAGCAGAGTCCTCATTGATATTCAAAATAAAGATGAAAGAGAAGACATGATCATCAGTACCTCTAGAGGGAACATCCATCAGGCTCCTGTAAACACACTAAACAGAGAACACACACAGCACCGACATTCTCAAAAACACAGGCGCGTTTCTGTGATTTCCATTAAAGTCTTTATTTCTCTGAATATATTTGATCCAATGTAAAATCAAACATTTGAAGGAGAGATTTAACTTTCCGGCTAGCAGACCTCAACACCACCAAAATAAAGGAATATTAGAGATACATACCACATACTGACGGCTGGACATAATGTATCTTAGATTGAGATTTATCCAATAAACTGACCCAGTTTCCTAAATATTTTTTACTCCTTCCCGTGGAGCTTCTGAGCTGGTGCAAATTAACGCCTCTTCTGTGAAGCAAAAATCCTGTGTTCCTGTCAAATAAATGAGGACACGCGTTGACAATTGAACTTCACTTTAAAGTACGCAGGGAACAGTGTTCGTTTCCCTGGAAACACATAGTACCAACAATATAATGGAAGACTTTGGCTATTTACAGTTCACTGAGATGCTGTACTGTTAATGTAGGAGTCATCCCAGACATGCTGTACATTAGTTAGACTAACAGCCCCCAAACCCAACCCCATCCCCACCCCATATGACAAAGTGCAATTTCAGATTTCACCACTAGATGGTGCTTATACACCATATTGAACAGTAAAAAGAAATAGTGTGAAAATCAGATATTTTAGGAGGCCAGTGGCAGATTACCTGTGTCAACATTACTCTTTATTGAAAGCCTGTGTGTGCAACTGATCAACAGCTTGTTGGCTTTGCTGAGATAACTGGAATGGAGTGCAAGCCCTATAAAGGGATATTCCAACATTGTGGGAAGTCGGTCGTTTCCCCCCCCCCCCCAAATGCTGAAATCATTCCTTCAGGCTTCAAGAAACCATTTCATAGATTGGCTGTGCGGCCCGACGCCGTTCCACGCCCGTGTCTAAAATGTCAGGTGAGGTGATGGTCAACTGCCTGTAAGCAACAGTGAAAAAATATACAATCACACAACTCTTGAGAGGAACAGTCAGCGGGCAGTGTTTAGCCTGAGCGGTCAGACGGGAACAGAACAGTCTGGGTTTGGAACAAACGTTTTTTCCGGGAGTTTAGAAAAGTTCCATGGCTATTTGTAGCAGGCTGGATTATGCTTATGCGGCCAAATCAGATGAAATAACTGAAGCACATTCATGAATACAGGAGCAACACTCGAACTGACTGTAAGGTAGCGGGATCACTTGATATTGATGATGTCATGGAATGATTGGAAGAGGAGGCCCTGTGGCACATACAGTACATACACTACATGAGGATTAGAATATCTATACTCACACTTTACACTCTTTATAGGATACAATTTACTGTACAAGATCAATAACTAGCTGGATAATAAACTCTACATTTGTCTTTTTCTTTCTCTATATAGTAGCTTGAATCTGTCATCAAAAATAAAGATTCCCCAATGTGTTTACATTCCCTGCTCCGGTATATAATGCTTTCTGACAATGTTGGAGGCCTGAAGGCCGCGCAATGAAAAACAGTCAGTTGATTACTCTGAAAATATCTTCAACAGCTGACGCCACCACACCGCAGCTGGGTACATCAACAAAGTGCTGCTGCTCAAAACACACACACACACACACACACACACACACACGATCGTGGATGTGCACGCATTGTGTCAGGACTACAAAGAACCGTTCACACAGACACACACATAGTTTGACATATGCAGTTACACACTGTTCCTGAGTATGAACTGTACGATAGTATTTGACTGTAAGAAAGCAACGAGCTGTAGGGTCGGAAAGCTGAGCTGCACCAGCTTCTCTTCATTTAAATCAGGAAAAAAAGATTGAAGGCCATCTAAAAAGAATTAATGTCATAGGCAAACAGTGCTGTTTCCCACTGCGAGGTAAATGTGACGCCTTTGAATGTTGAGCAAAAAGTCTAACAGTCTATATTTTTAGGATTCTCTTTGCTGCCCCCAAGTGGCCAATTAGGCAATGGCCTAAACGGGATCGATGGATCCACAAAGCATCAGTTTAAACATCAGCTCCGTTGGGCATTGCTCGAATTGCGAGACTGAACAAAAACATTATGAAGCTTGTCCAGTAGAATACCTGCTGCAGGTCACCTTATGCAAATGTTATTAAATGTACTCACGCAGCACGAGAATGACCTTGGGAGACTGAACTGTGCTGATGACAAAGCTGTGTCTGACAGCCACTAGCAGAAAAAAAAAAGGTGGTGGGGGGGGGGACCAATAATGAGAAACAACTGGTGTTTTTGAAATACCAAAGGTTCCTCCAATCCTCCATAAACCACAAACAAAACAGACAGGATGAGAGTATGAGGTTACCCAGTTTGCATACGCCGACATTGGGTCTGTGCTTGTTGATGTGGTGAAGAGGAAGGACAGCCTCATCTGCACCCAAGCGGTTTAAGACATGTAATGAAGGAGATCCAGCTTATGATAGGTGACACAGAGTCCTACTGCAATTCATACAGAACAATCGCTCTGCATTCCTTTTTGCTTTCAGCATTGATTGCACTGACCTCGAGTGTGAAGGTGCCCCGCCGCAGAGCATCGCCTGTACCAGAATCATTGTGTGTGAAAGAAAGGGAGGGGGTGTTAATACAGTGTAAACTCTGCCGCTGTAACTTGAGGTGTGGGGGGGGGGGGGGGGGGGGGGGGGGCAGAGCACAACAGCGAACCACAGGTGATAAAAAGCTCAGTCTACATTTTGTTCAAGCACATTTCACTCCCAGCATTGGAGTGGCCCTCGATGCTGATTTTAACCTCCTGAGGGATGAAGGAGGGCCTGGGCAGGGTCGGGGGAGGCTCCTCCCTCTCAGTCTGGTCTCGCTCCGGAGCTGACCACCGTCTCTTGCGTCCCAGGGGTCTCTCTGTGTCGCCCATTTTAGCCGATTCCTGTCTTTGTTCTCTTGTCCTTGATTCTGCCATCGGTGGTCCACAGACCCCCTCTCCTTGTCCTGGAAACAGTCCCAGTGCTGGTGGAGGCTCCTGCCTCGGTCCCGTCAAGGGCTCCCTGGAAGCCTTCATGAGGAGGCCCCTGTTAATGAGTGTGCCATTCGGACTTGTGCTGTTTCTAACGGTAGCGTCCGCGATGTGACACTGGCCCAACAGCTGAGCACTCTTCTGGCTTTCCACGACGGAGCCGTTCCGAAGGCTGCGCAGGGTCAGCGACACGCACACGTCGCCCACACACAGCTTAGCGCAGGACAGCTCAAACAGCTCCGTTGTCCTGTCTGGGCAGCATGACGACCAGCCTTGCCCGAAGACGAAGAAGGGATACTCCACCAGCACCTCCACACACACCTGAAGCAGAGGCACAACAAAGTTAGGGACACCAGCCCATCACTGCAGTTCCATGGCAACGGTGGTGTGTGGGATACTTAAGACATGACATACCTGCGCTTTGAGCTCCCCTACTGAGAACTGTATGATCACCGCGTTGGGAGTCTGTCCACTGTCGATACGCTCCACAGTGCTGGAATCTATCTTCAGCTCGCTGCTAATCTCAGCACTCTGGATGAAGTCCTCCGTCTTCAGGTCCTCCACGCGCTTCAGTTCCCCGTCTGCCAGCTGGATGATGGAGCCTCGCATGAAAAATGGTGGAAGTGCCACAGGGGAAGAGGAGGAGGAGATGGAGGGAGAGGCTTGGATGGAAATGGGAGCGGAGACTGGAGCTGGGTTGGGAGCGGGCATTGGAGCTGGGGAGGGAGGTGCCACGACCACCGGGGAGGGGGTGGAGGGCAGGGCCGGCAGGGCCGGCGTCTGTGCTTCAGCAGGAGGTGGTTGGTTTCCATCTGTTCCCAGTAACTCACACTTGGAGAGGGCTGTGGCCAAATAGGCGTGAGGCATAGCAGTGGATATCTGAGGGGTAATGGGGGAAGAGAGCGTGGCCACCGTGTGACTAACCTCAGTTTCTGTGCCGTTATTAGTGCCACTGACGGGTATGAGGAGGGACTGTCCACTTGGGATAATGAGGTGCTGAGGTAATGCTGGGTGGTAGCCGAGAGAATGCTGGTTGGCGCTCGTAATGTAGCCTATTATGGGTGCTTGCGTGGAGGTATAAAGACCGCCGGGCAGCTCCTCGGGAATGGTGGTTTGGATGATTGTATGTGATGCGACAGACTTGACCACTTCTGAGGAAGAGATGGGGGTGAAAGAGGGAGATCTGGAGACCGGTCTTCCTACACCGAGGCCTCCTTTCTCAGTCTGCACGAAGGAGATCTTATTTGAATTGGCCTCACGGTCTGCTCCGTGGTTGTGCTGAGCCACCAAAACCAAGGAGGTCTGGAGGCCTACAGAGTTTTGTCCATAGTCTGCGGGCAGGAGGATATGTCTGGCCTCGTAGCTCTGGACGGGCTGATGGTTTGCAGGCTGAGCGGGAGCTTTGGGCTGCTTAACCACCTCCAATTCTCCATTCACTGCACTCTTAGCATGCTCGTCTGGTTTCTTTCCTGAAGATCCATCTGCATACTGAAGCACCAGCTGGGATGGAGCGAGGGTTAGTGTTGGAGGGAGAACAGCTGTGTGAGGCTGCAGCTGCAGGTGGGCTGTGGGTGAGGCCACTGGGTTCCCACTGACAGTCAGAGGCGTTCTGCTCTCCAGATGAATGTACTGGCCGGGGACTTGCGGTGTGCTAGGGAGAGAAACGGGAGCTAGCTCAGTGGGAGAGAGGCCTATCTGAAACTGTTGATCCGCCTTGGCATTGGGGGAGATGAGGGCTGCTGTGTAGCCATCCAGGTGGGGGCGCTGTCCGGCGGCAGAGTTGTGAGGGGCAGGGCTCGTGTTGGTGGAAATGATGTGCGAGGAAATGTAGCCGGCGTAAGGCCCAGAACTGATGAACTGAACATTAGGCCCCAGCTGAGCAAACTGGATGGTCCCGGTTTGCTGAGGGAGGGCTGTCGGGTAAACAGCAGGGAGGGGGGCCAGCGGCACTGCAGGAAGAGGAGCTGCAGAGGAGGGAATAGAAGGGGCTTGAATAGAGGATACTGTGGAGGAAATGGAACATCTGGGGCTTTCTGCATCCCTGGATTTGCAACGTTCGCTAGCTACACTCGCCAGCCACGCTAGGTTCTCTGTGTGGGGGCAGTCGGTCGCTACGTCAACTGGAGGCGTTTCTGTGGCTACCACCACTGGCCTCTGCTCCAGAGCCAGGATCTCACGCTTCTTAGGAGGCAGGCACCCATTACTTCGCTCCTGATTAGATTTCATTGTGTCGTAGTGATTGTGGTGCTACTTGATGGTCTTCTGGTCCGGTCTCTCAGCACCACTTCCTAGTTCTGTGCAGGAGCTGACCTCCCCGAGTACAGTGTTAGCTGACCTTTCCTTGTGTTTACTGCGGGACACTTCTAGGTTTTACAGCTGAAAAGATGCATCTCCAGCCCACTAAATGAGCCAGGCGAACTTCATGAGGTATCATTTCTGACCAGTCCACCTTGTGCACAGCGTCAGCAGGGATCTGATGAGAAAGAATAAAAGCTATATCAACTCAGACATTGAGATTATTATTCAATTTCTATTGTTTAATCATTTAAAAAAAACAACGTAACAATACATGAAATCTTATTTTTGGTATTTCTGTGTTTTGCCACCAGGTGGTACCAGGGACCACATCCTCTGACTTGTGTTGATCTGCTGCTCTAAAGTGCCTCATTCGAAGAAATGACAGCGTCTAAGCCTCTCCCTTCAGAGTGTGTGTATAAAGCACTGTCACTAAGTCTTTTGTAGCGCCACTCAGCATGCAGGAGACTAACTGATCCTTTAGAGATTAACTGTCCCTAAAAGCGTGTGCGGCCGTATTGTGTTACTGTGCCAGACAGATGTTTGCGTGGCGTTTGTGTGTCTGGGTGTTTACAGGTGCTTTTTCCTTTCTTCAGGCACTCTGGTCAGAACACAGAGGACAGATTAGCATCCTCAGAGGAGCCTGTGCTTGTGCCTCTAACACTCCCCAGCCTCGTGTCGAGTCAGTGGAGCTGCTTTAAAAATCCACCTCTGGGCGGGAATTCTGGGTCAAAGGGCGGCGCCGCAGTAGAGCTCGCAGTTGTTTGCAGAAACTTCTGTAATTAGCATTCTCCGTTAGCGTCAGCAAACCCTGTTAAAATATTTTAACAACGGTGTTGGGCTGCATCCCGTTTGAATCGTGTTTCAAAGTTCAAGGGAATACGCCGTGGTTCGGTAAACACTGAATGAGTCAGCCTTCGGAGAGTTGAGTGTAACAGCACACTGAAGATTAGGTCGGCCCACAAACACAACAAGAAATGGGGAGAATTACTGGAATT
The DNA here is from genome assembly GCF_901000725.2 of Takifugu rubripes. NCBI lineage: Eukaryota > Metazoa > Chordata > Actinopteri > Tetraodontiformes > Tetraodontidae > Takifugu > Takifugu rubripes. The sequence goes on along the minus strand of NC_042291.1, from coordinate 13,437,481 downwards.
GAAAGCATGTGAACGACTCCCTCATGGAAAGGGCGGCATCCGACGGGCCCCTCAGTGCAGCAGGACCCGAAACACCCAGGTGTACCTACCGTCGCAGCATAAAACCCCAACGCGATAACGTGTATTGCCTCGTTTTGATTTTCCACTGGATAATTCCTGAAAGCTTATCCGAGGGTCACTGCACTGCACTGTGTTGTTCATTAGCCAGAGGCAAAACACTGACACACTGCACGATGCACTTTCACACATCCGTCCATTCAGTATTCCAATTCCTACATTCCATTCAAAGGAGCCGGGTTATTTCACAGCCGTGCATTGTATTTCTGTATTAAAGGGAGGTACAGCAGAGCGGGCAGCCATGGACATACTGTATGGCGCCAAACAAAGCAGGCGAGGGGATTAAACTAAAAAGAAAGAAACATAGAAGGTGACCTTGGTCAGTAACTAACGCTGGCTGTATAAAAAGGATCCTGCATGCAAAGAAAAATGTGCAATACACATAACATCACGCGGTTCCATAGATCTATCAGACATAACAAAGGAGTAGAGCAGCAGGGGGGAGAGAAACGGAGAGTGAGAGGGAGAGGGAGGAGTGAGAGAGGCGATCTGAAGTGACTCTGTAAAAGGGGGTAAAGGGGTGAGAGAAGGAAAAAAGATGGGTGATGCGAAAGAGGAAAGAAAACAGGGAGAACGCTGCCTGACCCATATTGAGCAGCGCCTGCAGCATCAGAGCAGCATGGCCCCCACCGTTCTGAGAAATCCCCAATCAGGGACGCGGCCGCCACTACAGCCGGAGCTTCGGCGTGCGACGCCTCCCGGTGGCAACAACCGTACCCTCAGCAACACAGTAATGACATCACATCTGAGGCGCAGGTACTTAATGTGATTGTAGCAGCGCTGCGAGACAAAGCCGGCGCGCGCTGGCACAAAAGCACACCACCGCCTCTGCACACACACACACACACACACACACACACACACACACACACACACACACACACACACACACACACACACACACACAACCATGTTATTCCTTTCCTTACATGACCTGTAGACAACACTCCCTGCACACAGTCTCTCTCACACGCGCACACTAGGCTCAGACGCACAGCAGGAGAAAGCCTCTGCAGAATTTCCAACACCAGCCTATTAATAGAACGGTGACACCTACAAATATGGAAAAATATTATGAAGAACAAAGGCCAGGCCAAGCCGGGGAGCCGCGAGTCAATCCCCAAGTCCGCCGCTGTCACCTCTGAGACATATGTAGTGATGACAACAGCGGGAGGGACGGGAGGACAGGCTCCGTGTGAGGATCACCGGGATGCCGTTCAGCTCAGACGGTGATAGAGCAACCACGCATTTGATCCGCTTCCATACTTCCACATGGGGGAGGAAAAAAGAAAAGCTGCATGCAGCGGAGACGTAGCGTGCATCCGCTGTCAGAGTGGGCACAGGCGGACACAGCAGTCAACAGCCCCTCTAGCTCCCTGCCTCTCCTCCATCCACCTAAGCCCTGCATCTTCTCTCTCGTGCCGTTACACCAATTGATCCCCTTCTTCTCTGCAGCCGAATGACGAAGGGATGTAATAAACGGGGAGGGGGGAGCAGAATTGGCCATTATGTGTCAAGATGCTGATGTGGATGCGCGAGTCGAGGAGATGCAGTTGGGAGAAACCTGTTGTCAACACTGCTGCGGGTTAGGGTTCCTGCTACGAGACCGGCCGCGGCTACACAGTGAAAACCCTGCACAGCGAAGGGCTATATATAGAAAACAAAAACATCATTATCAATCGGAGCAGTGGTGTGAAACAGGGAGGTGGGGGTTACTATGGCAGATACAACAGCAAAAACAGCTATTCACAGCAACCAAATAGCACCCTACACCCACAGACACAGGTATTTTGCTCACTAGTCAGATCCAAACAGTGTCGTCGTCGTCCCCCCCCATAGTCGCCCCCCCCCCCCCATAGCCAAAAGAGCCTTTGTACTGCCCTTTCTCACCAATGCCTACGCCTTTAAGGGGCGGACCTACCGTGTGGCAGACTAAAGCAGACAGTAAGAACAGGCAGTGGGTTGAGGCTGTTTGTCTTCACAATCATGCACCGCTGCCCGACACACTCCAATCACACTAAACACGAGCAGGGATGTGCATGCAAGCGAACCCCCCCCCCCCCCCCCCCCCCACCTCCGAGAATGCCTCCACTGGTTTAATCCTACTAACCGGGACTGTGGTCAAGCCTCCGGGGGGTGGGGGTTAGAATGACAGTGTAGTAGCTGAGCAGCCGATACTATGCTACATAACATAAAGACTAGAGACAGCCCCACCACCGACCACCCCCTCGTCTCTCCCCCCCTCCACTAGTTACAGGACTAAGAATAGCTCACCAGTCTCTCCACAGCCACCGCTTGCACAGCATGTCCAGAGATTTCTTCCTGCTTCTGTGTGTGCACGTGTGTGTGTACGTGTATGTCCTAGGACTCCTCTTCCTGAACCTTTTCTTTTGTGTCGCTCTCCTCCGCTGGAGTCGCCCTCCTCTCCAGCTTTGCCCTTCCTCACTGGAGTCTGGTACGGAGGCTCTGCTGCCCCTGATGGTAAAGGAAGTCCCCCCAACACCAAACCCTGCATTCAAGGCTGCTCCATCGTGTGTTATGCAAGGCCACCAACCAATGCAAAGCCAGCTCCTTCTCTGCCTGGCTGCTTCTCTCTCTCTCTCTCTCCCTTCCACTGCCTCCCTCCTCTTCCTCTCGCTGTACTCCACTGACACAGCTCCTCCCCCAGCCAGCCTCATCAGCCGCATCAGGTATTCATTCAAAAAAAACACACTCTACTTGGCGTAGGGCCCAGACTACGCTCACACCGAGAGGAAGAGGAGGGGAAGGGCGCCACAGACAGGGAGGGGGGGGGGTGAGAGGTGGGAGGGAGGGAGCTTGAAATTCAGAAAGGCTTTGCTCAGACAGATATACGGTGTGAGTAACTGGGGTTTTCAGAATGGCACACGCACGCATGTGTGCAGTAACCAAAGCCGAGGGATTGTAGGCATGCAGAAAGCGTAAATGTCAAAAGCTCTTTTCACGCGTTTTCTTTTTTGTTCTTTCATTTTTTTATTATTCGCAGAGACAAATCTCTGTAATCTGCCAAGCGAGCCCGGCCTAAAATGAGCCTGGATGCAGCTGCAGAGCGACTTTCAAACCCCGATCCTCCAACCCAGCAGCCCCGGGCTTTTATCACTTTATCCTGGACAGCAGACTGGCTGTAAGGCTGCAGATGGTGGGGGGGTTAAACCACCAGGTATCTGCTTTCCTGCAGAGCGAGGAGAACATCCCCTCCACTGACACCTCTGGGAGAAACACAAGCACCACAACAAATAATGCATTGTTACTATGACAAGCCCACAAGGTGGTATGAGAGCTCAGGAAGCTCCGTAAACCTTCTCACTGCTGTAGGTTAGAGCATGCCGACACACCCCCAACACAGGAGAGCAGAATGCGTTGGATGCTGTCTTTGCCACAGGGCTACACCTTCAACGCAATATTCATGTTTCTCTCCCATCGGTCTAAACAAATTCATGTCAGAAAATAGGTTTTTGACGCCACCGAAACAACTTCCAGTTCCATCCTGAGTGGAACCGTTTAACATTCGAGCACCACTGGGCTTCCTTGACATTTGGATGGATCAGAGTTATTCTATAGTATAAGCTGACATCAAGTGCCTCGCAGCATTTAAGTCCTGGGTTCGATTCCTGCTGCTCCTGCAGCCCACCATTAGGTTAAATCTGCAGTAGCAATAAATGGATGGATGACACGTATTTGTTGACAGATTTTTCCAGTTAGATACTTTGATTTCCAAGCAGAGAGAGGGGCGTGTTTGCATGTGTTTACCCACTGTGAGCTCAAACATCTAGAGGCTAAGGTACAAGTGCAGCTCTGCAGAGTGCGAGGTGCCTACTGAGAGGGAATGCTGCAAACCACAACAGCGTGCGTCATGTTACAGGCACTAACTACCCAAAACGACCTCTTACTCACCTGCTCTTACCTATGCAGCCTTCAGTAGAAAACAGAATGGAAACTCAAGTGGCTTCCAACTGTTGTAGTAGGTGATTATACCGCACAACCTTTGGGGCAAATATTCCGATTTACGTTCTGGGGGAAAGTTAAGCGCGCCGACAAGGCTGAAAATGGAATCGCGTTACCTCGAAAGCGCCCAGTATCCAGGCGCGACCTTCCGTCCGCACCATGATGGTCTGTGGAACTCACGTTCCTGTCATGCTGCAGGCATGTCCAGACATGTAACACTGGCCCTTACACAAACACGCAGACAGGAAAGTGCGTAGTGAGCCATTGGACTTTAGTCTAAATAGCCTATGACGTCATTTTTCTTTTTAAAAAGGGTGAAACGATTTGGAGACGATCCGGATCTTATCACAAAGGCAATTACAGTGCAGTATACTACTATATAGTACTGTATACTACTTGCTAATTAAATATAGCTTTCATTAAAAGTTTCCGTTATTATCAAACTGTGCTTACATAAATACCCCTGAACAGCAGACAAATGTTTGCAGCTCCTTAATGAAAACTGTGGTTCTCAATAATGCTCCAGGAAATCAGCTTTTATGAGCCAATGAGCTTTTATGGCTTTTATGACATCTAAAAATTATTAAAATGCCAATATTAATGTGTTTGACCTCACGTGACCTCTTTTAAAAGCTTGTGAAATGAAAGGTAAAACTCGAATATTGAGGTCACATGAAATTTCAGAACTTGCTTTTCAGGAATATTTTCAGAGATGGAGCAGCCTGTGGGGAAATATTATGCCTTTATTTGAAGGGAAAGCGAGGTGTGGCTGTTGGGGTTGAGAGGGCAGCTGGTATCCGCGCAGGAGGTAAAATACACCGGCTCTGCCCCGACTCCACCGCCGAGCCCTTCGGTATGGTGGCGGCGGCGGAGTGGTGGCCACACTGCGCGGGTAATGTGGGGAGAATGTGAAAGTGCTTGCTGCCATGGCAACAAGGCAGCTCCACAGCCTCTACAGTCCCCACTAAGAAGGATGGGTGGCAACGTAGCCGCGGTGGTGTAGCATGACATGCTGAAAGGGGCCATTGAGGGCCGGTGGATTCAACAGTTAAGAGAGAGCAGAAACTGTAGGCAGAGGAGCTGACCTGGGAATATCAGACAATGTCAAAGCTTCTGAGTCTGAGTGGAAACTAGTAGCAGTATGAGTGTAGGCCTTAAATACCCTTCAGTGTTGAGGTCAAATGTTGGGACTAAATGTCATTTATTTCAGTGTGTTTGTTTAAAAAGTTCCCCTTCTCATGTGGGAAGGGTTAACATATCCCTCCACTGATTTTACGGTAGCTTTCACGCATTGCTCAGCCGACGCTCTGAATCCATGTTCGAAGACTTTTCATTCAGCTGAAAATAGCAAAGCATTGCTATCACAGCACTTAAAAAGCCTAAATAATTGGGTGGAGGTGACATGTGGAGGACAGCCACCGGGGGAACAAAAGGTCAACTTCAAGGAAACAAAAAAGATGTCAAATGAAAGCATAACACTGTCCAACCAGGAAGACAAATTCAGTTTATTTAGTCATTTTTGTTTTTCAGGACCTGGTCAGAAATATCAGAACATCAACTTATAACCAGGACATTAATATTATGAATACAATAAAATTATGAACCAATAACTGAACTGAAATTGCCATGAATTACACAATCTATCCATGTTGAGGCTAAACAAGCTTAAATCTTTTTTTTTTTAAATATCAATACTAAATACACATATGCTGCTGTAAGTTATAATATATATACTGGTCAGTGAATGACTGATTAATAAAAATAATTAAAACCCAAATATGTCGTCAATGACCTTAAAGAACCCCCTGCTTCGCTTTCTCCAATACTAACTTTAAACGATAGAGGGCGCACAACGTAAAAGTCCAAGATTTAATGAGAAAGAACGAAAGAAAACGACCCGTAAAATCTGGATTGTGTAGTATTTTCGAATCCTTTTCAACTCACTTTTTTTACAACCCTTTTCTCTCTAATTTGGCTTCAGTGTGTTCAGTTATGATTAATTTTGGTGGTATTGCCAGGTAATCCTCAGACCAAACCGGCATCAACACGACAATAGTTCTCTTGAAAAGAGGGAGATGGGCTGAAAGCAGATGAGTCACTTTTTAAAAACCTTTCAGTTCACCCTCAGTCTCACACGTCCTGTGAAACCAGGCATTGTGTTACCCCGGAGCAACATTTCATGAGATGGAGGTGAATATGTCTCTGATAACCAACACAGGTTGTCTTGACAACCATATTCAAAAATCAAAAACTTGAAAAAGCTCACAGTTGCATCACGGTAGCCTGTACCGATGCTGCATCAATCACTCGGACACTAACAGGCCCTCCAAAAGCATCATTTATTTACATACCAGGCCACTTAAAGCAGCACATCACAGAATACGACTTTGTTCTCTTAATACCAGCCGTCAAAATAGTCAGCGATCTGACCCATAACCTCTGTCCACGTGTGTAAATTGCATTATATTACTTTCATGTGCTTTTCTGACACGTGGTGTCAAAGCATGTGTGCGTGTCCCCTGTCAACAGCTCCTGTCTTTATCCCCAGTTTCCCCTCCAGCGAAACCACAGCTTATAATTACTGATTCTATTTGAGAGGAGGACGCCTCACAGCGGCATTTCAGTCGGCAGCACCTCCAACCGAAACATCTGCAATCTGCCTGTCACGGAAGCTGCGACGTGGGTCATTTCAGTTCAGCCGGGTCCAGACTGTTTACGCCACCATCTCTGACCTCTGTTCAGGCTGACACATGGCTGACAGACAAAGCTGCGAGGCCTCTGTGCTGCCTGTAGAGATGACTCTCTTGGACTTAGATCCAGGATATGTGGCAGGAAGTTGATGCCGTATGTCAGCCCATGTGGTACTGGAACTAGGTTTAAGTGTTGCTGCTTGGAAATGAGAGAAATAGTGTTGGGGGAATAGAATTTAGACCTAAAAATGCAGTCTGTTGTGTTATTGCGTTTAGTTCCATCATATCCACTTATAACCAACATATTTCTTGTATCTTTTAAATAGAAAAGAGGTAAATAGGTGGACAGAAATAACTGAAATGCAGCTTGGCTTTTTTATTTAAAAAAAAAAAAAAAACTTTCCCTGCATGTTCTCAGAGGCAACTGACATCACACTAATACGAAAATAGATTACAAACTGGCCTAAACCTCCAAATAGAGCTCCTCAAACTCTCGTGGGTGTACAGCGTAGTGATGGTGGATAGTGTGTCAGCCCACGCATTTTTCAGTTCTTCCCTTCATGACTAAGAGTTACATTATTCCATTGCCTACAGTAATGGCATGGTGGAAGGCAGCAGCATGTGTTGCTGGAGGCGTTCGCTCTGTAATTTGGGAGTACCATCTGCGACTGTCAGCTGAAACTGCCACTTACTGGACCCAACACAATCAACGAGTCAACATTTGGCAGCAATTGGAGCTTCCACTGTCCCCTCCATGGACCACGCACACCAGAAAGCAACAAAAGTGGGAGAAAAGTCTCATTGAATCAAGACTCGGGGGGGAATAATCGTCATGGCAGATGTTATCATCCTACACACACACACACACACACACACATACCCCCTCGGATTTGGTTGCAGCTTGAGCTCCCCCATGGCGCGTCAGTCCTACGTTTTTCCAAACAATGAACACTAGGGGGCGGCAAACTCGCTTTTCAAGCGAACAATAACAAAGTTAAAGTTTGTCAACTAGTTCAACTACCAATGGTAATCTTCAAACACATGGCCGTAGCATAGAGTCAATAATTTAGTATGATACATATCAAATGTTATAAATCGGAATTAAACCATTTACAGAAAGATGCCCCGACTCAAACAGCTAGAGATTAACTTAAAAGCAAACAACAATATATTAAGAGAATCACATTCAAAGTTGTCACACATGAACTGTTTATTCACACACATGCTGAGTTAAAAGTAAAGAGTGATCAGGTTGACATTTTCTCTTCATAAGGCACATCAACATGCCTTAGAAACAAAAGTGCTTTGGCAGCTGCTAAAATTAATGCATGTCCCTGCTGCCATCCAAGCACCATTACAAATATTACAAATACTCGACTTAAGGTGATTAACGGCATTAACAGGTGTGCTGCATTCCAAATACTGAGTGACGCAGGTCATTCGTGCCTAGACTGAACCACTAAAAGAAGCAGGACAGTGTTTCTGAAAAGTAGAATACACACGTTTTTTCCTTTTAAAAATACTTTTACGTTTCTTATACAGAACAGTGAAAGCAGCAAGTAGACAAGTTTATAAAAATACTGCATGTGTCCCAGATTAACAAAACCCGTTTGCGAAGGAACCAAAGCCGTTTATACTGATGTGTATCAAACTCTGGGCAACCACTTTAGTGATCCTGCATTTTTGGACACTGTCTGGGCTCTGCAGCCGTCGTCTTTGTCATAACAATGCACAGAAACGCGACTCCTCTGCATCATCTGACTCTGGAGCGCTTTACCACAATAGTCCCGGCAACCATATCATACACAGTCCTGTTGTGCTGGAAGAAGAGAAGCGTGATGAAGGCTGGGAAAAAGAAGGCAATTGAAAAGTTCTTGTTCAAAGCCCGAATGGCCGATCTGTAGGAAGAGACAGAGATCAGTCGGACTGAAAGAGGAGAGGCAGGAGAGAACCAAAATACACAAGCAATTGAATATCAACAACTCACGCAGACAGGGACACATTAGTTGCTGGCACCACAAGTATCCTGTCAGGCTGAACCAGAACGGACGAGTCGCAGGTAATGACTCGGAGTCCGACGAGAAACTTCCCCGGAGTGGCGCCTCCCGCCCCCCAGATGCACACAATCTGGAAGAAGGAAGAGTTGCCACCGAACTGCATGGGAGCATTTCAGTATTTTCATTTGTCATCAACTGACCTCATAAAAACACACTAATATCCGGTACACAAGCGCAACCAGCATCATTTTCTGCAGCTCTTCCATCGACGTGTCCTCGTCGATTTCCTCCACGATAAAATGCATGGCAAACTTGGACACATCCCTAAAAAATCAACAGTTTTTCTGTCACATCTCTAAAAAAAAAACCCCACTTTCCTCAATATATTTTTGGGTTTTACAACCAAGATCTTATTCTGATCATCCTTCCTGTGTGTGGCCTTGAATCCCTTTATCCTCATCAGTAACCTTTTACTCAAGCTCTGCAAAGAAATACAAGAAATAAAAACTTACTTTATTCCACTCAGGTGCATTATGCTGATGATGATGGTCGCCTTGATGAAGAACAATATGAAGAAATCAACCATCTCAGCCAAGAGTCTTTGGAGAGGTGAAGGAATGTTGTACTCCCGACCTGGAAGACGGAGAAGACTTGAGCTCAAATATATCATTATTATATGGGATTTTTGGTTATGTTTTGTTGTGGTCTGTAAGATTAGTATGGGCCAAATACAAGTGTTGCAATCTATTTTGTCCACAGTTAGCTCATTTTGTAAACCCGGATCGATATTAGGGATGTATGAATAATGAGATCGTTCAAACTAGTTCTGATCCGAGAAAGAAAAAAAACCCCATTACGTTTGAGATGATGTATACGGTTTAAAAATGTTTGCCAGACGTTCGGACTAGCCGCGGTTACCTTGTCTGAGTGCATTTCCATTCTCCGGAGGTAACTGCTGCGGCTGAGCGGTGACAGGAGCCCCGCCGGCTGCACCCACCGCCCGGGCGCTTTGTGAGCTAACACCGGCTGGGTGTGACGACAACGCAAGGCCAAACGGGCCGTTGTGCCAGTTCTGTGAGTTGATGTCAAGAGGCACCGTCACACCGGTCGGTGACTGCAAAACGAATGGACAAGGCAGGGCTGCTGCCGCCGACAGCCAGCTCTGCCAGTTCACATATCCGGTGTAGTACTGCCACATCCACGCCTGCAGCTGCTCACAGTATTCTGTCGTAGTGAGTCCTCTTCTACCATTTTTATTCTGTCCAAGGTTATTTCTGTTTTTTGTTCTAGCGGTAACCGTCTTGATAAGCGAATCGACCTTGTTATCAGTCGGTTTATTCTTTTTGTCGTCGACTTCCATGTTTGTGTTTTCTGTGTCAGCCATGTTTGATGATGGCGTTGTCTCACGTACGACGCTGGCACAGATCATTTCACCTGGACGTCGAAATTTTAAAAAAAAAAATGCGATTGGCGACAAACCTCAGTTGTTCGTGCGTAATTCTTAGCATTTGTTCATTTCAAGGGTCAGTTTGTGTTTTTAAAAGTCGAAATTTTGCGCAACTGTCGTTTGTCGCGTTTATCAAAGGTGTCCACACCCGCTCTTATGTCACAGTGGTACCGTCCAAACAGTGCGTGTAGTTTTAACAGTCGACCGCTTGGGGGCGCCAGCTCCGTTTGATGGGAGCTGCATAGGATAGATATTGTGCAATTACTTTAAAAGAATAAAAGCATGAATAAAAATGTTTGATGTAAAAATCATTGGGGTACTAACGAATGCTTTACAACGTTTTAAGATATTACACCTATCTATTGGTTTTATTCCTTTCAGCAAGACAGCAAAAAAAAGTGAATTGAAGGACTCTATTTTGATTCCTGGCCCTATATTTTAAAAGATTCAGCTGCTTTCCTTGCAGCACCATATGGAGCATTCCACTAAAACCTAGGAATCTTTCAATTTGGGCTTCAACCTACTGCCCCAAAGACTTAATTAAAACCCATTATGTGCACTCACTTGCCCCCACCTCCCCTGTATATCAGAGACAAGAGGCTTGCCATAAATGAGGTCAGCATTGTGACCCCCAGCAGGGATTTCACCCCCCCCCATGTTCATTGTCCTTGTTGGAACAAGAAGCCTTTATTCACATTTTAGGTTCAAATCCTCAAGAATGGCTGCATTATGTAATCACAATAAATCTGAGACTGTCAAACCACATGACATGTTCTGATTAAAGGAGTAAGCAGGTTTAGGGATTGTAATCGAAGAACACCCGACTTTGAAAAGATCAGCTTCCCCACAAGATAACAAAGTCTGGGATTAACTGGTGGAACAGACCAGGGGTGGTAGAACTCCTTATGTTAAAGCCCCACAAGATTAGCACAAGTACAAATGTCTCATTTTTCACAATTCAGATTTTATTGACGAGACAGAAGACTGAAAAGATCAAACTCTCTCATATGTCCTCAGTGCCACAACATCATCTGCGATGCATTTCTGTTGGCATAAAGAATAAAAATTAGCCACAACGTGAAGGTGCAAAGATGACGGATTGAGGCTCAAAGTCTTACAGCGGTGAGTTTTCCATCTTGAATCTCTCGTTCGATTGTAGTTTCCTTTCCGTCCCACTTCTGATGTTGTACAAGTTTGCCGTTCTCAAAGGTGACGACGGTCTGAGGGAGAGATTTGACTGTCAAACATCAGAGGCAAACTGTGCATCCTTGTTTCATTAGGAGAAGGAGATGACCCACCTTGGTGTTCCGGCCATCCGCAGTAGTCTCCTCGAACTCTTCGGTCAGCTTGAACTTGATCTCTGTAGTTTTGAAAGTGCTCTCAGACTTCATGGATATGAAGCCATCATCGCCCATGCTGAACACCAGGTTGGGCTTCACCATGTTGCCCATTTGCCTGGTTGCAAAGTTCACACCTAGAACGTAAAAGCGACGATCAATTAATCCAATTCCACACCGACAACGAGCACGAATAAACTTACCGATTGTCTTCATGTAGTCATCAAAGTTATCGCTGGAAACCAGAGTCCAGTTGCCCACAAACTGCTCAACCATGGTGATGATGAGAAGGGTGATGATCAGACTCAAACACGAAGGTTTTCAGTTCCGATGGCTGAAATTCGGCGATGGACACTGAGAAGTCGGACAAGTTTGCGCATTTAAACCCTTGTTAAGCACGTGCCAGAGCCAGAAGCACCAATCAAGAGCAGGTGCAGCCGTTGCCATGCAAACAGGCAAGGGGGCGTGTCTTATCAATCAGACTCGCGAGCTTGGTATCATAGACTTTAATATCGTGTGGGTGTCAACGTGGACTTTGGAATAATTTATGCAAAGTGTATGTTTCTGACTCAAACAGAAACCCAATTAACTGCTGACCAATTTACTGATTTGTCCCACGACAGCATCCTCATGCGTTTGCGGTCATTGTAATGCTGGTTATGGTCGGTAGGTGGCGCCTTTGAAAAGCAAATTGGACCCAGGCAATCTTTGTGTAAATTTAAATTCTTAAGAAGTTTATTTGACTTCGAGGACAAGTAAAGAGCAGGGAAAGCTAAAAATCTACAGGTTTTCTTGTTTATTGTCCACCTATATTTTGTCTTTACCTGGTCAGGTTCAATACAGACATGCAGTTTACATTGGCCTTTGTTCAATTAAGTATAGATATCTACATACACATACATAATTAAAACAATAGACTGACTTTCTAGCAAAAGGCACATTGATTTTTGTTTTTTTATAGTTATTCTGTTTATCTTTTTCAAACATTAGTGACGTTTTGAGCTTTATGGCTATGACTCGAGAGGCTAAATATGGGCAAAATTACTCCCAACACATTTCTGATTTAGAGCGTGTCTCCCTCTAGTGGATGTGCAAGTAGATTACACTAGATTGTTTGAATTCTTGGTTTTCTCCCTAATTTTCAGATAAACTTTTGCTTTACACCCCCGAGTTATGTCTGAAATTTGGATGCCTAAAAACAAACTGCATTTTCTACATAAGTTGACGCAAACTTGTAAGGTTAGGAATGTTTTTATCATGACACGGTATTTTGTAACCATTCGTTAATATAATGATAATGATATAGCTACAATGTTTTTAATTGTTTTGACACAGTGCAAAGACAAGGGAAAGTAAAGAGGTTTGAATAATCTATCAGGATAAATTAGACACTTGACAATTTCTTGATGATTTCAGAAGTAGTTCATAGTAGATGATTATCATTCAGGAGGGATGGAGGGAGGACAAATATGTCTCCAAATCACTCCAAAACGACAGGCCTGGTAAGTCTGACGCTGATCCTGGCTCGGGGTTGAAACAAAAACAGATGATTTATTACCCGTTTACTCTGGCAGCCTATATTTATTGATTGTAATATTTGATTTCATGGTGTAAATGTAATATTTCCTTCTGAGCGTTGACAGAGAAAAGAAGGACAGACATATACAGTATCTTGGAGCACTGTTTACCCACAAATAAGCCGATTACGCCTTGTTCTGTCACCCGGGGAGGGGGGGGGGGGGGCTTTCTGCACACGCAAGTGCCATCCAGCAGGCGCAGAGCCCGTCGACTGAACGTGAACCCTCGCTGGCAGCCGCAGAGAAGTCCGTTCCTCCTGGTTTTCATCAACACTTCAGCCCCCATTGATGAGAGAACAGTGGCGGTGGACAAAAGCTGTATATACTGTACAAACACAGCCCTGAGCGGCAGCACACTGACTCATTCTTCGGTGTGTGTGAGAACGGAGGGGGACCCCTTTCAACTCCTTTGTGTTGGTGTCTGTCAACAGTGTAGTTGGAGGCAGAGCCCATTGTGGCGGCCAGTGTTTCGTATTGACACAGGGCCTCGCTCAGCTTGTTCCCAGGGTCCAACCTGAGGACTCATGAATAATGGAGAGAGAATCCTCGGGGCCAAAAGAGTTTACAAATCTGACTTGCCTCATTATTAAGCAAAACTAGCTTTGCATGGCGGCAGGTAAAACAGAGGTCATGGCCGTCGGCGTCGACGGTGAACTTTAGATGCACGTCTGTGCATCCAGTGAGAGCGTCTGAGACGCCGCTGGTGCTTTTGACAGCGTATTTAAACCCCACGTTGTCAGGAATTTGTCACTTTTAAGCGAGTCTCCATTTAGTCCTTTTCTGCTTAATCAGTAACTCTCTCTGAAATAATAATTACATTTTTTACCTCTTGTTGCTGCTGTTATCTTGACTGGTAACATGCATGATGATTGAGGATTTTCTCGATTAAATTGAACATCTTTTTTTTTGATGATCTTGCACCATCTTGACCTTGTGACCTCGGGCCCTTGTATAAAGTTTTCAATGACACACATTAAAACAACCCCCCCACCCCACAGCAGAAATAACTCTTTTTTTTCTTTTCACATTAAAAAAATCAGTTTGAACCTTTGTAACAAACAGTGACTGGTGTGTTCCATTGCTGGGGCTGTGACGTGAATCACTCTGAATCAGGTATTCTCTATGATGGGCCATGCCAGGTCCTGTTCCCAGCAGTTCAGGACATCAGCTGCAGAGAGGCTGACATGACCCGAGCTCTGAGCACTCTCATGGGCCCTTTTCTGTGGCTGTTGATGAGGGGGAACCACAGGCTAGGGTGGACTTCAATTGCTCTGCTTAGCCAGTGTGTGTGTGTGTGTGTGTGTGTGTGTGTGTGTGTGTGTGTGTGTGTGTGTGTGTTCGGCAGAGGTGAGAGAGGTTGCTTTCGCCTGTGTGCTTTGAGCTTTTTCATGCTTCCTTGCTTTGATCTTCCCTCTCATCCGTTCATCCCACACGCTCCCGGCGCCTCGGGCTTCTGGTTTACAGCGCACCAACCACAGGCTTGGGGGGCGGGGGGTGTGTGGGGGGAGGGGGCGGCGTAGGTGCCTCTCACACAGACACTGCTTGTTCTGTCCATCCAGGGATGGGAGTGTTGCCCGTCGGGGCACAGTCAGAGTGCAAAGTGCAGTGGGCGGGAGGGAGGGGGGGGTTCACCGGGAGCTAAAGTGCTACATACTGTACAGTTCTATGCTGCTCTTTTATGTTCTCTTAGATCACCCCCACCTCACTCACCCCCACCCCCAACAGTGGGCTTGTATTCATGCATGAAAAACAACTGCAACAGTGCTGGAGGGTGGCCCCCTGACCCCTCACAACATGGGAAAGTGCATCCGTCGGCTGCAAGTTATATAAAGCCTCCGTCATGAGAAACTTCTGATCAATCATTGGGCCCGATGCCGCCCGTATCCCTCACGTGGCCGTCTGTCTGTGTCACAGATCGTTTTTGTAGAACGCACGTAGGCACACACTCGGGTCCGCAGAACCCCACCTGCTGAGCCCAGACGGGGGCACAAAGGCGGCGGTGCGGAGCAGCACCCCTGATTGAGGATTAATTGGAGGGAGGGGGTTGAGCATTTACCTTTGTTTAGACATGTGGTAAGTGTTAGGCTGTGACAATTAACTCGGCCATCTCAGCAGATGACTGCTCTTAATACTTCATGAGTGGCGGGGGGTGGGGGTGGGGTGGGGGTGGGGTGGGGGGGGGGGGGCTGCAGCTCCTGGGACTCTTGTTTCAATATTCTTGTAAGTTCTGCTCGGACTTGTGGAAATCCTGGCGTGGGACGCATTTGCCGTACTTCAAAACGTGTCACACGGCCCTTTAGTGTCACCTTATTTTGAGGTTTAAATACTTGTGTGTGAGCAGAGGACGATGCGTAGGGATGAAGGGTGGAATTCCCAGCAAACTTGGTGCAAAACTGGTGCGTGTTTGTGTGAGTAGGGGAGAGAGAAAGAGGAAGAAAGAGCAAACAGGCTGCGCTAACAGGCTTTCTGCAGATCAGTGGCAGTTTGACTGCAATGGAGAGTAATGGGGCTGGCAGGGCGGAATCAATTACTGGCCACAACAGATTTTCCCACAGGTCGGAGCTTGGGAAAGCAGTACTTTACTGCAGCACAGACAGCTGGCACAGAGTCTCCACTGGGAAAGGAGCTGGTCCCAAAAAAAACAAACTTCTGATACGCCATAAATTTACCTTTTTTTTCCTCGTCTCTTTTTTATTTCTATGTCAGGTGCTGTCTGACCAAAAACAGGTTTGAAATGATTTAAAACACAATAAATCTCAACAGTGACCCATTGCACACACGCAGAGAATATTAATATTTAACTTTTACACAAGGTCTGCACGACATAAATCGGGAGATACGTTTAATTAAAACCTCAACATCAGCCTCCACACAGACACAGACTCTATTGACATGCAAACAATGTTTTTTCCTGTGTTAACACAATGTGTGGCCTTAAAAGCAGCCTCCAGTCTCTGTGGACATCATGTGCTGTCTCCTGTTGCGCTTATTTGGGAACCGGTCTTGTGATCTGCCTTCCCCCCATTGTGGACTTGGACAAGTTAACTGATAATGCGCAGTGTGCTGGTAAACCCGACGGAACAATGCAATTGTTAGGGGTTCATTACGGAGTGCCCGCCATTATGCAGAAACTGATGTTTCATGACTCACGCATTCTCAAACCAGCCGATGAGATATCGGAGTTCAAAGTATTGTCTGAGTCTCACCTTGGCGTGTTTCATGGCCTGTAATTGACGCTAAGCTCTGTAATTGCCAGCTGGGGCGAATTGGTGGGACCTCGGCGTCAGTGACTGGCTGTTCTCTGACAAAAGAGGGGGTGAAAAAAAAAAAAGATTTTTTAAATAAACAAAAAAAATTCAACTAAACAAAGAAACGAGGAAGTTAACACATCCTCCCTGGCTTTACCTATCTAAAAACACGAGAATGGACACCAACAAAGGCAGGAAAGTAAAGAAAGAGAAGGCGGGTATTTTATGGTCAAACACTGGGAATGGGTCTCAGGCCTGGTCTGGTCCCTGCCCAATATAGCGCCTGGGTGCGCGAACCAGGGGGGGAACAGGCAGGAAGCTGGGAACCATAGGATAACATTGTTGTATGGCGGTAGTCTGGGAGACATTTCCCTCAGTCGGACAAGTTATTTATGACCAGTATGGGTGGCATTTTCTCTGTCTTACACAAGATTAAATACCTCATATGGATGCAGCAAAGTGGCTTTATTTCTACATGAAAAAGATTCTCTCTCTCTCTTTCTCTCTCTCTCTCTCTCACTCTCACACACACACACCAACACTCAACACACAAATGCAAATGTCTGTCCGGCAGTTGTTGAGTGACAGCTACGAGATGTCAGCAGGGTCTGCACACAGGATGCAGGCGAACGCCGTTGCTGTCCCAAACGGTCGGCGTGGTAAATCAATCCTGAAGGGCGGGTATGGACGGAGGCTGGTGGAGGTGCGTGGGTGGGAAGGAGCTGGATGGTGGGGCCGCTGGGGGGAACGGGGGGGGGGGGGGGGACTAAGCAACGAGACTGAGCCAGCCTCTGTCAGACACACTCAGCCACTCAGCCAGTCAGAGAGAGACCGTCGACGGGTGGGAGAACACTCGCCGGGAAGTGCTCACACGGAGATTGAGTTACCACGGAATTAGATCAGGGCTGTGGGAAACGGCACCTCCTAAACACACTCGCACACTCTCTCTCTCTCACACACACACACACAAACACACGCAGACGCACCAGCCGCACACTTGCACACAATGAGTCGCCAAGGGAGACCTGAGGGGAGATGGAGGAAGGCAGCTGGGCACACGCCAGTTCCAAACAAATGTCTGCCTATACCCCTTAGCTTCCTGGCACGGGCTGGTGAGTGGCGTCTTCAAACCAGCGCTGGGTTAGGCCACACAGTCAACAGGCAGACTGGCATGGTTTTTTCAGAAGGTGGGGGGTCACATAATGTAGGGGTCACCCAGAGGAACACAGCGATCACAGATAAATGAGCTTCTATCAAACGCTTGTGAATTTTCACAGGGAATCACCGAGAAAAGTCAAGGCTTGGGGAGATTTTGGGGGGGGTCGTGATTACATTTAATGATCCTGGCGATGTCAGAGCTAATGTGAAGGACCTTGACGTTCAGGTGTGAGGAGGGTGGTCTGTGTCTGCTCATGACAGAGGCCCCATGAAGAGCTGTCCTGTTGGGCAGGTAGCGCCGTAGAACAATATTTCCAAAATGACATCATAAACACCCCCCCAACTGGATCCTGAGAGGGTCAGAGAAAGGCCAGGTGCGGTTTAGAGGATACGGGTCGACCAAACTCCCCGGAACATGATCGCTCCGAGGATGGGGCGCTCATGTGAGGCAGCGCGCAGGTCGTGATCTTTTCCGGAGCTGTTAATGCTTCTGGTATTAACCGAGCGGGAGCATGGAAGTGCAGAAATGTGTGATATTTTTAAAAGCATGCATCCTCTCAGCGAACGCGCTGGCCGAGGAGCCCGAGGACAGGGGGGGAGAATGGGTGTGTCGGGGACGGCGCGGGAGCTCGTCGCAACAACGAGATTGAGTGAAGCCTGCAGGTTGTGTCTGTCACCACCGGGACCTCGCTGACATTCTGGGAACAGCGTGTCGGCCTGCAGTTGCTCCTTGGTATCAAGACCTCCTCCACACTTGTCCTGCTCCCAGCACACCGCAGTAACAACTGACCTGACGGACGGAGCGCAGGAACAGCTGCTTCTCTACAAGGTAAAGGATTCTCAGGGGGAGCACGCGTGTGTGCGCGTGGAGGGGGGGGGGGGGGGGGGCACTTCCCCTGATACACTCAGTAGACTTTAGTGGTGTTATTGGGGAAAGCCAGATTTTAGAGTACTGGTTTAAGAATTTTTGATGGGTGGGTGGGAGGATTTTGGTAAAGTTTAGGAGGATATCTTGGGGAAAAAATGAAACTAAAAAAATGAAAAAGATACCTGTACTTAATACAAATACCAAAAATTACACCTTCTGTGTTCGGTGGTAAGAATCACTGAAAAGTGAAATTTAAGAAGTCAATTTCCTCATAGAACACCAACTTTTGCTGGATTTCAAACCATATTATTGAACAATTCTAATGTGAAATTTTGTATTTGTGTACAAAACATGTCCAAAAATGAAAGTTAACACTATTAGAACAATGGAAAATGATAACTAGTGCAATAATAAGAGCTGCTCTACTTTCCAATTAGAATGACGGAAGAAGTGTTCAATTTCATATCTTAAATCTTAATGGTGTAACATAAATTAAAGTTAAAAATTTTTGAGATTTTTTTTAATCTTACAATATATAAATATGTTTATTTAGCATGTTCAGCTATATTTGCGCTCCCAAAACAGGCATTTGTTACGCAGCTGAACTGAGACAGTGAAGATTCCGGTGTTTTATATAGTTTGCCTTCTGACCCAAGTGCGTTTAGAGGTCAGACTGTTCACACCTTCTACAGACCACCCTGCTGCCTGTCCACAATCAGGTGCTTACAGGGTCAATGAGATGGTTGTATGTGAACATATTTAATACAGAGCATTTATATGCGGTGTGCAGAGCCTCTACAAAAATGCTTTTCCTGAGGAGAAGAGAGACTCCAGTCAGGAGGGGGTAAAAGTGTCCCTGGGAAGGTCTCTGTAGCAGTCACTGAAGTGTTTGCAGCAGAGAAAAGTGTGTGTGTGTGTGTGTGTGGGGGGGGGGGGGGGGGTCCCGGATCTTCACTGGTGTTGAGGAACCACACAGCTGATAGCAGACAATAAGCACCACACTCTGCTAATAGGTCATGTGCCAAAACAGCAAAGAACCGGCCCCCCACTTGCAGAGGCGCCTGTTGCCCTAGAGGAGGGGGGGTCTCGGCCTAATGGTTGGTTAGCTGATTACAAATTGTAAATAAGTTATATCAGCAATAAAGTTTTCTTATGATCTGCTAGTTGTTTTATTATTTTCCTAAGAATTTGTCATTTCGCAGTCTACTTTGTACAAACCACGCCCACTGTGCCCAACTGGCCACGCCCCCCGAGGGCCGCAGCAGGGTAGGCAGGTCCGCCGTTTAAACTGTGGCACAAAGCCTCTGCTGTCAGTGCCCTGGATGTGTATGACCGAGACGGACTAACTAGTGATCTGTGCAGGCCCGGGAGCGACATGAAGCGCAGCCACAATTACAGCTCCTCGGACAGCGAGCTGGACGATAATGTTGACGTGGAGAAGGACAGCGGCGACGAGAACAGGTGCGTTCATCGTATCACGCCACTGATGCACGCTTTCCCGGACGCCCTGCAGCTGAAAGTGCCACCGAATCGCTTTCTTTGCTCTGATCTGTTGCTGTTTTGCTCTGCAGTCCGCTTGATTCCCACGGCTCGATGTCACCTTCCACAACCACCCAGGTTCAAGCCAGAAAGCGGCGCAGAGGCGTAAGTCAACTAATGGCGACCCACGCTCTGTTGCTTGTTGTTGTCGTCACTGCTTTAAGTTCACATTTATTTTAAAATCCATTTTTAGATCATCGAGAAACGGAGGCGTGACCGAATCAATAACAGCCTGTCAGAGTTGAGGAGATTGGTGCCAAGTGCCTTTGAAAAGCAGGTAAAGCTGCTGCTACTTCCCTCTTCGGGCTATTTGGAATTTTGCTGTACGAAGCTTGATTGGTTTGCCTGATTTCTTCCCAGGGATCAGCTAAATTAGAAAAAGCTGAAATTTTGCAAATGACTGTGGACCATTTGAAGATGCTTCATGCCACCTGTGGCAAAGGTAACAGATCCCTGCTTTTGGCTTTTTTTTAGCCCATCTGTTTGGAAGAATTGTGTAAAACCTGACTGTAACCAACCTCTTGACTCTTCCGCCTTTCCCAGGATACTTTGAGGCTCATGTGCTGGCTAAGGATTACCGGAGCCTGGGCTTCAGGGAGTGCCTGGCAGAGACGGCTCGCTACCTGAGCATGGTAGAAGGTCGGGAGAGCGCCGACCCCCTCCGCATGCGCCTGGTGTCCCACCTCAGCAGCTACGCCTCTCAGAGGGAGGTACACACTGGACTGGAACACTTAGCCTGGGGGGCCACTTACGGGTCGGCGTCTGTTCATCTTCCTCACCCCCTCCTCCTGCAGCGCCCCCAGGGCAGAACACCTGCAGCCAGGGGCAACAGCAGCCCACCCTCTTCCTCCTCTTCCTCCTCAGCATCTTCCTCCCCCTCCTCCGATTCAACTGGAACATCCAGGCTCGCCGTCATGCCCCCCGCGGAGTCCCTGGTGGTGCCCGTGGCCACATCCAAACTGACGGCACCGCTGCTTTCATCCCTGTCCTTGTCGGCCTTCCCCCTCTCCTTTGGCGCTCTTCCTCTGGTCTCGCCGTCGGCCGCCGGCACGATGAGCCCCTCCTCTGCCCTGTCAAAACCCTTCAGACCCTGGGGTACAGAGATCGGCGCCTTCTGAGACCGAAAAGCGGACTGCGTGCAACAGCTGAGCTGTGCCTGTCACCAGAGACTCTGCCTGGTTTGCTTTCCTAGCAAGAAGAAGAGCAAAGCAGTGATTTATTTAGAGTAAAGAACAAGTTGGGAGAGATCGCTCATGGTTTCAGCGTCCTCTCAGTAAGACACAACTTTATATCAAGCCTTTCTGAATGATTTTATGATATGTGGTGGGTTTTTCTTCTGTTTTTTTTTTTTTTTTTTTTTTAAATAGCAACTGATAATTAACTGTGTAAACGTTCTGATTGACAGGAATTGACTGTATGCACACGTGGGAGGAGGTACTTTCCAGACACCTTAACCTCATTTGTCGAGCGCTGTCAGTGTTTAACACATTGTAGAATAAGTTCACTGGAGCTTTGTCTCTCTTGGTATCTGAACATGTGGAAAAGAAGATGCATACAAGTATGGGAAGACTTGTGATTCAGAAAATTCAACTCTTGTATCTATTTGCAATATTTTTGTACCAATAAATCGAGCAAAAATACAAGACCTGATCTAAACTGATGCTCCCCAAACACTTAAGACACAAACATCTTCCCATAGCCGACACACGCAGATTAGTTTTTGTTGCTCTGCTGCAGCTAATCCTGAGTTAATAACGTTAATCAAAGGGCTCTTTTTTTCCAAACTGCGTGCAAGGCAAGTAACTGAATGCGAGAACATTGTTGCCCATTTGAATACACAGGAAATCATTAAGGGCTACAGGAAATCCTTGACAATGTTGCCCTGACCTCACCAGCCCGGGTCAGTCTGAAACGGAGACAATAGTGTGAACAGGATGGGAACATTGGAGGAAACGCTTTAAAGGGGGCAGCGAGCCACAGATGGCTTCATCGGTAAATCGGCGTTTGGCTGCTCGGTGTTGGTTCTGTCGAGAATTTGTCGGTGACGCCGTTTCTATCCCTCCATCCACGCGGCACCTCAGATTTCCTTCCTGTGATCCGCTTCCTTGGGGCTGGAGCCTGCTATCAATCATAAATATTATCTTTATTTGATCCTGAAAATCATCTCACGTCTTTGAAGCCGAATATAACGTTTCTGTAATTAATTGTTGAAGAATCATACCTGCTCATATTATTAATTTTAAAAGAATTAAAAGCATAATTAATTCTGAGCAAACATTTTATTTTTAGGATCTCATTACTTGTGTTCTGAAGGGAAATTTTGACTCAATTTGGGATAAAAGGAGTGTTTTGTTGAATTTTGATTCTGGCTTGAGATGATCTATTACTGCCACCTAGTGGAGGAATAACGCCACTACTTATTCAACAGTTTGCATCTTTGAAGAATTCTATAGAGGATGTTTATACACGTTTAGGTTGACTCCTGTCAAAATTTATGTAATAATACTAAACATCATCAAAATATAACAGGGCTTTTAAGCCCATTTTAAAAATGGGCTGAAAAGGGTGAAGAATGCGATTCTCAATTCCCCATAAATGTGTAGATAACTGGTTCTTTATTTGGCAGTTTACGTGTTCCCTCGTCTTTTGAGCACAGAAAAGTATCAGATGGTGCATGCCATGTCCGCAGAATCTGGGAACCTTTATTCAGCAAAGCTTCCACAGAAATATATGAAGGGAAACACAAGCAGAGAAGGATGCAAGCGGATATAAGTGGGACTGTAGATTTAAAAGAGGCTGTGCTGAATCTAAAGCATCCTCAATCCATTCTCATTCTAATCTGCTAAAGAGAGCACAGGCCGGTGGTGCCTGGTGGTAGATTCACATTCACATACACACCCATAATGCTCACGCTAATAATACCGATGTGGAGACAACAGCACATTCCACAGTCCAAAAAAAAAAATGCTTCGTGCCATTATGGCATCATAACATTCAATATATCACTCCCCAAATACTTTACAAATAATGTCAATAACATTGATTTGGTTTCTGATGGATTCACTATAACAATAAAATCTGAGTAAATGGGAATCTGCAGGCGTCAAAACGGTTGCTCTCATAGGGTGAAGCCGTTCTTGGTAACCTATGGAGGTACACGTAGGTACCGGTTGCGTTCATCAGTACACAATCTGTGGCTTTAGCGTATCGTTACGTTCCAAGCGTGTGCGCTAAGGGGTGCGTGAGAAAGATGAGAGGAGGGAGACGCCTTGGTTTCTTGAGAAGTTCGTAGCCTACCTACACCGACCGCCGTTCTTTACAAAGACACAGAAACATTGTCAGCATGACATCATTCTGCAGCCAACTCACGACACTTTCACGAGAAAATGGTGGCACGTTATTTCGAGAGAACTGAAATGTCACTCCATTACAAACAAACCGTTTGAAAGTGCAGCACAATACATGCAGATGTATGTACTTCACCTACCAAGAGAGAGAGAGAGAGAGAGAGAGAGAGAGAGAGAAAGAGAGAGAGACTAAGAAAAAAGGTATTTACAAAATAAAAGCCTGATTCTCACACTATCCCTAAAATCGACGCTTTCTTCCTCAACATGAGTTTTAATGATGCTTGTTTCCATTGATAATACTGGTAATAGTGAGTACTGGTGGTACTGGTGGTGCACTGTGTTGTGATGTGGTGGTGGGGTCCGGATGCTTTTATTTCTGAGGGGGTAGAGGATGTGAGAAAAGGGCTGGGTGGAGGGACCCTGGTGGACCGAGCCACTCAGGACCAGCGTGGCGTTCATGCTGTCAGTTCTTCCCGCAGCTCCTTGTTCTTGCGCACCAAAGCTGCGTGTCTTTCCTGGAATGTAACAGAGCCACAGCGGTCAGGATGCGGAAGAAGGAGTACAGAAGGTCTGGGAACTGAGTTCTGGGGGCTTTCTCACCTTTTCCTGCAGGCGCTCAAGCATGGCTGCCAGATGGGCGTCGCGGTTCTCCTTGATCTGGTCCATCTTCATCTGGAGTTTCTCCTCGGCCATCTTGCTGAAGTTACTGTTCTCCTCCATGGCCTTTAGCAACACATCCCTCTCGTGCTCCCGCTTTTCTGCCAAAGCCCTCATCACCTGGGCCTCCTGGTACTGAAAGCAAGCAACATCTTTATTTAACTTGTTTTTGGACGAACCAAAGCTAACTGGAGCGATATTACCCACTCTTCTTCGATCCTCAGCTGCCTCCAGTTTCTTCTCAATGTCCTCCAGAGAGATGTCCCTTTTGGGGGGTGAGGGGAAGTTATGGACGGCGTCAGACACCGGAGATGGCGGCTTGAGAATCACCTCAAACGCCTGACCAGACGTGCGCTTCTTTATAGCCTTGACCTCCATGTCTGCAAATCAGACCGACTATTAGAACCGCAGGTCAACAAATGCCAAGCTGAACATTTTATTTCACCCCTGAATGTATTTACAAACTGAGTGACGGCAAAGAAAATCAATGTGATACCTTCAAACTCATGGACGAATTTGTTGCGTGCCTCCGGGTAGAAGCAGGAGCAGATCAGGGAGAGGACAGACAACTCCTTCATCTTCTCTTTATATGCTGGAACACAAATGCACCGTGACATCCTGGTGAGCCTCCCAACATCGCTGGTCACAAATAATCACCAGCTCACTTCAAACAAATCAAGGTCACACACTCACGGGGCAGAAAAGGTGAGACGAGGTAAATGACCGAAGACACTTCTGATCAAATGAAAACCTGTTATGTCCTGAATGAATGAAGAAGTGTTCTGTGGGTGACGATGTCTTTATGGGTGCTAAAGGCTGCCAAGGCCAGTGTGTGAAGTGTCCCCATGCTGCAGGGCTGGCCTTCCCCCTAGTGTTCTGTTAAAGCCAGCGAATATGGCTAAAGCACTATAAATATCTGATATACTGTACGCATGCAGATGCCTTGACTACCGTCATGCTACATGTCATGGCCGACAACAATAACTGCTCATTAGCACAGATGACTAGGCTAATAATATATTTACATGATCTAATATCACTGCTGGTTGCACCTCCAAATAGCCCTAACATTCAATTTTATGGTCTAGTTAGTTTAAAATAATATAAAAAGCAAGTAAAGAATGAATGCAAATGAAATGTGGGGGAGAAGCGACAGGCGTGAATCAAAAGAGACATCGAATTTTTTTTTAAAAAGCCCTAAAAACACGGGATTCTTTAGTTCTTTAAATAATCCCATCGGACGGATTTGAGTGTGCAGCAGCATCAATACATCAGGCCGCTGGAGTCCTCTCATGCTTCGCTAAACGGTCGGTAGCTCAGCATCTAGGGTGGGGTCCGTCTGCATTATGCTGCATGTTGGGGGCCGCGGAGGCAGGAACCGCAGGTGCGGCGGCGTAAATATAGCTGCTTGCTGCCTTTTGGAGCCATTTATACGGATAAATAACAAACAAAACGTCTAAGCGGCGTTAACCTTGACGCAAAACAAGGGCATCTGGGCCGTTTAAATCATTAAAAGAGGAGGAGGTTGGGTTTGCAGACCAGAACTCTCGCCGTCTGAATTGAAAAGACAACAGACCGGCGGTCCAAAGGACGATATTAAGCTGAGAAGGCGAATATCACTTGCATTCATTTTGATTTTTGAAATAACATTAGTGACTGGAACCATTAGAGAGGCACGAGCACGGCAACACCGCGCCGACATGATGCATCGTGTCCACGAGCAATAATCCATCCATCCATCCATCCATCCATCCATCCATCCATCCATCCATCCATCCATTCAGCCCACTTACCGGTAGCTGTTTTGGCCATGGCTGATGTATTTCTCCACAGAGGATGCTGTAGCACTGCTTAGGTGAAGAGTGATGCGGCTTAAGGCACTGAGTCAGCGAACACACCGGCTGGCACGATCGGACGGCAGACGGGAGGTGCGCACGCACAGGAGCGCGCAGCCAGACCCCGCTCTCTCTCTTTGTCTCGCTGTCACTCTCTCCATCTTCTCCTATCGCAGAGGCCGATTTAGCGTGGAGACCCCAGATTCTCTCTGCAGAATGCAGCTGAGTGAAACCAGCGTTATCCAAAAATACCTGGCAATTCGAAATGAGCCGACTCTTATATTTCATTGTCCGTCAGAACCTTTAATAAAATCATCAGGAAACACAAGACTTTATGCAGCATTTGCTCCTATTCTGACATGCAGCCATGTCTGGAGTGTTGATGTTGCCCGATCACTTCCAGAACTCTAATCATAATAAATAAACAAGCACACTTATTTTAAAAGACAGCATACATTTCTTCGTAACTTGACTCACGCCAACATGTTTTTAGAGTTTTTCCACCATCTTCAACAACATTCATCAAACTGGGAACATGTCAGAGAGGTTGCCGTGGCAGCAGAGTGGGCCTAAAGTTACCAGAACACAAGTCAAGCCTTACAGAAGTAACTGAGGATGCTGTAGCCACACATATCATATAGTGTAATCTGAATAACATTATAAATATTTTATTAAATAGATTTGTTCACTGGCAACGACGGCGGCGTAACCTGGTGTCATTCATTATTCAAGTGTTATTAAAACTGTTGCTGGTGATCTGGAAAACATTGCATATATGAACCGTTTCTCTTAATTGCAGCCCTCTAGTTTCTTCTTGATGTAGGAGCCGACCAGAATCTGAGGACGTTGCTGGTAATCTTGGAGGACATCGTGGGAGGTGTTCACCTGATCCCCCTTCAGGCGATTCAGCAAAGTCACACAAACCACAGCCGCTGCAGAAAACACAACATGGAATGAGGGTTAAAGGAGAGACGTTACAGTCGGTCGTGTGCGGCTGCTCTCACAACGCCGTACCTTTTAGGCCACTCATTTTGCACATGGCGGCAAAAACCGACGACTCCATCTCGATGTTACAGACACCGGCGTCTCTTGCTTTTCTCAGGTAATCCAGCTTATCTTTCTCAGTGTAGGAGCAAAAGGCGCCGTCCAAACGGCCCTGCCCTGCACCATTGGGGAGACGGGAGGGGAATATTAAAGCACACATTACAGTTGCTATGGAAAAAAGGAACACAAGCATCCATCTGTACCTTCATAGAAGTCCATTGTGCACATGGTGTTGCCAATGACGGTCTCAAAGCGGTTCAGCTCCTGGCTGCACTGCAGCAGCTCCTTGGCCAGGCTTGGGTCCAGATCAGTGTTGCGCACTACCGTCTTTCCCAGAATCACCTGTTCGAATCTGGGGAGAAAGGTAGGGTCCACGGACTGTTTGGTGATAACCAGGGTGCCCGGCTCGAGCCCTGATACAAAAGAAATGCTCATTCATAACCTGATCATTACAAATGCTACACAGAAGTCAAAGAGCCAATAAGCAAAAGGCCCATTTTCACGTGTTTGAATACAGCATCCTTTAGCTGAACATGGAATTCAATTTCCAATAATACTGCAACTGTCTGCATGTGATACAACAATGTCTGCCTCGGGAGCTTGAGCGCCATCTAGAGATTCCAAGAGGTTTATCTGTGATATGCATAATATTAAAGCGGGGTTATCTGAGCAAAGAAATGCTCCAAGTATCCGTAGTCCTAAAAACATCCTCAACAAATAATCCAAATATTACACATTATAAAACAGAAAGGTGAATTCAGGTGATCTGATTGGTCCTCGGCTGTAGCACACTGCGCATACACCACGGCCTGAAGTGATGTATCGCTTGAGTAGAACACAGTGAAGCCGGTCAATGTTTATTTACTTACCGATCCCACCAGATGTCCCAATACGTATAACGGTAACATCTTTGCAATGTGCATGATGGAGGAGCTTTATCAGCTCATGTAGCATTATGGCGATAGACGGGATGCCCATCCCATGCTGCAAAACAAAACACCATCTTTACACATGGAATCTGGGCAGATGAGTACGCAGACGACATAAGTGTGCAGTACAGAACTGGGCTACATACGCTGACAGATAGTACAGGGCCGATTTTATACATAGCATAGCGGTCAGTCCCTGCACAGATATTAGGATACTCTGATTTGGGGTCGTTCATATTGAGCTCAGTCGCAATGTACTCGATGAAAGCCTTCATCCTCCAGGGGCTGCCGCCGACACACACAAACTGGAAAAGAAGAAAAGAAAGATTTTGGTTTTTTTGGTTGTTTAAATATTGGAACAGTGCTTTTTTGGGTGTGTTTTTCTGCAGTGAAAGCCACGAGAGCGTTACCTTGACGTCACCAAACATGGCCGGCAGGTCGTGGGTTGAGGTCCCCAAGCTGAAGTGGTAGAGGATGTCATTTTTCAGCGCTTCCAGATGGGGGTTGTTCACACACACTGGGCTGAGCGATGGAGGTTGAGAGAAGATTAAAGAGAAATCTAAACACTCCAAATAACACGAGACAGCACATTCGTCGGTGGGAGGGAAGGGGGTGTACGTGACTTAATGTTGTGTCATTTATCTGCGAGTCTCCCCCTTCCTGCAACTGGAGAGTTTATGGCTAAAGAGTGCGGACTTATATATTATATATATATATATATTTCCAGTTCAAGTCAATAATTTATAAAAGAGCAAAACCTGTCGGTTTTTTTTTTTTACATGCTGGCGTCACCTCTTTAAATTCTCCGAATTAAGAGAATATTACTTCATGTGTAATTAAGCAACCTAATGCTGACTTTGTATAGGGAACTTTTTACGCTGCGTAATTTGAAAACCTATTTTCCAGCGTTTATTTCACCGGCGACGTCCATTAGATGATTATAGATTCGGTTTATTGATTAGGGTCACAGTAGATCCAAGCGTTTTAATTCGTGTTGTTTGGAGCGCGTCTCACCTGCTGCATGGCTCGGTTCCATTTCCGTCCATCTTCCTGTGAAAAAGTGTCCCAACATTAACCAAAAGGAAACCAACAGTTCACACACGAAGCGTCGCAAACGGGCTCGGAACGAAAAGCCAACGACCGGCAACATTCACGCCAATTTTAAGCTCGGCTTCCACCGCAAACACCGCTGCGGTCATTTCAACCGGTTCCACCGAGAAATAACGCAAAAAAAATGCTGAAACCATCTCAAAGCTGTCGGGTTTTCACCTAGATGATGCTGCGTTCCGCCGCGCTTGGCTCCTCTCCTGACCTTTTCTGCATATCTGACATCGAAGCCCTGACACCAGAATCCGGCCCAGGTGACGTCACAGTGAACGCGGCGCCGGTGACGTCGATGACGTAGCATCGTCGCGCTGGGGCTGCAGGACACCCGGTCAGTTGAAACTTCCTCAAATAATGATGTGAAATTTACTCCTGACTCTAAGGGTTTCTACTGACACAGGGGACATAGTAGCTGTTTCTTTAAAATACATTTTTCAAAAGTATAAACGATATTGAATAAAGCCAGGAGATGATGTGCATAAAACAATCCCAGGGGTTTCAAATTAATAAAAATATGTTGTTCTTGGAATATTAGTAACAAAGGGCGCCCTTTACAGGAATGTGCTCCTTTAATTTGTGAGGAAATACTCATCTTGTCTATGTATGGATACAGGGACTAAATGTGACATGAAAATATAACCATATGTAAAAATCCTTAATTGGTGTCACAGTAATTAATAAAATTCAGGTTTTGTGTTGTAATTATAGTGTTAAATCCTTTCGTATTGTTTATCTCTTTAGAAACTGTGGATATTGTTGGATGTAAACTGAAAAGTTACAATATTGTCTAGTAAAGCATCCACACACATTCTTGTACTGCTATTCTTGTGAGGACTTTCTTAGGCATAATGCATTACACAGCCCCTTACCCTGAAAATTTGGACTAACCCTCTTTACCCTAACCTAAACCTAGTTCTAACCCCAAACAGTCTTTTGAAATCAAGAGGACTATCCAAAATGTCCTCTTCCCAAAACTGTCTTCACATTGCTAGTAGAATGTGGATTTTTTGGTAAACAGCAAGAAAACAAACAGAAATCTCTGACAAGTGAACATTTTATTTTAGTTTTAATTTCACCCACCTCGGTCAACCGATAGTTTTACAAAATACTAATAATAAAAATAATAAAAATAATAAACTAATAATACAATTTATGTACACCAAACAGCACTCAGCAGAGAAGCAAAGCAAAAAGAGGATAAATACACTGAAAATAAAGCAAATAAAAGTGTTAGTATATCAACGTTGTGCAAAGGCCATTCCAAAAACGTTTTCAAAAATAATAAACATGCAAATAAATAGCACCAAATTAAATCTAAGAAAACCAAAAAGGGGAAAAGTCACAGTCCTCTGAATAAGGGAGCCTTTTTGTAAATTTTCTCATGATGACTGAGGCCTTTCTGCCACCCTAAGAACAGTAAAAAGTAATATAATTAAAGATAATGACAATTTAGTTAGCACAATGAATGCAATCGAGTGGTGTGTAATCACCGAGGTCTAAACATGAAACTCACATTTCTCCTTTTCCTTCATTCCACCATATTTCATGACACTTCAGGTGTTCTTCATCTCTCTGTTCAGACAGTTTGAGACATCGTTCAGTACAGTTACGCAATCATTTTTTATAAAAGGGCTGATGCCAGACTCACCGCCTTGGTTAAGACTATGGAGTAATCGGGCAAGAATTCTGGTTTCTTCCTGGACTCGGCACAGTTTGCCAGAGAAATTAAAAAATCTCTCGAGTATGATAATTTGCCTACAAAATGCAGCTCATGTTAACATTTGTTGGATTTTAAATTCTGAAGAAAAATCTTTTGAGGGGAAAAATAATCACACTTAGTGACTTTTTCATGATTCTTACCTTCTTTCTTTTTATTCGGGCAAAGAATCTCATAGAATCTCTTGATGTCAACACTTGTCTATTGAACACAGATTGACAATAGTGCATTTAACTTTTCTTTAAATGGCTTCAATGTACCAGATATTTCTTACCTCCTGATCAACTTCCTTCATTAGTGCCTGTGCACATGTAGAGGCATAAGGGATGGGATCTAAATAAAGGAAGGGACATGGATACGATTGTCTTAGAATAATACTGATTAAAACAGGAGATTTAGTGCGAAGGCATACCTATTACAACATTAACACAGCGCCGTAGGGGCCTTGCAGGCTCCAGATGTTTTTGGAGGACTCTTCTTCTTGACACCTCCATCCTGTAGTCAGGAAAGTTCAAACCATTTCAAACCAAGGGCACTCTAGGATTTGGTCCTCACAAACAGATCAGTTATGCTGCTGCACACAAATGGGAGTTTAGACGCCTCGACAGCGTGTGTTCAACACACAAAACGTGTCAAGGATGCACAGAATCGTTTAGTTTTATTTAGGAGAGCTGGCACAGATGCACAGAGAAAATACCAATGTGACTTGACGGGATCACTGGCGAAAAACGCCAAAAAAAAAATTTTCCACTGAGTCTTTTGGCAAATAAATTATTTTAGAATGTACTTGTTCTGTGTTGAATGTAACTTGACAGCTAGCGTGAACAGACGGGATTTGATTAGCTAAGCAGTAAACTAAATTGATCGATAACAAAAGCGTAATATTAGTTCAAGAACTGGCTGTTCCTGTATTCTGTTTCTTAAATATGCGTAAATGACACATTTGGAGAGCAAATTGACTTAGAATATCACGTGTTTCAACAAGGTTTTTGTTGGATCATCGGCTAACATTAACCTTAACCTTAACATTGCTTTGTGTAATTGTCAGATTTTAATATTTCCTCACCTACCTAATATCAACGCCAAAATGTACAACTTTTAAAGACTAAAATGCTGACAAAAACAATTCCTAAAGGGATGTTTTGAGCCTAGCCACGCTGAACATCGTCTTTTCTCTGACGAACGCTACGAACATTTTAAATCAATAGAAAAGTGCAAAAGACACGAATTCTTCGAAGAAACTAAACACCAATGATTGAACCCATCACCTGTATTTGAGCAGAAATCCTCAGCTTGTTCTGCACTTGTTTGCTGCAAACATGCCAAAGTAAAACCCGACTTCCGCTCGGCCTCTTTCAAAATAAAAGCAAATCTATCGCTGCTGTGGGACGACGTCAAGTTTTGGAGTTCAGGTTTATTTCAATTTCAAATGTTATTATTGCAATTTAACCACTGAAACACTTCACTTCTTGGCTAGAGGTCAAATACTGTCTCTTCTTGTGGTGAAATCATCACCTAAGTTTATTTTAAAGCAAAGCGAGTGAGAAAGAGGTGGGTGAGAGCAGACACTTCCTGGACATACACTTTTCTTTTAATTAAAAACAAAGCAAAAAAAAGTTTCACATGAAGCAGAGTACAATCATTTACACCCCCTCTCCCAATACAGATGAAGGAAAATCCAATAACCTGTAAACTCAAAAATGTACAAAATTATATTTAGAATCAATTGAAGCCACGCCCTGCAAGATAGTTGAGTTCTTCTGGTAGAAACACCTCACAATGACCCACTGTTTTAATCCAAGCGCCACCATCACACAAGCAGCAGCTGTACTTTTCTTGAACCTATTGGTCTCCCACTCAGTTCTGCCATAGCTATCATCGCCTCCTGACGGGACTCAAACGCTGCTGTTGCAGACCCTGAGGGTTTCCCGCTCTGCTCATACTGCAGCGACACAGATCCCGGAATGAGGCGGTAACCGTAGCAAAAGTCATAGATTTCTTCCGTTCTGATTTGAAACGGCAGGTTGACGAGCCGCACGAGCGTGGGACCGTCGACATGCTCCATCTGGGGACCAAAGTCACCACAAACACCACTTCCTCTGTCTTGCTGACTGCAGGAGCCTGCTGGAGAGGAATCAGAATCCCAGCCCGAGTTGGGCTGACCGTATCTTTTGCTCATTGGCCCATTACCATCGTGAGGATTCCTGTGGTCTGGATACTCGCCAGAGCAATAATTCTCACTCCTCCTGTCTGAATACCGCAGTTTTCTTGGGGGTGGCTCCTGCAGTGGGCTATCACCGCCCACCTGCTGCATCTGAGAAAGTGAAATACATTTCAGCATGACCTCCGACCCGAGAAACCTCCGTCCATTAAGAGCGAGCGCCCTCGTCGCATCCGCCTCCGACTGGAAGACAACCAAAGCCCTTCCCATTCCGGTGCCTGTGTGGTCATGAAGCAGCATCACCTTGTCCTCCGTGATATCGAACCCATGGAAAAAGTCCATTATTTCAACTTTCCGCACATCGAATGGTAGATTCTGCACAAAGAGAACGCATTTTTCAGAATTTGTGCTTCTGTTTTGAGCAGGAGGCCGTTCCCGAGGCCTTTCGGAGTCCCCCTGTCCCTCATCTGGGGCCTGAGTTTCCAGAAGGGCGATCATTTTCTCTCTCGATATGGGGCGAGTATATACCCATCTGTTAAAAAACAACCTTTTTTCATGACTTAACGCCTCACAGTAGTCATGGAGGTTCTTGAACAGCACAAACGAGGATCTGGTTCTCCTCCCGTCGCTGGAAACCAGGTGCAGGATTTGGTCGTTTTGAAGGTTTGCATTCTGAAACAGGTTTCGTATGTCTTCCTTTTCTGCCGTGTAGGACAGATTC
The DNA here is from genome assembly GCF_901000725.2 of Takifugu rubripes. Classification (NCBI taxonomy): domain Eukaryota; kingdom Metazoa; phylum Chordata; class Actinopteri; order Tetraodontiformes; family Tetraodontidae; genus Takifugu; species Takifugu rubripes. Next base: position 13,404,025 of record NC_042291.1, on the reverse strand, counting down.
TCCAAAAGGACACAGTATTCGTCATCAGCCGGATTGGATCTCTGGGCCAAAGGGGACGGAGCCCTTTGTTGATGCAGATTCCTGTCGTTGCGAAGAGGTGACCTGTCCCGTTCAACGTTGGCCTGCATGTCGACCATCTCTGGCAGGCTTCCTGCATGCTGGTACCAATAATTTGCTGTCGACTTTGAAACCTCCACATATCTGGCCCCGATGTACTGCCTATGCCTCTTGAGGGCTTCATACGTATCGTCGCTGCTTCTAAATTTGACCAGACCATTCCCAGTGTTTGAACCATGTCCATTTTTCAGCAGCACAATTCCATCAATAAGTAACCCATCGAAAAAGTTACTGACATCCATTTCAGTCACAGAGAAGGGCATTCCACGAAGATAGACATACAAGTCCTCAGTCTGTGAAGAACTCTGGGGCTCAGGGGAAGGGGAATTACCCAAATGACCACCTAATCTCTGGCCAACATCAGACTCCACAGATCTTCTAGAACATCTTGGGCTCTCTTCAAATTGCCTCATTTCTTCCAGCTCTGTGATTTCTGAGTTTCTTTCTAGGGTGTTCTGCATCTCCGTTTGACTACTCAGGAACAACTGAACCGGCGAACCCCTAATGCAACCCCCTGAACGATTCATGGCTCTTCTTGCATCTTCATCTGAAGCAAACAGAATAAACGCCTCGTCGTGCTCTCCACCAATAATGTGCACCCCTCCATCCGGAATTTTGAGGCCAGTGAAGAACTTGCGAATATCCTCAGACCCTGCTGTGATTCTCAGCCCCTGTAAACGGATGACGACCACCATGATGATGTACAAACAACAGCACCTGCAGACAGAAGGGTATAACAGAGTATTATTGCCAAAAGAGAATCGCTGCCTCAGCGCCAACTCATTGTGACCTGGAATAGCAATGTCAGTTCAAAGGTGACAAAAGTTTCCACGACGATGCCCATTTCAGCCACTCAACAGTCATCACAGTTGGCTGGGTTATTTCAACATGGAATGTTTCTTGCACATGTAAGCAACTCAGAACCTTTGGCCTCAAGGTAATGTAGCCACTGAGGAAAACCACAAATCCCACGCAAAACCAGGTCTTTCACGTCACTTCAAATGATCACAGCATTTGCGCATTAACCATAAAGCAAAGGACCAATCTCCAACAATACCTGCGATATTTCAGAGTCAAATTGCAACCTGTTTGTACCTTTGAAACTGATTTTGTATCTTGGCCTGAAAGTATTAGTCCTCAGCAACCTTCAAGCTAAATATGATCTTCCTCCCGTCCATTGTTTTCAGTTCCCCAAGCAGTTAGTTTTCCCATATGATGGTTAAAAAAAGTAATTAAACCACCATTTAATTCATCCTAAAAATGTATATTTAGGAGCTATCGAATGATCCATCTTCTTGTAATCCTGATCAGGAGGAGGGTATGATGACAGCAGTCCTGGCAGTCATCAGGCAAGATGGAGAACTCTGGACATCACAAGCCCACACACCATTCAGTGACTGAACCCTTGGGTGGTTGTTTCAAGATTCCATCTTTAGACTGGGAACATAAAAACCAGAAGAAGCACCCAGAGAGAAAAAGTCAGAGAGAGGAAGAAAAATGCACTCTCCTCTCCTCATAGGTCAATGATGATGTCATCAACAAATTTTCTTGTGTCCTTTTTTGCATTTCTCTCCCCTCTGCGCCACCTTTACTGGTATCGCCGACTTCATAGCTGTGCACTGACCTTCTATCCTCCGACATGTAACCCACTCATTATTATAAAGAAAGGTTGTTGTAATTAATGTATTTGCATGATTTATGTGTATTCTCTTCTCTATCTTTCCTTCCCATCTCTGTCCAGCCAGCCATCAGCAGGAGGGTCCCCCATATCAGCCTGGTCCTGCTCAAGGTTTCTTCCTAATAAAGAGGGGCTTTTTTCTTGCAACTGTTGCTTGTTGGCTTTCTGTGAAGCACCTAGAGACAATTTAGATTGTAACAGACACTATATAAAGGGGGGCTGAAGTCAACAGTGCTCATCATGATGCCATGCTGCCTCCAGCCAAATGTCTTCAATGCAATCCTATTTCATGACTTTCATCCACGCCATAATTCCCCTGGTCCAACAACTTCCAATGATGGTTCCAAAATGCATTCTGGTAGAAATAACATTGAATTCCAAAAATGTATTCCGCTGTTCCGGATCATTCTTTCCAACAGTGGACAAATTCGTTCTGCTTTCAACTCCAACATACTTCAGTATTCCCATTAATCACATCAAAGCATTTGGCTGATAATCGCTACTGTGCTGTGGTTATAACTACTTGTTGGGACGTTCATTACTACCAAATAAGAGTCTATACCAGAGCACACAGTGCTGCAGTTTATCTCTAATCAGAAAACCAAAAACACACCACACTGATATAACTTCATCCACTAGTAAGAATTCCACGCAATCTGTCGCAAACACATAAACCAGCACATCCGAAAGAAGCATCAACCAATTGCCCATCGGCTTTAGTCAGTCGCGTAGTTTCACCAAAAGCCTAACAAAAACACACATTTCCACAAAGATACCATTTTATGGTTTATTGGAGAACATGTGTCCAAACGCAATCCACCAAAACCTTCATATTTAGCCACCGTAGTTACGCAGTCAAGTAGGCCGCAGCATTAAAACAACTAACGCCTTCCGAGTACGAGCAAAGACATCCGTTGCTATATTCTAACTTCCCAGAGCAGGACTTACACAATAGATAAGAACAGATTCTTGTGCAAAATCAATACAAGCGAAAAATATTCCGACCAAAATCTCCCTTTTCACAAGTCAAGCAAGTCGACCCCTTTCTTCTTCTTCCCCCTTTCTGTTGCGGCGTTTCCGGTTGGACCCTTCTTCTTCTTCTTCGTCTTCTTTACCGCTGCTTTTCTTCTTCGCGCTTTACGGAGGCTGTCACTCATCTTGTGGCTCGTTACTGCCATCATCACCTCGGGAGTGCGCCTCATAATCCCCGTTCAATAACTTTGAAATAAATAAATTGTTCTTCTTGCGTCACCCCCTCTAAAAAAAGATCTTTGTTTTCTAGCAAAACTACACAAACTTTCAATCTGGCAGGGTCCATAATGCTGCATTGTGATCAAAACTCATTGGATTTGATTGGTCTCTAATCATTAGAGCAATGCAGTAGAAAAGGCCATTCTTTGAAAACCTGAGACTGCATTTATTTTTTAGTTTTAGAACATTGCAGCGCCCTCCTACGTTTGATTCTCATGTAACGTTGTTATAAACGCAAGCCACAGTAGGAAACTATAAGAATCGGTGTAGATTTTTAAAAAAAGAAAAGAAAACAAACAAACAAAAACCCTCCCATCGACTGTATGAGATTGTAATCTGTCACCGATGACAATCCACGGATTAAATAAGACTCTCTGAGTTGTGGGTTTCCTCGGGCTTCCCATGTTTCGCTCTCGACCTGTCCTCTAACTCTTGGCTAACCGTGAGCTCATGCTAGCTGGATAGTATCAACACTGATCCGAGCTGGGGCGCAGCAGCGGCAGCGGAGGAACCTATGAGCCGAGGATCATTTGCCACAGCTCCGGATGCATTTGACGTAGGGACACACGGTTGTTTGGTGTTTCTTAAAGAGGCGATCGCGCTGTTGTGTGGCGATGGAGCGACAATGTGACCTCTTGCACTTCGTGGAGTGAGTACCCCGTGAGGCGACGAGTTTTGTCCACATTATCTTGATTGTGACTTCATTATCTCACCCCACGCAAGACAAAACATCCACGGCTAACATGCTAAATAAGCCGGGTGCGGAGACTTGAGAAGATAGGTTGCATATATTTCTAAAGACCGTTTTTATTTTTCGGTAAAACACACAACTACACCTCCGCCAACACCGTGCTTTTAAGACGCCCCCAATCGACACTGACATAAAGAAAACTATAAGAGAATATTAATATTAGTTGCATTAGCCTGTTCGCTGCTAAGTTTCCGCGAGTCAGCTAAACCAGCTAGCGGTAGCTTGTGGAGCTAGTAGTGTCTACGCTAGTGTTAGTATAAACAAACCTGTCCGTTTGCAGCGGTAAACTACTGTTAAAGACAGTTGGACTCATGTGCAAAGCACATTCGTGCATAGAATTGCTGTACATGCAAACATCTCCAGTTTGAAATGTCTGTAAAGCATCAGGAGCTACAGCTATCCTAAATGGTGGCCCACAGAAGCTCCGGGGCAATGGTAGCTTCTCAAAGTTAGCTTCGCTGGTTGTGACAGTCGCAGTCAAATATATAATGAAATATTCGCTGCCACCCTAGCAAGGGGTTAATATGTCATATAGCAAGTTTATTAGGTCCATGTCCATAAATCACAGAGCTAAATGGAATGGCTTTGCAACATATTGTCTTCGTTTTCACAGTGGTAAGAGCAGTCTTTAAAGGCCATGTTTTGGCTGCACGTCGTCCTCCCGCGAAGGCCGAGTTTATTTTTTTAGTTGCATAAGTTGCTTTTAGTAAGTCGTGGTTTGTTACCTCACATGTATGTGCGTTCTTTCACACCAGCCTTTCGTATTTGCCTTTTGTGTTCCCTGTGCAGCCTAATAATGCCATGCACGCTTTTGATTCGCTCTACATCCATTTCCATGTATTTTCATCCTGGGGGTGATTCCAAGACTTAACTGTACCCAACCCACAATAGTTGAACTGTCAACTGTCTGCAAACTGACAAAGAAGGAACAGAAATGGCTGTTGCCCAGTTAACAGAGCTCCAACTGGTTTCTGTGCATTCCTTGAGCAACAAAAGCAATTGCTGCAACTTGTTGACATATATAATGCCAATTCTTTACACGACACGCCCGGTCCCTAATGTTGAACACAATAAAGTTGAGTTTCTGCATTTTTTTTAACAGTGTGGTTGTTCATTCAGATGTGAAAATGATAACATTCCTTCCTTGGTAGTTGTTGAGTGCAACAGATTCCCTTCATTGCAACTATGTCTTTCTTTTGTCAGGTGTGTCGTCGCTTTTCAGAGTCCTTTGCTCTGATTCGGATACTTCTCGGCCAGCAACCCTAAAGGCCATCTAATCTTAGCTGAGTTTCTCAATGGATACTCTCCTCCAGTCAGAGATCAGGTATTAAACGGCACACTACGAAGCTCACTGCATTACCAGATGAGTTCAAATAGGAAGCTAAGTCTAAGTTTTGCTACTATGACCACAAAAAAGACACGTATTTCTGAAAAGTCTTATAAAACCCAAGGATGTGGTATTCAGCAATACACTGTTACACTATTCTTGCAGCTGTTATTATTGATTCACTAACAAATCTATTTTAAGCTGTCCGTTATGACAGAATGTAACTGCAGGAGAGCTCCGTTTTGAAGGTCGCCATGACAAAGAAACAGACTATCTCCTAAAGGATTCATTGACCCACTTTTAGCCCCATACCCATATCGAGCACACTTCAAGATGCAGAGAATGTAATAGGACAACATTAAATGACAGTTTTGTAAAGGACAGTCCAGCTCCTGTTTGGTTTGATATATTTTTTGTCTTGTTTCTGTCTACTTGGTATCTTTGGGTAGAGTCTAACAGATGACCAAAAGTGAACATTCACGTTCACGCCAAGGCTTCAAACATCTTTCTGATGATGGGGTCTATCTTCTAGTGGGAGATGTGTGCTGTTATATATGTTATATATATACAGTATATATATAATAATGATGCTCTTGAGGATTGTTCTTACTTATACCTGGAGACAGAGCTCAGATATGCTTCTGAGGTTGTCCTGAAGAGATGGTAGGAGAGTTCCCAGCATTATGGTGTGATGAGAGGTTTTGGACTTTTTCATATCTCAAATTTACACCTGTGTGTTTTTGGTTTCATGTAGGATTTATATGAAGGACATTTATTGTGTTTACTGATTTCCTCTTTTTTATTTTCATGTTCCCAAAACATCCTTGAACTGCAGAGAAGAGGGAAGCGGTGCCTCGGTAAGTAGCAGACACCGATTCAGCTGTGTGATATTAAACAGCCTCTATCATCTCCAGAAGGTTTGGAACCTGCTTACGCTCAGCCAACCTGAAAGGCGCCGGCCTGTGTTTGAATTTTTTTTTTTTTTTTAATTCTATGGTTTCTATAGAAACGGTGTGTTGCAACAGACACAGCAGAGCAGCCTTCACAGATGAGGTCAAGTCAGGTTTATGCGTAAGACACATTTATGAACAGGTAATACTGGCCAATCGAATCATGAATGTGCTGCTTTTAGAAAAGAGTAGATTCTGTTGCTCTGCTCATCTGCTATTCACTTATTTTGTTAATAAATACGCAGATATCGCTTGACTGAGCTTAAATTCAAGTACGGGCAAAGATAGAAACATCTTGGTTTTCTGTTTTAAGGGGAAAAGTTTTATCGTGGACATCTGTAATTCCAAAAAATATTCCTTTTATCTGTAGGATTAGTCTTTAAATCCATTCCTGTGGTTTCATGTCACAATTTACAGAGAATTCTTGTTGCGGTTTTGATTGTGTTCCCTTTTTCCTGCCACAGGTGAAGGTGGAGGGCCTGTCCAAGGCAGCTTTAATCAAGAGCCTGTCTCCCAGAGTCATACTGTCCAATCATCTCCTGCCCAAAGGTACGAAGATGAAAGTCAACCTGGAGGATCAGGGCCGTCAGAAAGTGTCCTTCAGCTTTGCACAGACCAAGAAGCCATTGCAGAGCCTGTTCAGCATCCCGACCAGCCCTGACAAGTCCGCAGGTGACCTTCCCCCCATCTCGTCACCGACAAACGCGGACAAAAGAGGCCAGGTCGCCGAGAGGAAACCCGAGCTAAAGCTAACGCCCGTGTCGCCAGCAGCAGAGACGATTGCCCCGAGTGTCGTTTCCCCGGCTACAAAGCTAAAAACAGACCTGAGTAAGATGCATTTCAAAAAACAGATTCTCAGCGTCTCTGTGACAGAAGAGGACCCAGCACCCGGCGCGCTAGAGGAACCAAACTCATTTGAAGTCCACGATCTGCCAAACTCAGCAAGTCAAAGTGCAGCTGAATTCTCTTTGCCGCCTCCTCAGAGTTCTGCCAGCGTCCGCCACTCTGAAAATACTCCCGCTGAATCCCCCGAGACAAAGGCGAGTCCCGCTCTCAAGAAGCCAACTGCTCCCTCAGGAAAAGACAGCGAGAGTTCCACCAGTGCTGAGGCGGAGTTCTACAATAGGAAAACCAGGTCCCAGTCTGCTACTGCTCCCCCTGGATCGGAGTCTGATGGCGATACAGCCCCAATGTCTTCCAGTCACAAATCAGCTGATTCCAGTAGAAAAGCAAGCTCTGAAAGCAGAAACAAAGAGGTGAAGAAGTCTTCCTTTAACACACATGTGGAGGACAAGGATAAAGGTTCCTCGAAGCGCTCGGAGAATCACGAAAGGTCGTCTAGTTATTCCAAATCGGACCGTGACTCTAAACACACTTATTCACGCTCGTCTCGATCGGACAAAGATCGCAGAAGGACCAGGTCGAGGTCGCGCTCGCGCTCGAGATCGAGGGGATCTCGAACCAGTTCATCTCACTCGAGACCGGACAGATCGAGAGGCGACTGTGGGTCCCGCTCCGATAGGTCCTACTACCACGACTCTGACCGCAGATCACACAGAGGTTCTCCTCGCAGAGACAGAAGACGCTCCCGCTCTCGGACCGACAGAAACCGTGACAGTTCCGACTCTGAGGATGATCACAGGAAGGCGAGGACGAGGGCGAGTGATTCCAGCAGGCCTTCAGCCTATTCAGGCCTATATAAAGACTCTAAATCATTTTCCTACTCAAAGTCTGAGAAAGGCTGCAAATCTTCAGATTCTCCTCACTTGTCAGAGTTTGATAAAAGAACCCAATCCTCAAAGTCTGACAGGACTTCAAAACGACCGTCAGATTCAGATTCCCAGCGCAAGGGCTTCCCTGATCTGGACTCCAGTTACCGTAAATCTAGCTCCCATCACAAGTCAGAAAGCCACAAATCATCCTCTTCGAGCACGCGCTCTCGCTCTCAGATGCATGAAAGACACCAAAAAAGCAGCTCCAGCGATTCTGACGCAGAGCAGAGAGGGAAGACGCATATCTCGGACAGAAGGTCGGGCTCAGAGGAGAGCTCCCAGAAGAGAAGCAGCACGGCAGATTCGAAACAGGTGACGCCTCCCAGAACCTCAGTGCAAACCAGTGAACCCGACAGACAATCACCAAATGTGTTTCAGAGCCCTCACAGAGCAACACAATGTGCAAATACGGCAGAATCTTGCACTCAACGTGAATCGGAACTGAGCGACTGCCACCTAACTGGCAGTGAGTGCAACAATCAGACCTTTGAGGAGCAGGTGGCGAGTACAGAAAAGAGTTTGCAGGAATCTCTTCCCATGATGATGGATACAGACTGCCTAAATCAAGTAAACGTCACCTTGGAGATTTATAACCAGTCTTCTGAGGACCGACCACATGTAAACTCTAGTCCCGCCATCTTCAGTTCCTGCAATGACAGTTTAGCGTGTGGCCTGGAGAAGGAGGTTGTTGGATCTTTTCCAGGAGCAGCATTAGTAGATAAAGAAGATGCATCTATTGCACAGGATGCCCAGCAGAGCTGTAAAACGGAGGTGATTGAGCTGAATATTGTTTCAACAGTCGATGTGCCACACGGCACAGAGATGTCACTCAAATCCGAGTCATCGTGCGTTGAATCAAGGAATCGGGTCACGGTTAAACCGCAGCTGATGGATACGGCAAAAAAGAGCAGCGTTGGTACTAAAAAGTCTAGGTGGGACATTGTTGGGCAGGTCACTTCAGACGGCGATAATTCGCAAAGGACTTTGTGTTCCGAGGGCAAACCTACTGTCAAAAAAGTAATCTCTGTCAAAGAAATCGAGCTACCTCATCAGCAAGGTTCTGATTCCAGTCAGAAGGATATCGAAACACATTCCACACAGGGTAGGCTGACTGAAATCTGGACGCACGACGTCATCTCGAAAAGCACCGAGATGCACAGAGAGCGAAGTGAGCCGTCCCAGGGGGGCAACAGCGGCCAGCGTGTATCCTCAAACGCCTACGCAGACAACAGAGCTGCAAACATCCAGATTTGCACTGGTGACGGCGATCGCGAAGGAGCTAGTAGCAAACTGAGCAGGGCCGATGGATCGGCGGGGCTGAGTGAGGCCACCGATAGCGACAACTCGGACTATGACTCCGATTGTGGCGAGGTCATTAAACGTTTGCACTCTGTGGTGGTGGTGCCAAAAAATTCTTCCTTGACAATAGATACGCACGACACGGTGGCAACACAATGCACTCCATTCAGCAGATCAGGAGTGCAGAACCCCAGTATCCTGGCTCATGTGAATACCAGTGAAGTCCCACAACAAAGGCTGGGAAATCCTCCCGCTGCGTTCGTAGGGACCAGTGTTACACGGACTCACGTGAACGATTCATCTTTTAACAGCTTGTTGTGCCAATCCCAGAGCAATATGATAGATAGCACCAGCCACTCTGAGGCCTCTGCCTCTATTCGCACTCAGCCTTACACGGCTGGTGACATCAGTGTCCAGGGTACCGTCCCTGGCCCCACCCACGGAGACTTTATCAGACAGTGTGAGCAGGAGTGCAAACAGGGTGATACAAGCAGCAGGGGTGAAAAAATGTACTCCCATTATCAAGCTGTTAATTTTTCAAATGCTGACAATATCAACGGCAAGATTGGATTTAGCCTCGGTTGGGGGTTTTCACAACCAGAACAGCCCAGTAGTACATACCAGCAACCAGACAGCAGTCACGGGCCGCACTTGGCCAGCACGAAAATGACAGGAGCCTTTCTCCAGCACCAGGAACACATGCAAAGCACTGCCTTGTGGAACCACCAATCCCTGAATATGCAGAGCAGCGGGCAAAACTTCCACCACATGCATCAACATTATCAGGAGACTACAAGTGTCGTCCATCCCGACTCCTTAACCAATGACCACGATGACTACAGCGGTGAAAAACGCAGTAAAACAGACAACGACAGTACTGGTTCTATCTCGCATCCTTTGGATCCTTCCAGTTTTGTCCAAGGTCATGAAATAAGCAGCAATAGCAGGGGCTCCATCGTATCTGACCCCCCCAGAGATGACCACTTAAGACCTCACAGGGGCCGGGGGCCCCCGAAGAAAAGGCGTCCAGAGGTGGAGTCAGATTCGGACAACGAAGCAGAAGCTGGGCCTGCAGACAAGAGGGAGCGTCTCGGAGACATCGGCACCTCTAAGGAGACCCAGGCGAAGACCGACGCACACCGTCCGTCTCTCTCCCTGCAAGACTTTCACGATGCCAACAAATGGAAGGAGCATTCTAAATCCAAAAAGATGCCCCCCTACTTTGACCTAATCGAGGAGAATCTCTACCTGACTGAGAGGTAATGCACCGTGCGGCCAGATCGACACATCTGCTGAGGGATCTGTGGCTTTGAGCGCGTTTGTATCTGTACTTTTCAGAAAGAAGAGTAAATCCCACCGAGATATCAAGAGAATGCAGTGCGAGTGTCCAGTGCTGCCCAGGGAGGAGCGTTCAAAGGGAGCGTTGGCCTGTGGGGAAGACTGTTTGAACCGTCTCTTGATGATTGAATGGTAGGTGGATGACGATGATTTTTTTTTTTTATCAGGAAGGCATTTTCAGTAGCTTAACTGATGCAACACTTTCTCTCCCCCAGTTCCTCGCGGTGTCAGAATGGAGCGTATTGTTCTAATAGGCGCTTTCAGATGAGGCAACACGCAGACTTTGATGTTATCCTCACAGAGGACAAAGGATGGGGACTCCGAGCAGCTAAAGCTCTGCCCTCGTATGGCTTTTAAACCCTCCTAATTTTCCACTTTATGTTCTTTTTCACATCTATAAAAGAAGACATTTCATCGCAGGTATTGGCCATGTTGGCGAAAGTTTTAACAAAGATTTCCTTTCCTAGAAACACATTTGTGCTTGAATACTGTGGGGAAGTATTGGACCACAAAGAATTTAAAACAAGGGTGAAAGAATATGCTCGCAATAAGAACATACACTACTATTTCATGGCTCTAAAGAATAATGAGGTCAGTAAGAAATTGTCAGTTTGGGTTTTATCACCATGTCCTCCAGATGACATGACAGCAATTCCCTTTTGCTTTTGTCTCCTATCAGATCATCGATGCAACACTCAAGGGTAATTTATCTCGGTTTATGAATCACAGCTGTGAGCCCAACTGTGAGACACAGAAGGTAAAATGGCAAAAGAAAGCACTTGAATGATAAGACAAGGCTTTATCCACTAATGCTGACTTAACTGATGTTAATTGGTTTCAATCTCTTCCCAGTGGACTGTCAATGGTCAGCTGAGAGTCGGCTTTTTCACCACCAAGGCTGTCACTGCAGGAACAGAGCTGACATTTGATTACCAGTTCCAGAGATATGGGTGCAGTTCTGTTGTTAATGCATGAACTTCAAGAAAATGTTACTCTATGATTGGGGGTTTATTTATTTTTTTATGTTTTTCTACAGCAAGGAAGCACAGAAATGCTTCTGTGGAACACTGAGCTGCAGAGGATTTCTGGGTGGAGAAAACAGAGTTAGTGTCCGGGCAGCTGGAGGGAAAATGAAGAAAGACCGTAGTCGAAAAAGTGCTCTCACCACGGTAATTTATTTCATTCATAAGATCGTTCCTGTAGGTCGTGGCAGTGTTACAAATACAATATCGAGAGATTTGCTAAGCTACACTGAGCAACTAACTCAAAACATTGGTGACATTAAGATAATTCGTCATCTTAATCATCAATCATTAATTATCACAGAAGTTAATCAGTTTAGAGGAGTTAAAATTCCCATTATGTGAGAGAGGAAATGATGATTTACTAACAGATAATCAATTAAATGACAGTTATGTTAAAGATCATGCCGGAGGTAGTTGCTGTTTTCTGTATTTCATGAAACTGTTGTATATCACATATGAGTGACTACATTTCTGCGTGAGACGTGACCTCGTTGCTGTCTGTTAGTCCATTTCTATCATTGTGTTTCTCTGACTTTGTTGCTTCCTAGGTTGATGAGGAGCTGGAAGCATTACTGGAAAATGGAGAAGGGCTGTACGATGAAAAACAGGTGGTGTCTCTCTGCAGACTCATGGTCCGAGTGGAAACCATGGAGCAGAAACTCATGTGCCTCAAACTCATCCAAGTACGATGACCCGAGCAGTTGGTACCTTGTTTCTGATGCTGAGAGGTGTGACTGTTGTTTGTAATATATATGTGTCGCACAGGATACTCAGAATTCATCGTGTCTGAAGCAGTTCTTAGACCATCATGGGTTGTCTTTGCTCTGGATCTTCATGGTGGAGCTGTCTGAAGCTAAAGGCAACAGTTCCAATAACACCAAACTGCAGTTAGAGGTACATTCCTATTGTCGAGCACAGGCAGGAGTCTGTCATACACATTTTCCTGTTATTTGAGTGTTGGTCTTTTTTTTATACCATTGACAGATTCTGAAAACCTTGGCCGTGCTGCCCATCTCTACTAAGAACATGCTGGCAGAGAGCAAAGTTCTGACCTTCATCCAGAGGTGGGCCCAGACAAAATCTATACTTCAGCCTGCTGAGATGGATGGGTATTCCAGTGAGAATACATCCCGTGCTCAGACGCCCCTCAACACTCCTGATGGAACTTCCTCAAAAGTGGGGCAGGAATTAGATAGCGACAACACCAAGCCTGTTTCCCGCCGCCTTAAAATTATCAGTGAAAACAGCCTTGACAGCGCAATCTCCGATGCTAGCAAAGTGTCTGATGGGAAAGAAGAAGAGGATGATGAGGAGGAGGAAGAAGAGGAATCCTCTAATGCAAATGGGAAACTGTTGAAGGCAGACCCTGGGGGTGAGGCTGCAGACCCTGGGGGTGAGGCTACAGACCCTGGGGGTGAGGCTGCAGACCCTGGGGGTGAGGCTGCAGACCCTGGGGGTAAGGCTGCAGACCTTGGAGGTGAGCCTACAGACCCTGGGGGTAAGGCTGCAGACCCTGGGGGTGAGGCTGCAGACCCTGGGGGTAAGGCTGCAGACCCTGGGGGTGAGGCTGCAGACCTTGGAGGTGAGGCTGCAGACCTTGGAGGTGAGGCTGCAGACCTTGGAGGTGAGCCTACAGACCCTGGGGCTAAGGCTACAGACCCTGGGGGTGAGGCCGCAGACCTTGGAGGTGAGGCCGTAGACCCTGGAGGTGAGGCCGCAGACCTTGGAGGTGAGGCCGCAGACCTTGGAGGTGAGGCTGCAGACCTTGGAGGTGAGGCCGCAGACCTTGGAGGTGAGGCCGCAGACCTTGGAGGTGAGGCCGCAGACCTTGGAGGTGAGGCTGCAGACCTTGGAGGTGAGGCTGCAGACCCTGGGGGTGAGGTTACAGACCATGGGGCAGAAGCTGCAGCCCCTGGGGCAGAAGCTGCAGATCCAACCAAAGGAGCTGTGGTTGATCCAGTGGAGGAGGAACAGAAAGATCCTGATGTAAATTCTGACACTCAACGCGAGGAAACAGAGGGGGGTTTGGACCGAAACATTACATTGACGGAGGTCTCAACAGAGGGTCATTCAGATCGCCAAATGATGCCAGTTATAGCTCACAAGGAACAGAGTGGAGAGGAGCAGCTCAGACACACAGCGTCGGAGATGACTGATCTTGAAGGACACAAGCCTGATTTTGAGGCAGAGAGTCAGCCTATGCAAGTAGATGCTGTTGATGTTCCACCTCAGAATAATGAAACAGAGGTAACAAAACAAGATGCTGACAAAGCTGCTTCTGGCAGTGAAGAACAACCTGGTGAAACCTCCACAGATGCTACGCTAATTTCAGAGACCCCAGAGGCCTGTGTGCCTTCTGAGGTTTCACAGGCAACCCCTGCGGAGACATCGGTGATAGGCACACCTTCTCAAGATGAGGAGGAAGGCGTCTCCGATGTGGAGAGTGAACGGAGTCAGGAGCCCCAACTTAATGCTTTGGATGTTAGTACGATGGCGTCCCGGCTGCTAGAGAGCTGGAAGGATCTGAAGGTAAAATCAGATTGAATCACTCTCATACAATTTCAAAAAAGTGCTCTTGGGAATTGTAATGTTTTCTTTTTCAGGAGGTCTACAGAATACCAAAGAAGAGTCAAGTGGAAAAAGAAGCAAATGGTAAGTTCACCTCATGCTGATATTGGACCCTGTCCTGGAAGCTTATTGAAATCTGACCGTTTTCTCACAGATCGCAGTCGTGATCGGGACACGGCTTTTACGCCAAGATCTATGTCTAGTAGCCGAGAGCGGGAAAGGGAGCGAGACAAGGACAGGGAGCGTGATAGAGACCGAGATTATGACCGAGATCGTGATTGGGACAGAGACTGGGACCGGGACCGGGACCGGGACCGGGACAGATCCTCTGACAAAACTCCACGTAGCACCGAGAGACGGAGAAGGCGTTCCACTTCCCCACCTTCGTCCTACGAAAGGAGCAGTCGGCGAACTGAGGAACGGTAATACCATCCTTGTGTTTTTGGGAACATTGCATTGAGGGTCATATCTACCTTATTGTTGCAAAGGGCATTAGTCCAATCTGTTCTCTTTAAGGTTTGACCCATCTAACAGCAACAAAACCCCTAGAGGTGCTGTGGGTGGGAAGGAGCGGAACAAGCTGTCCACAGAGGAGCGCAGGAAGCTGTTTGAGCAGGAGGTTGCTCAGCGCGAAGCTCAAAAACAGCAGCAGCTTCAACAGCAGCAGCAGCAGCAGCTACAGACGATGGCATACAATGCCCCTCTGGCCTACACCTCCAGCCCTGGGTTCGTTACATATCCTCCTGGATATCCCATGCAGACCTTTGTGGATCCCTCCAACCCCAACGCAGGAAAGGTACTGCTGCCTACCCCTTCAGTCGAGCCCACCCTCACTTACGAACAGACACCTTCCCAGCAGAATATCTCAGACATTGGACTCAACTCTCCATCCTCCACTTCTCAGGCAACTCCAGTTTCTAATCTCTCTCATCACATCACCACCACTAACCTCACAACTGGCAGCCACCAGCAGTACGTGCAGCCGACTGTAGCAACCCAGGACGCCGGTGTAGCGGTCCTGCCTGTACCAGCTCAGACGGCCCCTCAGGTTCAGGGCCAGCAGAGCTACACCACTCTCTGGGACCCCACTACTCAACAGACGGTGACAGTGCAAGCCCAGCCGGCACAGCAGTACACTGCAGCCCCAGCACAGGCTCAGCCTCAGACTGCCATTTATTACCAGGGACAGCCATGCCAGACCATCTACAGCATTCCCACTGCTTACCCTCAGCCCAACACTCCCGTTATACAGGTAGAGCCGGCCAGTTGTTGAAACTAGTCATAGTTTCTGACGTTGTAAATAATGTGTAATGACTCTTTTGTTTTGAAGGCATACAGTGAGCCAACTGCTAGTTACCTGCATTCCCAGCCTGTGTATTCTGGTCATCAGCAAGGAGTAGTGGTCCAGCAGGGAGGCACAGTCACCACCATTGTTACATCACAAACTGTCCAACAGGTAGTGCATACACATGATGTTGTCAAGCACCACAGAGGAAGGCACTAGATATAGCATTTTCAGGAGTTGGGCAGGTGTGATACTACAGATGTACTGGATTCCATATTTTTTTTAATGGGCGTGAAACTCCTTTCGCAGCGTAAATTCAGATTAGAACTCCAGATTGGCCACAAGGGGGCACTATATACACTACAGTTGTGTAGCGGTCAGAGATGAAAGCCAGTATGATCGTCCAGCCCCATCTCATGTAAAAGACAGTGCCTTTTAAAATGTAACCAAAGGAAATGGCTTAATGGGCTCCATTTGTAAGTGATATCCTAAACGTAAACAGATGTAAATAATCATGAAAGTCATCTTGCCTTCTAAAATCATGGTTAATTGAATCCAGCTTTTCTCCCCCGCAGCAGTCAGGAGAAATTGTGGGTATTTCTCTGTAACGTATAGGATGCTGAGACTTATTTTTATGTTTCTGTTCCCCTCCAGGAAAGGATTGTGCCCAACAATGTGATAGACCTGCCCCCTCCCTCTCCTCCAAAACCCAAAACTATTGTCCTACCTCCTAACTGGAAAGTTGCCCGAGACCCCGAAGGAAAGATCTACTATTACCATATTGTCACGAGGTTGGCATTTATCCATGTTTGTGAAGTGTGTTTGTGCCTCCAGATACCATGAGCACATTGGACATTGTTTCTCTCTGTGTATCAGGCAAACACAGTGGGACCCTCCGACCTGGGAAGGCGGCGGGGAGAACACTAATGTGGACCACGAATCAGAGATGGACCTGGGAACACCCACCTATGATGAGAACCCTAACAAGGTTAGCTTTGGGCAGGGGACTCTTTCAGAGGATGTAGATAAGGTATGTGCTGTAACTTTTAGTAACATCTACTGCCCTTTCCCCCCCCCACATTAAAGTGTTTTAAATTTAGATTTCTCCTATGGTTCCCAGAGAGGCTGCGCTTGGACGCAATGTATGATTATACTGTTTGTTCCTTGAGATAATTAAAGATGTAGCACAGCAGATCACTTACAGCTGTGTCTCAAAGGGGAAAAAAGGGGGATGACACCATTTTAACGAGCGTCATGAGTCTTCCTCATAAAATGGCGTCATAAGAATCTACGAGGAGACAAAGGCAGAATCCAGTCATACCACCCCCTGCTCAGCTATGTGTCCCTTTGCCTTAAGGCCATAACAGGAGGGGGGGCTCTGCTCATCTCATCTCCCTCTGCATCATTTGTTTCCCATCATTTTTATCCCGTAATAAAACCCATCTGGCCGAAACGGCATTCATTTGTTTGCCCTTTTTATGACATTCCATTTACAAAAGTGTACTTCTCATCTTTTTATGAAGTATTTAAAAAGATGCACCAAATTTTGTGCGCTTGTCCACCTCTCATTCATGTGATTTGTTCCCATGACGGCACGTTTGGATTCCCACTTGTGTCCGGCGCCATCGCGAGGCTTCCTCGACCACCTTCATGTTAGCTCTGTGTACGCCATGTCCTGTTTTCACGTGTGATTCGGCACGGTGCTCGGTCACTCCGGGTGTGAGGGTGTCCTGTGACTCTTGGATGTGGTTTGAGTTTGTTCTTTTTGGAATTCTGGCAGCATCAGTGTGTGTGAGAATCCTTTGCACTTGCTTTTGATCCTGCCAACTGTGTGCTGCGGGTCTGTGCCTATGAGGCCAGAGAGGCAGCATCCTGGCAGGATATCCCTGCTTTGTCTGTGGTCGCTGGCGAGCAGGTGCACCCCTCACCTCACCTACTACTGGATTTTATTTTTTCTGAAACTGACTTTTAGATATTTAACAGGATTTTGTGAGTTTCACTGTGAATTTCAACTCTTTTTTGGTACCTTTCATTGTTTCTGTTGCAGTTTTCCACCAAGACGGCTGAGGCGGACACTTCCAGTGAACTGGCTAAAAAGA
This sequence comes from Takifugu rubripes, assembly GCF_901000725.2. NCBI lineage: Eukaryota > Metazoa > Chordata > Actinopteri > Tetraodontiformes > Tetraodontidae > Takifugu > Takifugu rubripes. The sequence continues at coordinate 13,386,565 of NC_042291.1, read as the reverse complement.
GCAAAGAGACGTTCCGTAAAGAGGTGAGTCGCCGTGGCGATGTTATTGAAAGCCCTCTGCTTCAGTCTTCTGATTATCTCTGTGTCTGTCACAGATGTCCCAGTTTATAGTGCAATGTCTAAATCCTTATCGAAAGCCGGACTGCAAATTGGGCCGCATCAGTAACACAGAAGACTTTAAACACTTGGCCAGAAAGGTAAGATCAAACAAATATATTTACCTGTAATCATATAGGGAAACCATCCCGTAACACTGCGCAGTTTTAAACCCTTTCTCAGACAGACTACAATGAAAGTATTGGCAAATTTTGGACTTTGAAGGGGGAAAAAATGATAAAGTTTCCTCCAAACCAGAACTAAATAGGCCATTTTTCCCCCCACTCCTTCCAGATGTTTTTATGTAAGCTCTCTGGAAGGGAATAACACACCGTTCATGTTAAGCATTATTTCCTCTCCTTTTGTTTTTATCTAATTTATCTCTGAGAGTCAAACTGGGCTGCATCAAAGTGCAGGTTTGTGTTTAGTGCTCACACATACCAGAGCTCTGAGAAAAGGGGCACAGAACGCACTCAGTTATAAAGGGCAGTGGCAGGAAGAGAGAATTAGCTATTCGGATCCACCGTACATTGTTATTATGTCATTTAGTGTCATCTGGTAACATACTGCTAACTGGGTTTTTTAATCCCTGTCTTCTCGTCTAGCTAACGCACGGAGTTATGAATAAAGAGTTGAAAGCTTGCACCAACCCCGAGGACCTCGAGTGTAATGAGAATGTGAAGCACAAGGCCAAGGAGTACATCAAGAAGTACATGCAGAGGTTTGGTTCCGTGTACAGGCCCAAGGAGGACACCGAGGTGTTCTAGTCCACACAGACGAAGCACAGATCTGCCTTTTCCACTCACTCCGTGTACGTACTGGTCAGTTTGAATCTGTGAGCTACTTTCTTAGCACATATTTATGATTTAGTATTGCACTGGTGCCCAAGGAGCTCTCCAGTTCCCTCCGTGGCGGAGCTTCGCTATAGAAAGTGTCAGAAACTCAAGTTTCACTGAACGACCTTACACGTGAAGACCTCGAGAGGTGCTACAGACTGTTTATGCTTATTTTTAAGATTTATTTTTTTGTGGATTTGTGGATCTTATATGTTCCTGAGATGATAACCTCATTTCCACCTTTTAAACTTCTCCTGAATTAGGAAGACTCAACGGAATCTGCGTTTGATGTCATGTTTATCAGGGTTTTTTTTGTTGTTTCACTGTTTAAAAATGGATCCAAGACGGAAGAGTCCAGTCGCCTCGGCCTGTAGAATTCCCTTTTCCTTCCCTCTCTTGTGTACGCCTCATTTCCCCATAAACGACTTTGTATCTGGTGCTGCTTTTAACTGGGCTGTGGAGGTTCCAGACTTCCGCTCCACAATCCCCGCCTTCTTAACCACGAGATTTCGGAGCCTCTGTTGTTTTACGAATGCATGTTGTTGGCTGACGTCAGCGTGGCATCCTCATGGAATTTCCTCATTTTTCTCCCACACCAGGAGGAGCTTTTATTCACACATGTTTATCGAGCAACGGCACGGTGGCGATGGCGTTACTGATTCTGCGTTTTTACTAATGTATCATAATGGGAGCAGGGTTTGAATGATGTGTTTGATGTGCTGTGAACTCCATTATTTCTCCTCCGACCTTTCCCACATTCATTTTTTCCCAGTTTCCTCTTGTTACAGGAGACGTACCCATGAAGGTTATAGAATTGCCGTTTTAACCATTTCTAAGCATCCCGTGCATTACGTTCCCTCATTAATAAGTCCTAGAGTGATGTTAGAGATGCTTGAGCTTGCCTTGCCACACCGGCTATTAATAATTTCCACAATTTTTACATTGTCGAGATAGTTTGTTGAAACTTATTAAATTGCATTTAACGAGTTGCGACATGTACATTGCTTTATATGTGAATATATTGAATAATAGTTTTGGGAATGTTTAAAATAAGCAGACACTTTGTAAAAGGACACAGTTGAAAGTGTAAATAATCTGTATAAATGTGGCCGACCTGCAGGAGAGTCGGGTCAGGGAAAACAGGGAGCGCTCCCACCCTCTCCAGCTCAGCTCTCCTGACGCTGTTCCCACGTTACGCTCAAATTAAGGACCCCTGCTGTACTCGCAGCTCACTTCTTTTATTTCTGTGAGGGAGGGGGGGAGGTCATGCATTTCTGTTTATTATTTTTTTATGTACAAAAGTTTCACCCTTCTGTAAGTATTGTGTTACATTGTCTGTAAAACATTTTAAAAGATAATAAACTCTTTTTTTTTTCTTTTTTTTTTGTAAAATTATGGGTTTCCCTCCTGTGTGGCTGAATTGACACTTGCAAGGCAGAGATGGACACTTCCCGGTTCCTCGGTGACCCCCACCCCCCTTCCCCCACCGCTCGCCTCCCAGCGTGCACATTCCGTAGCTCCGTGCCTGAGCGCTCCAGACCACAGTTAAGCAGTGCCGTCTGGAGAATCTGACGGCATGTATCGCTGCCCAAGGCCATGCGAGACGCCTGCTCCCACTTAGAACTGAATTCAAAGAGATCATTAACAGATTTGAGTTCAGAGTAGAGAGCAGCTGGGGGGGGGGGACTTTACTCCAGAATATTCTCATAATTTGTTGTTTCACACTAAAATTATTAAATAACTCTTAACTTCACCTCTCCAGGATTTAGGTCAGAAGTGTTGTTTTTGTTTTTTTTATATTATTATCCCTTAATAAGTCGTATTATATTCCAAATGTTGGCACTGTGAAATCTATCAAGTTACCTTTATATATTTGGATACAGCCAATAGCCGGCAGCTTATGGCAGACGGAACATGCATATCTCTGTGAAGAGGCCAGATCTTGTATTAAAAATATGAGTTCTAACTTGTTTGTTTTTGCAATTTGTATTTTGATTTTTTTTACTGTCCTTTTAGTCTCCTATAAAAATATTCAAATTAATTATTAATCACATGTAACTTTTTTGTTGATCAGGACCGATTTTTCGCATCACCGCCCCCCCCCCAAAAATCCACATATCTGCAGGTTAGGTTTAAAATGTTAAAAGCACTGAAATGAAAAAGCTCAAATGTTTTTTATTATTAAATGAATTTTTAAAAAATGTATTAAAAAAACATATTTTGGCTTCAATTCACAGAAATGTACACAAAACCACAGATAACCAGAGTTTTGTTTCTTTAAAAAAAAAACACCATCAGTCCATCTGACGCCGTCGCCGATGTCCGAGCAGATGTTTAGATTTCAGCCAGAGACTTAAAACAGCGATGGCATGAATCCAGCTCCCGATGGCGAGCGGTGCACAAGAGCCTTGTTGACATTTGCAATTCCAAAAAAACTGAGCTGCGTTTGTTAGAGTTCTTCATCCTTCACTGCTCAATCATCTTTTGCCGATGCGACTCATTTCATATATTTACATTCATACACGAGTATAAGAAAGAGCTAAAAAAAAAAAAAGAGTAAAAAAACACTCCAAAATGCTTGATTCTTGTCCCTTCTGGTAAGACCTGAAACATCACCGGAGCATTAAAGGACCTCAGCGTAAATAAATACCAAGGCTACTTAACGATGCTGAAGAAGGAAAAAAAAAAGCCAGGGAATAGAAATCATCAGAAAAATGTATTTCCTCCGACCCCAGTCTGGGGGACCAACGTGAATTCCTTGGTTGGGTTGTAAATTTTTCATCCGGACTCGAGGAACGCGCGAGTACGTGTAAATCAGCGTTGTTGAGATAAAGATCGGACTGCGGGGGGGGGGGGGGGTGATTATCCCGAGCTGGGGAGAGCAGAATCCATCCGTGTGTTTACACCAGCGCGGCGGCTGATGATGATAAACCTGATTACAGGCGTAAACACGGGGTTAATAATAACGACACTTGGACATCAGGATGTAAACGCGTTATTCTGTTTCCGTGGGCCTAATATTCAGTCACCGTCGACGAGTGTTCGTGGAAACGGCTGTTATCGGGACCGGCCGGGTTCCCGTGGCGCCTGATGAAAGCAAAGCAAAGGAAAGGAAAAGGTAACAGAAATATTTGCTCCCTCGCTTCAAAGTGAGGCGGTTGGCAGCCTCCACAGTGGCAGGTGTTGGTGTCCGAGTGCCTCCCTCGTCGTTGCAGACCGGAGTCTTTTAGTGTCACGTGCGTCTGGGGGGAGCGCTCACACCAGGGAAACGCCCTGCCCGGGACGGTTCAGGGCTGCCACCACGTCGGGCCTCTCCACGCGAGCCAGCACGGAGCACAGCGATCCCAGGGTGGAGCCCTCCTTCTGCGCCCAGTTAGAGAGGAGAGTGCGGGCGGGGGCCTCGCCGTGCCCAAACAGATCCAGCTGTTCGGGCTCGTAGCCCAGTGCTGCGCCCACCTGCCTCCATCCCCGGCCTCCTCCTTCCTGCAGGAGGTGTTCCACCTCTTCCTGCCGGTGGGGGGGGAGGTTGATGTACAGCCGGTTGTCCTGCTTGCTGTCCCTGTTAGTGCCTGCGGGAAGGGGGGTAAAGACTTGAAGCTAAACTGCCAGTATGACAAACAGGGTGGCAAAATTCTGATGTCAATTTGGCTCCGGGCTGTTTTAAACGCTTAAAAAGCTAATTCCCATTGTCGTCTTCAGGTCAGTCACTGTAATTCTCTTCAGGTCTTAAAATGGTTTTACTCAGCCTTCTGTCATGGGATTATAGAAACTCAGCGTGTCATGCTGCATTAATAAAAACAAACACGGGCAAGCTAACAAGGGATAATTGTGATTTACGTTGGAGGAGAACTTTGTGTTTTCTCTCCAAAAATGAAAACATAATTACACAGAGCCATAAACGTCTCCAATACGACTCCTTCTGAGGCTTCGCCCAAATCGGATGGAGGTCGGGTTTCAAGGAGCTTGTGCTGAACCCACCTTTGCTCGTCTGGTTGTCATGCAGACTGTGAGAGTCTACAAAAACCCCGCTGTCACTCTGGAGCTTCTCGCCCTCGGGGGAGGCGCTCAGTTCGGCAGCGCGGGCCTTGGAGAGAGCCCTCTTCTGTTTACAGGACCTCCAGCTGAGAGGACAGAGGAAAAGAGGTCTCAGGTACGCTTCCGTCAGCAGGACTACTTTACAAAATACCCATTTTATCATTTTATGCTACACGTGGAGGACCTTGGAGACAGCCAGAGTGAACTTACCACTTATAACCCACATAGATAAACAGACCCAGCACGACAGCAGCCAGAACAGACACGTAGGCCAGAATGTTGTTGCTTCCACTCTCCTCCTGTGGGGTGAATTTGGGTGTCCCCGGGGTGGGACTGGCCTCTACTTTGGTCACGTCCTCCAAGATCGGCCAGCGGGACGCATCGCTCGTCCCGTCGACGGGACGAGACAAAATGTCCAGCTGCTTGTCTGCAGACAAAAAAGGGGGGGAAAAAATTGGCGTCGGGGGCGGAATTTATGCATGTGCACAGCAGAAACGCATTTGGGCTGCAGTAAATTTCGCCCGGGAATAATTCCATGGAAGCCCGAGTGACGGTTGCAACGATACCCTAAGTCATCCCGGCCCCCCCGGGGTTTTGAAACCTTTCATTGCCTCTCTTTGCGAGCCTTGCTCTCCCTCCTGCAGTCGGTCTATTTCAGGATCAAACGGGACAAGGTAGCGCGCTGACCTCTGCGGGGTTGAAGGGTCGTGACACATGGGACTAGAGTGTGTCCAGATGACCTCACTCCAGGAGTGCAAAGGAAGCCGTTTGAGAGCCGGAGCCTTGGTCAGGGCAGGCGGCTCGCTCGGGTTCTAAAGCTCATCTCGGTCGTTAACCTGAAGACCTGCTAAACTCGTACCAATTATTACAGCTCTCGGGCCCACTCTGGTTTTTCGCTGCTCGTGTTTCCCAGCTTTGCCGCCAGTTGGGTTGAAATGTGGATGCAGGTGTTGACCACATGTTCTCGCAGTTCTCCGTCCTCTTCCATTGAGTTTATTCTTTTATCTTTAACAATAACCTCCAGTTCCCACATTAGATCAATATTATGGTATAGGGTTAGCCTAACCCTAACCCTAAGTACGTCTTTAGCGTCAGTGTGAAAAGATAGAAATGCGTTTGAAGCACTAAGAACAGAAACATATGCATTCCTAATTAATCAAACCTACTCGGTTTTCATTTAATAGTGTCTGATTACAAATGTTCACAGTCCCCAGGAAGCAGCGCACGACCTAAAATAGATTCGAGTCCTAATTTTTTTTGCATATGTGCCTTTTTCATGTGGTTCCTGGCCAGCGAGACAAAGACAGAACACGAGCAGCTGTGTCGTCTTTACTCACCCATGCAGAGCGTGTCAGAGTTGGGGAGGCAGGCTCGGATTTCCACCTCGCTGTCGGAACACTTGGCGCAGACCTGGCACGGTTTGGTGGTCCTCAGCTCCTCGGAAAATGTTCCGGGGCCGCAGATCTGGCACAGAGTGTCTCCCTTCGGGCCGCACTCCCGGACGGCTCCCTCGCCGCGGGTGCACTTGGAGCAAGGCGCGCACAAGCCGTGGACACCCCAGAAGAAGTAGCCGCTGTCGCATTCGCACTGCGTGTTCTCAGTGGCGGTACAGGAGGCCAACATGGGGACGCTCAGCGGGCACTTGGCGCAGGGCTGGCAAGGGCCGAGCCCTTCGGATGAAGAAAAGGTTCCTGGGAAGCAGAGTGCAAACTTTATCTCCGGCTTTAAGGAACAGCCGCAACGGTCAGATACCATTCCTGTAAACCTTCCAGCGTCTTGGACGCTTGACAGAGATAATGAAAAAGCCAGTAAAACAAACGCTGTGTTCACGCAGAAACCTGAGATATGCAGTTTCTTACCCTGTGGGCACGGTGCACATTTGGTATCCGCTTTCCCGCATTCTGCCACCACGCCGAATCCAGCGGGACACAGGCTGCAGCACTGCCCCGACTCGCTGAACTGTCCACTGGGACACGCATCTCCAACGGCAACCTGGAGAGGGGAACCCACAGTCATTACTGACACTGATCTTAACTAGGGGGGTTTTCAGCCTTTTGCCATAGAAGGGAAAGACATCACACGCTGTGCTGTGTAATTAAATAAGCCAAGAACTGGGTGAGCCAAAAATGCCCCTTTTTATCTGTTAATCTGCCTCAGTTTTTGCCCCTCAAGTGCCCCCAGCTCTTATCTGTAAGAGGGTAATGGAGAACCCAGCTCCAGTGGGGGGCATAAGGGATAGATTTGACATTCTGAACAGCTTGTGCGGCAGCGTTGGTGCCTGGTGTGAGTGGCTGGCTTTAATCAAACGCCTCTCGACCGGCGGGGGGGGGGGGGGGGGGGGACTGAAAACAGGGTGCAGGGAAACACTGGAGGAGGAAGCATGAAGAGCTCCGACTCATTCCACATCACCGTGAATGACAATGCGTGCTGTTACTGTGTGCATGAATATGGAACGCGTCTGCGTTTACAGAAAAAGGAGGGGCAGGTATATTAAGAAGCCAGCTCCTGCCCCAGGCAGGGGTGTCAGTTAACCAAGGCTGCACAGCATGTATGTGTCTGACTGGGTGACAGAGGGGTGGGGGCCCTTTGAAGTTGCAAAAGCCTGCAGGTGTGTCTTGAAGGTCAGCACTTCACTGACTCCCCTTCTCCAGGCTCTGAACGACGGCATCCTAAACATGCACACATTTAAAGGAGTTTGGCCGATCAAGGCCCGGGGGGGGCAGGGAGGGGGGGGGGGGGGCTAACAAGAACTAGCAGATGTCTAACAGCTAACCCCCTGCAAAGGGGGAAACAGGGGAACAGACACACAGGACAAAGTAACACCTCTCTTCATCTGCGAAGAAAAATCCCCACGGAATCAAAAGCAGAGAGCGCTCGCGGGAGCCCCTCCAACGTGATTCCTGTCCCGGAACGCCGCGCTGATACGGACGGAAAAAGGCTTTGAATCAAAGTTAGCCTCGCCCCAAAACCAACAGCCAGTTCCACTGGGGCGCTTACAGTGGAGCCTGATGATATCTGAGCGCCAACCACAGGGCCAGATCAGAGGTATTAGAGTGTCGGGGTGGTGGGATCCAGCAGGCGGCTTCAGAGGAACGTCTAGACCGTGACTGGACAACAATTACTCCTAACACAAAGGCCCTGTGTGACACATGACGCACCTCTTGCTCGCTGCAGCTAACGACTCAGCCCATTGTTTATACTTGATAAATATTTGGTGCGTTGATTCCCTTTTATTTTTACTCCTCATGAGTCTGTAGCTACATGAGCTCTGTGAATCTACACAGAGGCCAAATCTTGGCTTCCAGCAGGAAGTGCCATGGGCTTAGCACTTTACCCACTGGTGCCCAGTGCACAATAAGACAGTTCATGCCCCACTGAAGAGTGAGAACGAACACAAAAGACTCCTGTGGATGCCCATTAAAGTTTTATTTTGTTTAATTACTACAAAACATTGATTTATTTATTCATAGGATCCTGAAAATGAACCACCTTACAGTATTTGCAGGTCTCATCGGTCTCATGGGTTAATTATTTCTTACCGGTTCCACTAAAGTTAGTATTTTTCCGTTGAAGGCACTGTGGATTATTTAATCTTATCTGCTGCCTTGTGAGCAGCCTGACCGAGGAGCCCCCGGAGCTGCAGTTGCCTTTTTCGCCCCCATTTAGACAAGAAGCAGCAATAAGACTGGAGTCCCCTGTGAGAACAGACGGACCACCGAGGAGCGCTGCTTTCAACGAGGCTCTCAAATCTACGGCTGCCGCAGCCACTCAGTCACCACCCATCACACACGCGCTCGCGTTCAGGACTATGAATTGATTTCCATCCATTGTGTCCAGTCCAGAGTATTAGTTTCTATTTGGGCACTAATTCCAAACCCCAAGCAGGAGGTCAGAAAGAGGTTTGGAAACATTTTCCATGCCTCTTTCAGGCAGCACACGGGCCGACATTTCCACAGTTAATATAATCCCTGAGAAAATAAACACACAAAGGACGCTTTCTGTGTGTGTGTGTGTGTATGAGGACGATTATCCATGATTCACTCCAGTCTGTCTGTGACAGCAACAGGCAGATGTTGCTTTACCTGCACATCTCAACCCCAACGACTGGCACGAGGCCACCAATTAAAGTGTTTCTTGCAACAACGTGACACTGAATTAATCCGCTCAGAAATGAAACATCATACGGTGGCCTGAGTATTACTGTGCAGAGCTTTTTACATACTCTCGCCTAAGTACTAAGAAGTCCTTTAAACGTCTTAATGATGCCATTTAACAACCCTGTGGAAATAAAAACGACGGTGATAACAAACAATCTCCCCCGGACTGTGATCACCCACCCTCCACACCCACACCCACACACACACACACACACACACACACTCTCTCTCTCTGAGAGAAAATGATGATGATAATCGCTTTGCTCCGGACATCCAGGGGCAGCAAGAAAAGGAAAAAGTAAAGCCAAATTCAGCAATATTAAAGGCAATATAAGCCTTACACAAAGTTAGCAAAGGCAATCATGAGGTATGTACAAAATACCTGTGGTACGAAGTGCAAAAGTTCAGTTAGAAGAAAAGAAACTGAACAACTTTGTGTTTGCATAGCAGTTGCGAAAACAACAGTATGTCATCATAAAAGGAAAGAGATACACATCTTTGAAAGGGTTTTATCTGCACCCTTTCATCTAACAAAAGTGTTTTCACTCTGGAGAGCATGTCCCGGCAGGACTACAAGCCCCATGGGCTTTCGGAGGAGAGATGAGTGTGTCAAATTATTGTCTGCCAGAGTGGAGGCAGGGGCCTTCTTTTCACACGATCCCGCCTTAATAATATGCTTAAAACCGCAAAAACCTGTTGAGAAAACTTCAGAAATTGTTCTATTATGGCCACGAGTGAATCACCTTGATTAAATGCGTGTTCTCAGGCATTAATGTGATGTTATAGCTTCCTGTCTGCAGACACACAATGGTCCACATGAGCTTTTAACAACCTCTGCAAAAATAATTCAGTTTCATTCCACTTTGGTCATCATCTATGCGAGTTTCCCCTCCCTCTGCCCCTTTGTCACATTAAAACCAGTATATTCTTCTCAGTGGACATGTGATTGCCTTAAGGACATACGACTTGTATTAACTTTTTTTTTTCTTTTTGGAACAATGATGCAAACCTGAACCGGATGGGCCACATTAAGAGAGTGGGCCACGTTAGGAAGTTCAGTATAAAAACTAGGCACAGCACAGTCTTGGACCAGCATTGACCAACTGTTCCTTACTTTTACCAGCAGAAGCCCGCAGATGACAAACAGTCTCATGTCTTCAGTGTCCGGAGAGCCGTCGAAGGGGACAGATTGGTGCGTCTCCAAAACCTCTGGCGCAAAGTATGCTCTCACCAACACCGGCCCGCAACTATCACCAGAAAAGCTCCAGTATGGAAATTTTAAAGAGTCAGTCTACTAAAAAGTGCTGTTGTGGGGGGAGCAGTCCGTTTTAGTCCCGGAATGGATGTTTTACGCATGAATAACCGGCTTTACAATCGCTCCTGTGTAGTCCGCAGAATCCCCCAGTAACTGCTCCGTGGACACATTTCCTTCTTTTAATGCATTCCCCGCTGCGAGAGTTAACACAACGTTTCTTCTGTCTCCGCTGGCAGGATGGGCTGCCACCTCTTCAGGAGCAGCTTTGCAACAGATGAGGCAGGGGGGAAAAAAACTCCTGCGAAGTTCTCCTGGAACTTTTCTCCTCCCATCTTCTCGGCTTTCAAACGGGCGCGCTGATTGGCTGCATCGCCGCGCCCGCAAAAAAACCCACCCAAAAACCCAAAAAAAGAGAGAGAAAAAACCTGCTGGAATCGGCAAAAGAATGCAGGATTTATTGCGTTAAAGTAGCTGTAAAGAGCCATAGGAGGAAGATTTCAGCATTGAATGAAATTTTTGCATTACAAATTAATTGAATGGTCAAATCGCTTCTTTTATTCCTAAGCTCAAGTTTGCAAAAAATAAATCAGGACTTTTGAAAATGATATTATTTCAATACCTTTCACAAGTATTAAAGTGCTAAAATAATGTTTGGGTAGCTTAATTATGGTATGTTCAACATGAACATGCAATTATTTGACTTTTTGTACATATTTGTGTGACAGCTTTAATGTTCAAGCTTTAAATATAAAATCTTAATCAGGGACCAATTATTTAAATTAAAAAGTCTTCCGTTGTGCCGTTGCTTCCTTCCTTTTGTAAAGGCAAAAGCCCGATTAGGAAGAACAAAGAAATATGTCTCTTAAAGTTACAAGGTTTATTATAGTAAATCACATAGAATTAAAACAAACAACCGACAGTATTAGAATAACAAATGTCAACTATGACCTCTAACAGAATCAGAGCTCGAATTACCAGGGTGCAGTCTGGACACCAAATGGAGTTACAGACAGAGGTTTTTACACTATTCTAGGGAGGGCTCCCTCACACATACCTGTTTTCCACTACTAAATGATGGATCATATAGTGAAGGCGTTTACTTGTACCTTTGCACATCTTGTCTCCAGAGAATGTGCATGATAAGGAAAAGTTACATATTATACAATCTTTTCAACTTGACAGTCTTAATTTTCCATTACACCTTCAATCATATTTCCAAAGATATACCAGGGCAAACATATGACCCGCGTGTAAATCTAATAATGTGACTTGACACATTTCACAACCATGGAGGGATCCTTAAAGGGCAGAGATCAGTTGAGCAGAGATCAGAGACAAAAGAAAGCCATGCGAATCAAGCTAGATGCCCCCGAGGAGAAGCGCATGTTTGATCTCGGCAATTCAAAAGATTAGAAAACCAACGCAGGGTAAATTACACACCTTGTAAATTCTGGTGAATGCATCGCAGGGGGGCTGGGAGACTTCAGAGGAAAACAAATGGAGAGATCTCTCAGACACAATACTATTTGCACTTTAAAGTCTGCTGAGGGACGAGGGGAGACAGGGAGGACGCCGCCGCTCTGATACATTTCACTCTCACAGAAATCTGCATTCGCGTGCAGGAACAGATAAAAACAGCCTGAACAGATAAAAACAGCCGAACGTGCTCGTCATCTGCATTGCAGACGTTCTTCGTTTTGTTAAGAGCTGACCCAGAAGAGGGTTGTGGCTGCTGAAGCCATTATCTTTCTTCCTAAAATGTCTTATTATCAGTGCTTTCCTTCATTTTTGGCACCTTGGGTCAACATGAAGACTTTTGCTGTGCATTAGAGGAAAGATTAAATAAACACCAGCTCTTCTGGTCTGTCCTCCATGTTCCTTTGCCCACGTGGGAATGATAGGGTGGTTATTAAAGAACGCACCGTTTGTCTAAAGGCCTGCAGTGAAATAAACCAGAAGAAGAAGGGTGGAGGAGGGTTAGCCAAACTATGACGGAAGCGTGTTTCAGGGCCGCTGCAGCTCTTTTGCAGGAGCGACTCGAATAGCACCAAAATTGCAGCTTTTGCCTACAGCCGTGCTCTCATGGCCGGAGAGGTCAGACGGAGATGCTGCCAGTAAGTGAGCGTGAGGCGTCGACCCCTCCCACCATTGTCAGCAGGACCACATGAGAATGGCCGCGGCACTCTTCACCCTCCTTCTCCACTTCCCTTGTTCGCTCGCCTGCGGTTTGTATTTGACCGGGGGTCTACAGCTCAGTTTTATCACCGCCGCATCCCTCCCCCCTCCCGCTGAATTGTATCCCTGGAGGTGTTTATGGGGAGGCCGACAGGATGTTCAGCCCACCGGGAGATCAAAGTCTCCCCTACAAATAAATGCGCTCTCGTTCGGCGTGACCTTTTCAACTCTAATAGGGTTAACATCACAGATGCTCGCAAGGCTGGGATTACAGTAGCCAAGCTGGATGGCTGACGTCGTGACCTGGGATCCGTTTCCTTCCTGCTGTGGTTCACACACAAGGATCGGAGCTCAATTTGCAGTAATGGATGGCAATCTTCCTCACGGGGGACCGCAGCTCGGGGTGCAAAGTTGCAATTATCGGTCATATCAGAGCAGCTTCAGGACGAAGCAGACGTCTGACGCAGGCAGGAGCGGCAGAGAGGGAAAACACACAATTACAATTCCATCTGTCGTATTTAATTTACGAGCAGCACAGACCAGCTTGATTTTTTTTTTTTTTTTAAAGGACAGTGTATTTTTAACATTTTCCAAGAACAATACAGAGGCTGAGTAACAGTAGTTAAAGGAAGAAAAAAACAGGGGATCAAATTCAAGTTCAAGGCAGTGCTGGCCTTCGATTTAAGGCTTGTGTGTTAATCTGAGCCACAATATCCATACAATTTACATGAAATGTTACAGTATATATATATATATGATGATTTACACCTTCACCCACATCCTGATTGCAAAAGTACAAATGCGGCGGAAAGCACTGATTCGGATTAAAAGAAAAGGCTCCGAAAGCTGCTGACATCATCTGCACAGCTCGAGACTGCAGTGTTTTGGTAATTAATGAATACGTAGCGGAATACATGACCCAATGTGTTTATCTAGAGAAAGAATGCGAATACAATGAGAAGCTGAAAAGGCGATTTTAAAGAACAGAGAAGTTAAAAAGATTCTCTTTTTAAGGCATCGGAGGGGCTTCCCGGCATTCTGAATGCGTGTGCCGTGTCATGAGTGTTGCATTATCTGAATCAGTTCCCTTTGTCTCCCTCTGCGAACACGACACTGCATACCAACTACTTTGTTCCAACCGCAGCAAAAGGAGGCGGCAGGAAGTGAATTCTTCTGAAGCACATCAAGAGACATTAGGCTCACGTGTTCCGGAGTCATCAGATGTTTTCTGTTCTTGATAAACTGTGCAGAGATCTCTTTTCATCCAGCCAGACTTGCATGAACAGAGCTAAAACCTTCAGTGACGGGAGTAAAGTATGTATATATGTTCAAAATTAACATTGAAAGGCACATATTTGAGCAGATAAGACAGGGCTGTAGTAACTGAACACAAAGGCCTTTACTCCATCATGTTAAGGCATCAGAAGACACCAGCGTTCCACACTTAAGAGAAAAGTTTACATTTTCTTTCTATACTTGACCAACAAAGCAGTTATTGCTTTAGCCGTAACAGTTTTACAGGTTTTTCAGCCGAAGGGAATGCAGATTCTCGCCATGTTTCTCTATTGTCTGTGGTATCGTGGTGCACGGATTTCCCCTCCCGTGCAAACCCACAAAACCTCACAAAGGTGTTCAGCAGCGACCTCTCTGAACTCGCGTCTGTCTTTAGGGTGTCGACCCCCTTGTGGTCTTTGTCGGTATTGCAACATTGAACTCTGAAACAGCCAGCACATTTTTTTTTTCAAGTTTTCAGGAGTTTTAAAAAGACGCCATTGTCAGAAAATGGCTTTGAGACATTCAACAGCACGGGTATCACAGCTGATCCTTAAATGAGACAGAAGTAGGGATGTGGAGTCTGGGGAGTTCACAGCGCCCGTGGTGCCCAAGGCTGTTTGTGCATCTGCGTGTCACACCCTGGAAACGTGACTCACATCGTTTACAGTTCAATAGTAGTTCACAACCTCAAACACTGAGCTGTCCCCATCTTTGGAATGATGCAGATTAAAAACAGTGCACAGCTGTGAATGGAATACGCCTTAAAACAGTAAATCATGTAGGGAATTAAAAAAAAGTGCTCAGTGTAAAGTTGCTCTCTCGGAGAGATCGGTGGCTGACGGGGACAGTTTCCCAGCATGTACTTGAAACAGGGAAGGTCTCTGATGTCTGATCTGCGCGGGGCAGACCTTACTTGTCGGCATTCTCGGTGGGATTGTATTCCGTTTCACCCGACGACACCTGAGAGATCCGACGTGTGGAGCCCCACAGGCGGCGGGAGAATTGTCCTGAGCGAACCTGAGAACAAGCAGGGAAAACGCGTTCGTCTTCGCTTGAGGACTAAGAGTTGTTTGACTAAAGAGCCCCAATTATCATTTGAAAACAAATCCTCAGCACAGGACTCACTCCTCCCCCACCACACACACTCCCAAGCTTGCATACAAACACACACTGGCACCCCACTTCCTCAGCTCACAAATACTTGACGTCCTTCTCACCTCCTCTGGTTTTCCTGCCCCCACGACAATCAACTTCCCGTCTTCCAGCCCCACTAAGATGTGGCTGCACTCCTTTGTGACAGAAACACTCCTCACAGGCACCTTCAAGGCCAGCGGTGCTACCGGAGCATCCAGGCTGTTAGAGATGTAGCAGAGCGTGAACAGAACCCTATTGTGCAGGATGCTCCGGGGGAATGAAGCAGCCTTTACCTGTATAGATCACGTATGTGGAGGCTTCCTTGCGCGGTTCCCAGGATGACGTGCTCGGAGACCAGGTGGAGCGCCGTCACCTGCTCTTCAGTGGTGAACGACGACAGCAGATGGCCATTCACCGAGTAAACATGAACAGAGTACTGGCCCTGTGGGGAAAGACCGAATTTAGGATGCGTTGGACGCCACAGCGGTGGCCAAAAGACAGTGTTCCAAGCAAAGTTTTACCTTTCTACGAGAGCATCCCTCCAGTGAGGTCTGCACCACGATGTGGCCCTCCATGCCCACCTGGAGCTCAGAGATCTGGGCCGGTACAGAGCTTTTCCCGGGGGGCCGCAGTGACCTCAGGAACTGTCCTCGTCTAATTGTGTGTACGATTACAGTCCCGTCCTGACATACAGACAATGCAAAGACTACTTAGTGGAACGTTCAAGTACTTTTTTTTAATTCATTTATTTTAACTTAATCTACATTTTTGTACATTTTAATGCATTCACTTTTACTCAAGAATGTACTTTTTAACAACCCTGAATGAATTTTAGTGTTGCTAGGAGGACATGGGAAGGAAGAACACATTAAATTTGAGCGAGGATCAGAATGAAGAGGAATCCAGGAATTTTAATTAAAGTGGCCTGTTGCGCCGTAGCAGATGTATATGATCTACCGAGAGCTGTTCTCCTTTTTCAATGTTTTTTTTTATACTTTGACAATGCAAACCAGGGTTCATAAACCAAAGATACACTCAGCCAGTTTATTGAGGACTTTTGGCAAGCTCTAAAGCTCATCATTTTTGGCATCGGCAGAGACAAAATAGATCTGAAAATAGATCTGAAGCCTTAGGAACAACAAACATGAAACTCAGACAGAGCCAGATCAAGCCTTGGGTTGGTGATATTAAGCTTTCTGAGTATGAATTGGCGGCAAGATAAAAATATTCAAAGACTATTTATATCTGGTAAGGGGGAGCTTCCTGTGGCTGACATGGGTTCTGTTGTCACTTCTAATCTTAAATTTAGATCATATTATAAGTATATAATCTCCTGGCATAAGGACTGTGTACACAAGTGTTAAAAATGAAAGAGGGGAAAGTTTTTCAGCCATTTTTAAAGCATCAAACAGTATGATTAAACTTTGGACAGTGTTTATGGTGAACTGTATCATTCTCCGTAATAAACCGAACTAATAAGAAATTAATCAGCCACAAAAATGAGCTGCATTAGCAACTAAAATAAAAATCTCTAGAGGCCCTGTGGATATTTCATATTTTTAAAGGACGTAGATCTCACCTTTGACCCAGAGACAGCCATGTCCAACTCAGTGCTGATAGCCACACACGTGACTTCCTGGTCATGTCCACAGAGAACCTGTACTGGCCGTGGGGAAAGTCCGCTGGAAAACCCACCCTGACGGTCGATAAAGCGGTAAGATTGATGGCACAGTGTGTGAGCCAGATGGAGCGAGATCGAGATCAGATGACGCTTACCTGCTGGAGAACCTTCCACACGATACAGGATGTGTCCCTTGATCCAGAGATGAGGTAGATGCCACAGAGATCCAGAGCCAAGCACGTAACTACATCTGTGCGAAAGATACAAGAGCAAAAATGAGCCGTGCTGTGACAAAGTCTGCCTGCGTGAACACGACCAGAGGTTCTTACCAATGTGCCTGCAGATTCGGCCCACCAGCTTGCCCTTTCCCAATTGCGTGACACGGAGGCTGCAGTCCCAGTGTCCTCCACTGAACAGCAGCCGGCCATCGTTGGACACCACCAGCACCCGGGCGCTCATCTCCACCCCGGTAGAGAACGGTCCATTTAAGAACCGCTGCATCCTGCGCCGCAAAACCAGAGATCAAAGCCAGCTCAAACCAAGAAATAGGACCGAGCCTAAATGTGCACTGGATTTACAATCAGCACATTAAACTGTCAGACATCTACAAATTAAAAACCCGCAGGCAGGGATCAAATGCTTTGCGTGCTGATTTATTCTGATATGCTCAAGGACGTTTTAAGTCAGATCCACTTAACCAAATTTCAATTAAACGCGCTTTGATGCTTCACAGTTCAAGATGCAGGGCCAAGCAGATGTTCTGCCTCCATGGAACTGCCACAGATGTTTTATAGATCTTTTGACTCCGCTAATTGATGGTGCATCTCACAAAAACCCCAGGACACTTTCGACATCATCTAAACTTGGCAACAACCGGCAATACTCATGTTTTTATCATCATGAATTAAAATTTGATTAAACATTGTTATTGTTCTAAAGTGATTTCACTTTGCTCTGAAGACCAGATGATAATCTTCACTTGGAATCTGGAAATATGGGACTTTCAAAGAGAAAACTCACTTGGGATTCGACATGGTGGGGTCCTTAGTGAACATGAAATAGTTGGCAATGTTTTTGTCATACGGCAGCCAACTGTGTGTTCCTATCAGCCCATTCGAACTCACCGTCACCTGCATGGCAAAAAGTGCATGGGTTGCATATTAAAACTACATTTATGACCACAATCAGCTGTTTAGGCTTTCGAGAAATTTTCCATTGGACTCTCACCAGGATATCAGAGCCCTGAATGATAAAAGAGCGGGTTTGGTTCTTTGGTACCACTGCCTGGATCAGAGGAAAGCCATCGCTGACCACCTGAGGCGAACACGGCACACATGAGTGGTCACGGAGCAGAAGAATGTGACCCAAAAAGGGATATTTAATAACCCACCTCTACAAAGGGCCGCAGTTTTGTGAGCTGTTCGAAGATATTCAGGGGCACAGTGTCCAGGCGGGCCTGCCGCCTCACTGCATTTTCAGCCGACATGCGGGAAGGATGAGGCTCCTGGTGGATAAACCAGAGCTGGATCAGAATTCCCTTTATATTGGAGGGTTTTTTTTAAAGGAAGATGTGAATTAATGAGGGTTTCGGACCTTCAGGAGCTGGCAGGGAGTCTGTCCAAAGTTGCTGATGATGCCTTCCAGGGCTTTCCGCTCTGTCTCATTGGCAATTGCATCCAAATCCACTGCACCTGTAGGGCAACAGGCAGCAAGGCTGATTCTAATTCAGGGACTCAGAGAAAACAACAATGCGGGCTTACGCCAGAAGCAGCAATCACTCATTCTCACCCTCATACGTGCAATAGTAGAACACATTAAGAGCTTTTACAGCCTCTTCTCCTCTCTGTTTGTAACCAAAGATCAGATCAATCCACTCATGGAGGTGGCTGGAGACGTACTCGGATTCCTGGAGGTTGACATAAGCCTGATGTCACGTCATGTTTAGAAAAACTGCAGAACTGACAGGCTGCAGCCTGGAGTCTCACCAGGGCCTTCATGTGCATCCTGATGAAGTCCTCTCTTGATGCGGCCCATCGAGGAAGCAGAACATCCGCCACATGGTCCTGTGATATCTGCAGACGTCCCAGGTCAAAGCCTAACCAAAACAATGCAGCAGCAATCCATCAGCCTCTTTGAAAGGGAAAGAATAACAACTGCTTGCGTGGACCTGAGAGGGCGGTTCTTCCTCACCATTCAAGTTCTCCAGGAATTCTGGGAAATAAAAGAACTCTGGGATGAGCTCTTTGACGTCGGCCGGACTCTCCATGCGCGCCTGCCAGGCTGCTGCCACAGAGTGGAACTGGCGGTCTGCGCAGTCGAACCTGCGGCGCGCAGAGTGAGTTTTTAAAAGCTGCGTCACCTCAGGATATATATAGAATAATAAGTCCTCACCTGCCGCTCTGCAGCTGGATGTGCAGTGTGGTGAACGGCTCCATGCGGATCATGTAGTGCATGACTCCTGCTGCGTTGGAGTAGTGTGTCCCATAGTGGAATTTGTCGATGGTGCCTGTCGGATCCTCAAAACTCTCGTACCTATTGAACGAGAACGAGCACGTTGTCAACGGAAGCCAGAAGTGATTCCACTTTAACGATAATGAATACAAAAGCAGATTTTTCTATTTTCAAGCCTTTACTTTTCTCTGACATTCTGCGCGTGCCGTGGATTGACCACACCGATGGGTTTGGACAAGTCTCTGAAAACTGCCGGGTCGTCCAGATCCAGAACGGGAGAGGCGTAGTCACACAACACCCAGGGGAACTGAGGAGGAACAGCGGAGAGGTTCCGTTACGCTGCAGGGTTCTAACGGCAGGTTCATCAGGAGAAAGCGTGAGGACTCACCACTGGATACTGTGAAAGGTCGTTGTAGGTGCGGCCAGCAATGGTGTTCAGCTGCATCAAGTACTCAAAGTTGGAGATTTCCCTGTTCACCCATTTCTGGTGAACACATCAGCATTAGATTTATTCATGGGATTGGCACATTTGTTTTATATTAACCAAACTTTACGGAGAGCTCATGATTAAAAAAAAACAACACCTGAGTGAGTCCAGATGCCTTCAGGAGCTCCTGAGGGGAGCGGGATCCAAAATAAAAGAGATTTGGAGGCCGCAATCCCAGAATCCTGGAATACACTTTGTTTCGTTCCTGGAAAGATTTTCAGATCTTGCTTACAGAAGCATCAGATTACATTAGATTCAACCAGAAGGGAAAAGTCACCTTCTTTCTGAAGTTGATGAAGTAGTGAGCCTGGTCTATAAAGAACAGCTCGAGTGCAGACCGTCGCAGGTTGTAGCGCCTTAAATGGACTTCCCTCAGCTGAGACAGAGGCCTCTTGAAGTCATACCCAATTCCTGATGTCAGAAATATGATTTAAGAACAGAATTTAAGAATTAACAATGGTTTTTTTTTTATCCTGAACGCCAAGCCTGTGGGAAGATTTTCTAACCTTCCTCTGTCTCTTCTTTGTCACTGCTGATATCGTAGAAATAAATATGGTGCGTGGTCACCTCCAGGCGGCCTGGAACAACCGCCACGATCGTGATGAGCTCACACTCCTCAGACAGGACCAACTTTTCTTTCTGGCTCTCCTCCTCCCCCTCCACCCTGTCAGTGTAGGGGAGGGTGAAATTGCACGTTCCAGATCGTGTGTTTACATGAGCCACATAGGAAAGATGGCAGCAAAGACTCACTTGTCCTCCAAAAAGCTGAAGTCCTCTTCTCCTAACTGGTCATCCTCCATGTCACTCACTTTTGCCTCCTTTGCGACAGCCAGTGGCAGGGGTTCGGAGCTGCGGGGGCTGTCAGCCCCTGTGGAACACACACAAACACACACACAGTTTAGCAACACACTACAAAAACTACAATATTTAAACCCAGAATCATACCCATGTTGTCCCTCTGAGCACTGGCATCGCTGTGAGGGTCATAGTTGTAGTTGGGCACCAGTTTGAGACGCATCTTTGAATAGGTCTCAGCACTGGACAGCTTCCAGTTCACCTCTGACTGCACTCTGGAGATAAGAAACATTGAAAGACCGAACTCTTAGGAGGTGTTTTAAGCTTTGGAACTGAAGAAATGTCTGAACTAGTCACACCTGTTGGCCCATGCCCCTCTCTCGCTGGTCAAAAGCCTGCAAAGGGCTTTCCAGTGCCGCCACACTACCCCCTGCTGGCTGGAGATCTGCTTCTGCCAACTGAGGTATCTGCTGTTCTCAATCTTGACTCTCCTCAGGTAGGGGTCCAACACCACTTCCTGCTCCCACACAGGCATGCCTCAGATCAGTAACGTGACAGATCCACACTCATATTTCAGTGACATATCATATGAAAATGTTCATGACGTGAACCTGAAATTTGGACTTGCTGTCCGATCTGTCTTTGTCCCGTCGGAAGGCTGTGCTCATCAGGTCGTCAAAGCAAGAATTCCAGAAATTAGACATGATGTCGTGGCACCTCCCAAAAGTATCCAGCTCATACTGCTCCATGGTGGGCCGAACCTGTGGGAGGTTTAGAGGTTTTTAATGCAACTACGATATGGCTGCCCACAAAACCAAATTAGACAAAGCGTTGCATCATTTATAGAAAATATACACAAAATAGGTCAAGTCTGAGACATAATCATCTACAAAGTATCTACTGCACCACGATTGTATGCTAAAAACACGAGGACGCCGATTTTCACATCATCACAAAGCTTTTCCAATGACGCCTAAGATAACATGGCCAGAAATTATGAAGAAATTAGACCAGGACAAGCTCCAAATCTGTCTAAACAGCAAAAGTTATGCCACTCTGGCTAATGTATCGTAGAATCTGTATATATAAGTAATCTAAACAAAACAGATTTACGAGTGCTGACCGTCACACCAAGGTTATAAATCCCCTGGCTAGGGGCTAGCATGTCTGGCATCCATTCATAAATTGTCTCACCTTCAAGTGGGAGCATTTAGTGATTTCTGCTTAAAACATTGTACATAGCAGGATGGTTTGGGAGTGTAGGGTGTTTTTCCATGTCTAAAGTTGTGACATCATTTCTTAAAATGTGCATTTGATTTCTCGTCCTCCCAAACCAGGAGGGAACTGGTCAAAGGAGGAGGTAAGACCGAGACTCCTGTATACATGATGTAGACAGTTATATCTACCGAGTCATAATAAAGGCAACAGAAGCTCACTTTACTCCCCAAACACTGACCTCCTGCTGGTAAAATCCCTGCCACTCCACAGTGCGACAGAAAGCCTTCAGGTCCTGAGCGAAGGTTGTGCTGCCGTTGGTGATGGGCAGGTTGGGGAGCAGCTTGTTTAGGGTGATGGGGTCGGCGTGCTGGTCAAGCAGCGTCCGTACGATAGGCACCAGGTGGGGGAAAGTCTCTGAGCGTTCGCCCTCCACGTCGATCATTACCCCTCCAGGCCACAGGTGGGCGCCCAACTGCCCCAGCAGGAAGCACACCTCCTCCCAGCTCAAACACAGCACAGTCTGGAGAAGGCTGTGGAGCTTCAGGTAGGCCATCTCGGACACCTGAGGAGGTGCAAAGGTCACATCACTTCCTGCGCTACAACGAGCAGGTCACAAAACAGAGAAACGTGTTTCCTGTTGCTTGAATCCAGTAAGAACTTATTATTAGTAGTAAGAAAAATGAGTGATCATAACATTAATGACAATTCAACAAAGTTCTCTTGCTCTAATATTAAAGTCTGCCGTTGAGGTAACAGCATATTTTGAGGTTTCCTTATAGTCCCATTTTATGAGCAACTCAGATTTACTGTAGGCAAATTAAATGCAAAGTACAGATGCAACCAAGTAATCGTTTGAAATTTTAACCCCCTATTTTCATTTTAATCAGCTCTTCCAGCATTTCTGCTTTTAATCTTTATATTCCATCAATGTTGGTGGAGGGTGTGTTTAATTTCTTACAGTTGATTGTCACAATGCAATAAACATAAACTCACTGAAAAGCAAATAGCTTTGGGGGGGGGTGTTCACTACTTTGAAGATGTGCACGGCCTGAGCTGAGGCCTGTGGGTCATACCATTTATGACTGCTCGGGTTGTTCCGCTACCCACAGTCAGATCAGCAGCCATAACACCAACAAAAGACACCCTTTCATACACAACACTCCCTCGGAGGAAAATGCTGCTGGGCCGTTTAGGAGGAACGGCCCATACAAGGCCTGGTTTTAAAATTTCCTTATCAGCTTAAACAAATATCACATCCTCCTTGTGATTGATTTTGTAGACAGTTTGACCACAAAGATATCACAGGCAGTTAGCAATATTTATTTCTAATGCTTGGAGGATAAGTTGGTGAAGCAAACCGGTGAGCGCTGCTGTTTGATGTATCCGGTGATGATGCGGAGGCCGATCTGGGCCATCTCCTTGAGTTCGGCATTCCCGGGGCTGCCTGGGGTGCTGTGCCAGGCTTTCAACTTATCCAGCAGGTTCATCACACCTTCAAAGATCTGCAAAAGAACAACGGCAATAAACAAAAGCAGCAGCACAAAAAGGCCAAACCAGTTCCCACGCCTACAGCATCCATGACGACCAGAGCCATTCAGTGCTTCAAATCTACCGTAACATGCATTTAAAAGGGAGACGCAGATGGTATTAAAATTTCACCTTCCACATATACAGAAACCACACCCTTCAGTCCAAGCGGGAGTTAAATATCTGGACTAGAGGCCATCACAATATCATTAATGGTACAATTTATACACATTTATACTACACTTTCTGTGTGAAGTTATTATTAGTTGTAATTATTGTTAGTAGTGGAGCAGGTTGGCTTTCTGCTCACTAAATAAATCACAGGAGAGGTCACGGATGACCATGGGACCGAGTTCAACTGGATGTCAGAGCGCTGACATGGCCGAATATATCAAACATGCACAACAAGTGCGACCAGAGACAGTTTGATGACTGCAGAGATGAGATAGAGTTGTTCTGCCAGAGCATGCACGTGCAAAATGCAGTCAGGGCGTTCCATCTGATTAGTGGGGGAATTCAGCATTTTCTTCATATGACCCCTTAAACTGTTAGATTACAAACTGCATAGGCGCAACATGAACTGATAACAGCATTTTACCAGTGTTACCAGCTCAGTTAGACATCTTTTAAAGATGAAAACAAGACTAAGGACACAGCATGAGTAACTGTACAGTCGTGTAAATTCAACTTGTGTGTATTTATAGAAAATAAATGTGTGGCCTGCCTTGGACTGGTATGTAGTGATAGACAGCAGTAACGCACCTGCTTCTGTCTTAGTAATGAAAGGTGTTCTCAGGTTACATAGGGAGAAGGTTTGTTTTTTTACGACCAACTCTTTGTCAGTGCAGGCTGACCATTTCTGCACCTTAGTTGTGTTTTTATGTGATACCTTTTCGCTCCACAGCGAGTGGTTGTCGGTGCCCTCCGCAAACAGGAAGTCCTGCAGCAGCCTGAGAAGCCGAACCAGACTGGGGCAGAAAGGAAGGGCCACTCCCTGAGCCACCCTCAGGTCCGACAGAGAGGAATCCAACATCATCTCCAACAGGCTGGCGAGCAGAGCGGCAAATGAGTAAAATGTGGCAGAAAAGGGGAAAGTGGCGTAGCTGAAAGTGACTATTTGTTTTGAACATCACACAAGCCGCATGAATCAGGCCGGGCTCATCGCTGACCTGCGTTTGATATCATCAGGAGGGCGAACCAGCTGGCAGGACGAGCCCAGTTTTGTGAGAACAGAAAAGACCTGTCCCCTCTCTCTCCACACCACATCCTCCACCCCCTCCACCCCGCTGCGGCTCCACAACACGGAGAAGATGATGTTAGTCAGGGTGTTGTAGAGCTCCTCCTCGGGGGTCTGCTATTATAAAAACAGTAACACAAAAATAACACATTTTTTTGGTAAAAAAATCTCTAAACACACACAACAAAAGCAACTTGCAAAAACACTAAAATAGTAAGAATTCAATAGCTGTACCTGTGGATTGGATGTATTGGAGATTGTGTCTCCAGAAGGGTCTTTCCCATAGCTGTTGTCGTCCAGGACGTTGGACAGGCTGGAGCTCTTCCTGGCTCTGAGCGGTGGGAAGGGTTTGCTTTGTTCTAGTGGAGACGGTGTGTTTGTCAAGCTCCCTGCAGGAGTGTGTGTGCCAGTGTCCATCATGCTCCCCAGCTCCATGTCGAAGGGCGACGAGTCGAAAGGGGAAAGGGGGTGATAGTCCCTGCCCTCCTCATCAGGGCGAAAGGAGGTGTTATCAAGACTCTGGGAGATGGAGGATGATAGGCTGCCCTGGTCCACGGAATCGAACGATTTAAAATTGAGAGTGCCCGTGAAGGTTTTCAGGGGACCTCCGCTCGGAGGAGACTGAGACAAGTCGGAGAATCCCTCGGAGATGTCCCGCTGTCCCCCATCGTCTTCCTCTTCATCCTCGATGTCCTGCGAAGTGTGGTAGTTTTGGAAGACATCCGCGTCCTCTATGATCAGAGACTTCTCCCTGCGCAGTGAAGGTCGGTATTTTGGGTCAAAGGAGCTGTGAGTGCTGGAGTCCACGATGCTGGCAGCGTGGGAAGCGTAGGACTCCTTCACATAGAGCTTGGTGAGCACGTCCTGCCAGCCCGCCTGCTTGGCGATCTGCTTCACGTAGTCCTTGTTGTCGTGGATCAGGTGAAAGAGCTGGGGAACAAATGTTAGGGGCGACATTTCAAACTCGACAGGACATAAAAGCTAAAGTTAGAAGTTCATCAAGGATGGGCAGGCCTACCTTTCGACAGATATCCAAGCGAACACCGAGGTCAGCACGATGGGACAGACTGACCACAGCAAGGAGATCTCTGAAGTTTGGGCTGAAATCTATGTAGCGAATCAACCATATTCTGTTAAAATAAACATCTTAGCAAGTTTATCAAGCATGGAGTAACGTTGCTGTTTTAAAGTTACCTGTAGCGAGAACCTGCTCATACAGACAACGCACGGTCGTCATAGTTACGGTAAGATCTTCAAGAAAACACACCGGGCCGAGATACCCGAAATCCTTTAGCTTAATGCGCTGCTTGTTGCACTCTGACACTCGCTCGCTTTTGAGGATTTTATATAAGACCTTGGAGAAATGGAAAAGAAGTTGTGAGTTTGATAACGCAACACAGGGAAGACGCACCATCGGATTAAGAGTAAACCCCGGTCCTCACCCTGAAGACACGCTCTCGGACCTCATCTCCGAAGCTTGGATTGAGCAGTACACCGTAAAGCTGCTCCACGCCCCACTCCAACAGTACTGTCTGCACCTGCTCCAGTCGGGGGCTGATTTTCAGCAGCTCGTACAGCACATCCAAGGCCCTCACCATCTGATGGAGACAGCAGGACATCGTGAGAGAGCACGCAGAGGAGGAACAAGTATAAGGCATTACAGAAATGGCCAAAACATACCTGCCCCTCCTCTCCCACTGTGAGGATGTAGCTGAGGACACTGTGGAGCTCCTCCTGTGTGGGAGACTTGAGAAAGTCTTTCAGTAAGCTGAAGAGAGACGTCTGAATCGTCTGTTTCTCGTCAGACAGAGGGCTGCCATCTTTCTCCACACTGTGAAAATACAAGAACATGTATGCCTAAGCTATCTTTACAAAGATAAGGACAATTGTGACCAACAAAACAGGATGAATGATAGATCCCAGTTACCTGTAGTAGGTGCGAATGGTATCCAGAACATACTGGACACCATACTTCCTCTTCATTCGCTGCTTGGCTTTGTTAATCACGGATGACAGGTACTGCAAATGGGCTTTAAAAGAAAAAAAGCACAGGTTTGTCATCTCCCTTCAGGCTGACATTTAGAAATGCCAAGTCGATATGAAAGGGTTACCTTTTAAGAAGCGCATTCATTTGAAAACAAGAGCGCCGAAGCACAGAAGTGGATTCATTTTTAATCATTACCGCAGCTTGAGAGCAGAGCATTAATGTATTTTCTTCTTGAATGCTTTTAGCCTATATACGCGCTAACAGCTCTAGAACACTTTAAATGGTTTACCAGTGCGCTTTTCAACAGTGCAACAACTTAAGCTCTTGCTGGCCTTACCGAGGCAAACGGCAAAATGGCTTTTAGTCCAGATGCGGAAATCAAAGAGGAGGTGCTGGTAGAGTTGCTGCAGAAGTGGACTGTTGCCATCATTGAAAACCTGCTCCAGCAGCAGCTGACAGGCCATTAACACATTCATGTCCATCATGCTGCCAGAGACCTGCAACAACAACAACAACAAAAAAAGCAAGACAAATGAGCTTTTGCCCTGAGGTGTTTTACATTTTCCAGTGTGTAAATAGCACTATCCCTACACACAAACACGTGTGCCTTCCTCGTTTTTGATACAGCTGTGTGATTATTATGACACCGTTTCCTTACAGGATGCTCCACCTTAACGGCACTTATGTCAACACATCCTGTCAGGCAGACAGTGGCTGCACAAAAGCAATCTTTAACAGATCCCCAGAGAAGCTTTCATTATCGCTGGATTACAACACATGCCTCTTCCTACAAGCACGAATTGGGGATGAAAAATCATTTCTCGTTTAAATAAACTGCTTCTCAGCAGTGGTTTAACTCCTGAGGAGACACTTAGATTAGAACTGACGACCATTGGCGCAATCCTGCTACACAACTTCCTGCGGTTTCCTGACCTGCTCCATGATATGTAAATGATGACGTCTGAATTTGCACGTTATTTTCCTGAAAGTCGATGCAGTGTCTTCAGTTGTAGATTTCGATCCCTGCGCTGCTCTAAAAATGAAGCACTCCTGCATTTCGCAGTGGCAATGCGGCGGCAGAGGTCCAGCGTTGACTTTTTGCTGACGGAAGCTTTCAAAAATCGCTCTCTACTTTGTCGAGTGGGGTGAATGTGCGAGGCTCTTACTTTGCTGAGCAGGGCCCCGACGATGCTCGGCCCGTGGCAGTGAAGCAAGCTCTCCTGATTGACAGGGTGCTGGCAAATCAGATTTTTCACCATCAGCAGAAAGGCAGCGATGCTGTTTCTTTCCAATCTGCTCTCTAACAGGAAAAAAACATAGGAAAATTAAAAATTCCTCTTTCACCCACGGCCACCTTCACACGTATTTTACAATGCTGCTTTGTAAGTTGCATTATGCGGTTTTTCTGACATCATCCCAGTGAGTAATTTCTTGTCTTGTCTTATTTCTGTATGACTGTTCTGACTGTGTCAGTGTTTTTATGCAAAAATTGCAATTCTGCAAACAACTGTGAATCAGAGCACACAAATGGCTCATGCCACTGGTCCAATCTTCCGTGATGTCTGCTATCTTTGTGGTTTGCACTATGTATTCATAGTATCTGGTTCTTGTCTGAAGCGCTGGCACTTCCTGTTTACTTTGACACTATGAACCAAACGCAGATGGTTCCATTTCTTGAAGTCAGTGAGAGAGCTAGCACCTGAAATTGTAGAAAATGTAGCCTTGATGTTTCAGAAAGTCTGTAAAAAAATATACAGGTGCTTCCATCCAAATGGAATAAAGAGTAATGTTAATCCATGTTCAAAGCAAAAGAAACCCAAAAAACCACAAAACAAAAATAAAACCATAAAAATATTATCTTACGCTAAATCTAAAATAAATATAAGATAAACCAAGGTAAATATAAAATAAGGTAAAATAAAGTTTACCAGAGGACTTCTTCAGAGGCAGCAGCATGGCAGCAGGGCCTCTGGAGGAGGTGAGTTCTGGTCCCAGCAGGTCTGAGATCTCTTGACTGCCATTGCAAACTGGTTCCGCCTCACATACCTGCTCAAGCAGCGGTAGCAAAACCCCCAAGCCTCCCACTACATTTACAACATCCTGCAGGGAAGGGCACAAACATGAATCTTTAAGAAGTGACGTCTGAAGAAATATACAAAGTCTCCAAGATCAGCAGAAGATAAAGAGCAGGACATCAAACCTTGATGTCCCAGTTCACTACTCTGTGCCCTGTAAGCCTCCCATCATACTGATGATTAGGTGAAAGGTCGTGACATATCTGGCTCTTGAAGGCCTGAAGAAGTACAGTAAAAGAAGAACAATAAGTCTCATTTATTAAGAATCATGCATGCCAAAAGTAAAATGTGTTTTTCTCAGGATAACACCTCTGGAGTGTAGTAGAGCAGAAGTCTGCTGTTGAGGTCAGATAGCTCGCCATCTGCTTTGAATAAAGACACATGATTGGCCCCTGCGTTGAGAGAAGAAATCAAATGTTATTGGTTGTGTATGGAAATAAAAGTGCTCTCTCCTCAGAATGAGAACAGAAGGAAATGCATTCAGAGAGTAGAAGAGCCCGACCAACCGGCAGCATGCAGAGCTTTCGCCTGTGCCGCCTGCAGAGGTTTGTGGCAGATGAAGACGGTACCCAGGAGCCCGTCTAGAGACGTGGGTGTCCCCCACTCCGAGTCCTGCAACCCTGCCGGGATGACGTGCACCGAGGTGTTCCCTATGGAATTCCAGCGGCCTCCAGCGAAGGAGGCAGGGAAAGATTGGGATCGGATGAGAGACGGGCCGTGAATGGGGAAGGTAAACTCAGGCGATGATGGGTTGGAGTGCGAGGTCGTGGGCAGGTTGGGGGAGGTGGTGGTAGTGGTCCGGTGGCCTGCAGAGCCAATGCAGCAGGAGGTAAAAGGCTTCATTGGTCCACGTTCAGGCAGGGGAGGGATGAAAGAGGACATTAGACTGATAGGGAGCAAATCCACAAGGTTCCATTTCAGACTCAATTACCTCACTTAGTGACGGGAAGTGAAGCTGAGCAGTCATACGCTGTTCACCATCGATGTAGATTGTCACCAGGTTCTGGCCAAAAGGACGACGGCCTGGAATGTGGACTATAGCCACCGAATGCTGTGGAAATAATACTGAAAATCACACGCATTCCCAAAAACACTACTCTCAGCCTAACCCCCACCAGATCCTATGTGTTGAAATGAAATCTAGCATCAATCTGCTTGAAGGTCACAGAAAAAAATGGGTACAAATTTCTTCTTTCATTTTAGTACAAGCCAAAAGAGAAAAAAAACTCCTTGCTATGTGTGTCCACACTCACCCAGCAGGAGTCAGCTAGTGGATACTCTGGCAGTGCCACAGCCATGTACTCCTTCTTAGTGCAAACGGCCACCACCAGCACTCCCTCCATTGTGAAGAAGGCTTCCATTCCAGTTCCGCTTGCTGTGAAGAAGCTTTTGAAATAACAATAACAAAGAAAAGAAACAAGGGCACGTTTCAGCCACAGGAAAAGGTGATTTTATTTTGAAATCTCACCTGGGAGTTTCTTTACCTATAGAGCTGTTTCCTGCGTGCTCCTTTCCCCATGTCATGATGAGTTCCTGTTCTGGAGACGACGGAAGGTCTACGGCTGTTGGAAAACTCTGTGTTGAGGCAGAGCCACGCATGAAAAGCGAAGCCACTGCCTGGCCAGCGCTGGACCGTGGGCACCATTATACCCGCCATGGGGGGTGTAAGATCAAAATACTGTAAGGCGCTGTCTTTGCCTTCTCTCGCCGCCATTGCCGAGAGCACTCGGATGATACGTGCGCAGTAGGGGTGCATCTTCCCTACTGCGGCACCATTTTCCTGATCGACCCTGAGCAGTCTGAGCAGGCCCTTCATCTCCTCGGGTCTCAGACTCAGGGAGCCCAGCTCCTGCAGGAGGCCCAGCAGGGCATCTGCACACTGTCTGTCCAGACTCTGGGGCTCTGAAAGCACCTGCAGCAGAGCACCCACCATGCCTGCTTCCACAGCCACTGTACGACAGGATAAAGAGCCCCCACAAACAGCAGCAAGCCACTGGGCCACAAGCAACTGAAGGTCCCTCTGACCCGAGAGGTCAGGAAGCCACTGCAGGAGCAGCAGCAAAGGCTGGTCGTTACTGATGCCAAGATGGTGGACGTGGGCGTGTTCCCCCTCCACTGCCTGGAAACAGACAGACAAAAAATAAATAAATAACGCAATGTAAAAATAAATTCAGATCACATTTATATGTTAATTGACAACTGCAATTAAATAAGAAGCTCTGGCTCATCAATTGGAGCAAATTGACTACTCTGCTCTCAGCGGAGGTAACGAGGAAATGGTGTTTTACCATGTTCATCAGCTCTTGCAGCAGCCTTTTAGTGGGTTGACCTTGACTTTTCAGCACATCAAATAGCTGGGAGTAACCAATTCTCTCCTTGAAAACCTCCTGGGGGGGGACGAGACAGAAATAGGATGGAAAAACTTTCTCCTCAGTGGATAGTTGGCACATTTCCATGTATTTGATGGAAATCCAACACAGCTTTTTACATCAGGCTCTATTTTTTGCTCGTTGCTTCAGTCTGAGCACTCGAAATATCCTCATAAAAAGTAATTTATTTTATTAATCCTTACCTTAGCGGAAGGCGAGTTACTCATTATAGCTGTGAGGACTCCTAAGGCATGGATTGTAATACTCTCTGCTCCCTTCTCCCAAACCTGTGATACATCAAACAAAACCTGTGCTGTAGAATTGATTGTAATATTGGAAATAAGACAAAAGACCATAAGTGACACTAGAAGCTTAAACATTTTAAGTGCATGTGCCCAGAAAGACACAGAGGAGATTTTCACAAAATGAAATGGCTGAAAAGGGAATTGTGCTCCAAAGCGTAGGGGAAGTACAGCACGTTTCCACTCCACAGTGGTCGGAACAGAAGTACCGGCCGTAAAACAATTGC
Organism: Takifugu rubripes; assembly: GCF_901000725.2. NCBI lineage: Eukaryota > Metazoa > Chordata > Actinopteri > Tetraodontiformes > Tetraodontidae > Takifugu > Takifugu rubripes. The sequence goes on along the minus strand of NC_042291.1, from coordinate 13,355,307 downwards.
CTCTTTGTCAATCATTGATAGGCCTCAGCATGCAAAAACTGAAGCGAACCACCCAAAAAAATAGAAAAAAGAATGAGGCACCCAGATCATTCAAAACACACAACCAGGACAGCCAAAATAATGTAAAGGAGGAAAGACGTGCAATGAGAACACTCCATGTACCATGCAAATGTCGCATGCTTCACCTTATACATTGTTGTCACCAGGGAATTCAGCCTCTGATTCTGAGTTTATATGTGAATCCTTGACTTTTGAATTTAGAAAGCTATCCTGTTGGTTCTTTAGGTCAAATTAAGGTGTTATTAGCAATAAGCACTGACAAACATGCCTAATGAGCAGATGAAACAGCTTTTAAAAATGCTACCCGTTTTGTTTACAAATGAGTGCGAGCGAGCGAGACTTCCTGCTGTGAGCTTCCTGTTTAAAGGCCTCAGAGACGTAATCGAGTGTAACTCGGGCTGAGTTTCCTGCTGACAGTTCAATATCAAGAGCTGGTATGAGGAAAGTACCTGGTCCACTTCGACCTCTGTGAGTAAACATGTCGTGAGGTCACACATAATGTCACGTTCTGGCTTACGCCTGTTGCTCTGAAAGAGCTACTCAGCGCGGGCACGCACAGACACATGACACAAAGAGACAGACGATTTAGACAAAAATGATGCTGCGAGATCATGTGTCACACTGACCAAACAGAGAAAAGCTTTGAGAGCTGACGAGCTGGTCAAGCACATTGTATTTTACAAAGGTAAATAGACTTGACGTTAATAAACACAGAAGGAAAGACACGTGTTTTGAAGGCTGGAGGCCTGACCTTGCTGTTCTGAATGAGCCTGAGGATGTGTTCAAAGCAGTTGTTGTTGAGGAACACAGCCTGCAAAACTGGTCTGTCAGAGCACTGTAGGATCTCAGGAACAGCAGCTAAAATTAGAAACAAGGAGCATGACTCGGTTTTTTTAAGACACCGGGGAAATCAGACGGTTTCCCCCATATATTGATTTGGCACAACGGACATTCGCGTACTTAGCATTTGGCTCTGGAGGGAAATGAGGCTGTCCTCCCAGCTCTGCCTGGCTTGACACTCGCTGCTCAACGGGCGGTTCCAGTTCAGGAGCTGAAAGTAGCTGTCCAGTATCGCCTTGATCTCCACTTGCCGCTCTGCGGGGCTGCTGGAATGTAGGAGGTGTATCACAGCGGTCAAGCACTGCAAGGTCAGCCGTGGGAGTCTCGTGGCCTTGGGTTCGGCGGACACCTGGCAGCACCATGCTCGCAGGACCAAGAAGAGGTCCTCAACCGAGTCGGGGGTGATGGAGAGAAGGCCATTCTTCTGATAATAGAAAAAAAAAAGGAAACGTTGAGTCAATATTACCTCTCAGTGGAGTGGTCACAGAACAATCAGTGAGGAAGAGGAGAGCGGGGGGTGAAGACCTTTCCTCCACTGATCACGGCTCCCTGGAGATGAACCAGCCTCAGTGTGAGGAGCTCTGGGATCTTCTGGCTTTCCTGGAGACATTCTGTGGAAAACAAGCCACACAATAATGTTACACAAATATGTGATAATGCACAAACAGAGCTTAAAAACAGAGTCAATGCAAATTCCAATGGGAACCTTGCATCACACAGAAACACCATTTTGAGCTTGTTTGTTTTTAAAGTGTCCATTGTGTCTAATCTTCCTTAACACTGGACATTGAAACTGGGTTGCCAGAGATTTCCTGCAGGCCTTGCAGATTACCAATCACAGAACAAATGGGTTTATAGGCTTAAAGACAATTAGATCTGGATAATCAGTAACATTTTTGCATACGTAGCATGCTGATTGGTGGGGGTGTGGAGAAAGGTCCCACAGGTTTTTGTTTGGGGATTTCTTTTCAACCAAAATCGACAAATCTGAGCTGTTGGGTCTTGGCAGGAACATTTTGATTGGAATGTGAGATTTAACAGAGATCATAGAGGTACAGCAGTTGAACAGGAGTGGCTCACCATGGAAGAGAGCTGGTAGCTCCTCCGGCAGGCCCAGCGGGGAGAACTTATACTTGTTCCTCTCCAGCAAGCTCACCTCCTCCCTACGAGACAAAACCCTCCAGTCACTATCCCATTCGCATCCCGCCCAGTCAGTTAGCGACCGCTGGTGTTACAAAATCCTAACTCAAAGCCGCCGAGGCAAAGAGACAGGGTATTACAAATCACAAAAGGGTGTGCAAGATGTGAAACGCATGTGTGCGAGCGTTTGTCAGCCTTTGTCTGGCTGAATACCACCTCCTACGCGCTCGCTCAGGCGATGCACACCCACACACACTCACCCTGCCAGGCGTCTCCTCCACGTCTGATAAGGGTCAAACAGGCTCTCGCAGAGCACGAGTCCATACTGCACAACCTGCTGCAGAGACTGCTGATCCCCTCTGTCCAGCTTTAACTGAAAACCAGGATTCGGACTCACGGTCACAGGCTTGTTTTTGATTATACAAATACATCCCATTCCACACAGTGAATATAAGACCAGCTACACCCACTGCAAACAAGTTCATCAACTTCTGGGTGACCGTGCGAATATTCTGTACACACAATAAATTCTGTACTTCTCTGTAAGATTATGAATTACAACCAGGGCACTAGAGTTTATAACTTCCTTACCTGGTCTAAACAGAAGCTCAAGAGCTTGATGGTTTCAAAAACAAAACCAGGGGTCTTGTCTGTGTCAATGTTCTCCATATTTCTAAAAGCAGAGAAAAACATTTGTTGAAGTCATTTGACTCAATTATTCTAGCTTCTAGTTTCTTTTATAAAAATTAACCTCTGCAGGGGCAAAGATTTCCAACAGAGAGGGCAATAAAAAAAATCTAACCAGGTTGACAAAATGTAGACATCACCAGGCACCATTTCTAAAGAATGGTGGCAGATAAGATTATTAAATAGCAAGGTTTGGTAGCAGTCATAAAAAAAGACAATGCTTTTAAATGAACACAATATCAGCACCACTATTGCGTTTTCTCCCAGTTTAAGCAGAAAGAGGCGACACAAATTAACCCCGCCCTTCATGATGCTTGTAAAAACATAATAATAATACTAGCAAATGTTGACATCTACAAAATATAATGTCCTTTTTAGGCCTGTGCTGCAACTGTCTCTCCTGTTGTGCTTAAAAATACTGGCCTGGAATGTCTTGATTCTTTGCCCAATATTAGCCTTTTTTGGGAGCTATTTTTGTAAGATGGTATATTACTTAGTTGTAGTTATCCCGGGTTGCTATGGAGATCAATAATTTCCCCTCTGGAACTTTTTCCTGGAAGCATGAACTGTATAATACCTGTGTATAAAATGTTGGCCTAAAGTATTTCAGGGTGAAAACCGTTGCTTTTAGCCACAAGCATCTATAAATATATACATGTGTGAATACACCATTTTTGAGGGTTAACAGTATAGAAGGCAGGCATACATTAATATCGTGGCAACCCTCACCTGCAGACTATGATGAAGAACTTGATGAGGAGCAGGGGGTGTGGGGTGCTGCCACTGTGCTCGCCGACAGAGAGGTGCACTGCACTATCCCACAGCTTGGTGCTGAGCAATACCAGCACCTCCCTGGGGAGCAAGGGCACATCGGCGCTACAATCCTCCAGCCTGAGGGACACGTGGGAACAAATGGGATGGGAGGCAGCAGGAGGAGGAAGAGGTTTTGAAATTGTGGTAATATGTGTCATATTAGCATCTCTCTTCAAACATGCGAAACTCTTTGGTGTGTACTCACTTCCGAGGCTCCAGAGACTGCACATCAATGAGCCTCTCAAAGGAGGCCACGAACGCCTCCAACCACTGCTGCAGATAGCTCACATCTTTCTGCAGGGAGGAGGGAAGGACAGCCGTCAGCCTCATGCTCACAGACACGTTGCTAAACTATCCTGGATGCATGGATCAGTGGAATGTGCTAGCCGAACAAAACTGAACATTTGCGATACCCCCTTTTGGATAAAAAAAAACACAAAAGAAACAGACACTGACTGGACTTGATTTTTTTTTTTTTTTTTTTGCAACAGGATGTTGCAAAGTGAGGAACACTTGAGTCAAAACCACCATCGCAAGCTTCAGCACACGATGTTCAACATTTAAAAAGTCTTCAGGCCATCATAAACAAGCTGTATCTCTTTATCTCAGTTTATTTCCATCTCTGTGGTGTGTATAATTCTACTCTGACACATCGGGCTCATAATGATAAAGGCTTTAATAAACATATGTAGGTGATCCAAAGTCCCCGATATGTGCAACATGTATGTAATGGGGCGTAGAATTCTGACACTACACAACCTGCTGGTGTCTAGAATTGCAATGGAAAAATAGGCAAAACTTTCAAAAGATAGACAAGAAACTATGCTGCCTAATAGTGGATGCTACTATCAAGTGTAAATGGCGTGATTCAACAAGTGCACGCCCAATAATGTTCCGTAAAATAGAGTGTACGTGAAAGAAAAGCTCATTGATCAGAAAGCAGACAGAAATAAATCAGTGTTAAATGTACATTACCAACTGGCATCGACTTATGGGCCAGTCCATCTCTCATTGTATGCGGCTGAAGGGGCACACCAGGTTGTTGTGAACCCGGTCTCAGATGATCTTTCCGTGCAGTCCTCAGCCAGCAGCTGTGAGCACAGCCTCCGATTCAGCCCCTTATTGTTTCGACTTTGAGCCAGCAAAGCAGGAAATGACATGTCACTTCTACCGGGGCTTATTTCCTACATACTCTGCCTCCACACCGAACGTTTTCCTCTTTCAGCTCTACCGGTAATTGAGGCGAGACACGCAGGAGGACTCGTTTGAATTAAATCCGTTGCAATGGCAATCTTTTTGGCAATTTCCAGGAGAATTGCGGGTATTTGAACGGTCTCCGGTTTAAAACGTTTCACTGATCGAGTTGCAACGACAGAAATGAGGAGTGTCACCACAGAGAGAAGATAGAGTACGGCCACCTTAACTTCCTATGCTTTGGTCAGTCACAGGAAGCTGTATATGCAGATGCTGGTACTAGATTGTTCCTTACTTTGTGTCTTTCTGAGAGCTACAAAAGTGATAGTCATCTGTCATTTATGCCTTGAACATCCAGACATCAAGCCCCTGTAATTTATTTTTTCCTGTAGAAAGTTACAAAAATAAACAAATCCTTCCTATTATTGGACAGAAAAACAAAAAATAACACTCAAGCAGATGCCATTAGTTAAGGAATTCAGTGTAAACCAGTATAACTACAGGTTCCACATGCACAACACATAACAGGAGCCTGGCTCTGCATCTGCTAATCCTTAATAGCCGCTTTTCAAAATAAGGTTTAAAATAACACCAATTCAAACACTGTAAAAGTCTGTTATTTATCGCCACTTTCTCTGCACAACGCCAAGCAGCTGTGGCGCTCTCCGCTGCTTGGCATTCTGCTTGGCTGCAACTTCGTACACAAGCGAAAGCAAAGAGCACTTTCATTTTCCCAGTCGGCCCCATCGGTGGATAAACGGGGGGGGAAGGGGGGGGGGGGCAGAGGGACGCGAGGGAATTCAGTCGCAGGGGAGCGATAACATGGCAACGTGCTGCGGGGACCAGCGTCTCCGAGGGCAGCGTAACAATGTGAATCATAACATGACAGCTGGCACAGGAAGTGTATGACCCGGGGTAGGCCGATGGTGGTGGTTTCACAGCTGTGCAGGGGTGACAGTTGGGTGTGTGCTGTTGCCCAGTTTTCACACTGCAGGCTTTAATTATGGCTGTCACCAGCATCCTCCTCTGCTACGGTTACCAAACTCTTTTCAGCATCTCGTAACAGCGCCAGTGTGCTCCGAAGTGGTTGAGAAAGATGCTCTTCCTCTCTTACTTTCATCCAGTGTTGTGACACCCAGGAGGTCAGTCAGACTGGCGTTAAAGCCAAGAGATTACATCTGGATGTCATGCATGCTGCAATCAAATCCTTCCTGGTGCAGATTGGTTAAAAAAAAAAAAATTGCTAATTCTCACAATGAGAAACGCAAATTAATCACAGGCTGACATTTTAATAGGGAGGAAAAAGCTAACAGCATTTTGATGATGAAAGAATTTGGAATCGTAATCAAGTTTTACAACATTTAGGATGTGAGAATAAAACAAAACCAAAGTGTACACTTTGCAACTTCCTGGTGGAACACTGTCCCCGAAGACACACCTACTAATATATGAATTTCAATTTAGACACATTAAAAGCTTCTGAGTGACAATGCAAAAACTAAGGGTGCCTGTACAGACACTACAGAAATGAAATGAATGCAGAAACTGGGTTTGATTTATTTCTAGTTCCACTTCAACACGGCACATCTTAATGCTTTATGCAGAAAATCTTTCTGTTTCTCTACGACCAAACATCCCTAATTGCCAGGATTATCAAACATCTTTATTCTGACATCACACTGGACTTCACGACGGTCGTCTACAAAGGGGAGGTGTCTTACGTCTCAGATCTGGTTTCGCCCAATGACGGCTGCCTTGATGCTGGAGGATTTGTGATTTAATGTATCCGATCTCAAATGAAGCTGACCTACATAACTAGATTAGTATAACAAACACATCCAGAAGAATAGATTTGTCATTTTCATGCTGATGAGCTTTATTGCTGTGCTTTATTAGATCAGCCTGCTCTGAAAATATCCATACCTGCGGGGCAGGAGCATTCGACGGTGGCCTACAACAGTCAGATAGGAAGGATGGAGGTCATGGTGCTATCAGACGTGTTTAAATCGCAACATTTGCTTCGTGTCTGAAAGTCTTGATTTTCACTCAGCTGTTTTGTGTAAAACTAGTCCTGACAAAACTGCAAAAACCTGATAAACCAAGTAGCTTTTGGTGGATAAACACGACGTGTTTACACTGCCATTACACTTGTTTAATGTTCTATGAGAGGGAATTAATGGCTGATTGAGGTTCGTGCGAGACACTTTTGACCCGGCAGCTCCTGTGCAGGAGGCCGAGGCTGAGAGTTTGCAAGGGGGTGTGTTATTTCTTACACAATCGAAGGAAGCAGGGTTCCTTTGTGGCAAGCCTGAGCGAGTTTTTAGGTTTCTTCATCACAATGATAGCCATGACACTGTGTGCACTCAGACACGTTGAAATCAATTGTTGGGATTTATCACAGGCTTATCTGAACACGCACAGTCGGTGTTTAAAATGTAAACTGAACAAATAACGCAGCTCAGGAAAAAGTCTGAAACACAGATCAGGAAAAAGTCTGAAACACCCTCATGAACATATTTGGGTTTAATCCAATTTTGTCATCCAACAGGACTAAATAATGGGTGGTTTAAATTTGGATTAACAAGAGGGTGTAACAGCAGCTGCAGGGGTGTGTGCAAGGATGTGTACCTGTGTGCATTCGTGTGTTGGGACTCAAAGTTTCCACTCCCTTGAGTAAGTAAAGGCTTGTTTACAGCGCTAACAAAAAAAAAACCCCTACTGAACACATCTTGTGTTTCAAACGTGTGCACTGAACAAAGCACAACAAAGGCTGACAGTTGGAGCGGGGATGTGTCCAGTGGAAAAAGAGAAATGTTCTAAACCGGACAGACAAGCCGGCAACAAAAACATCGCAGATGCGTCTTTATGTCGACAGGAGAGGCCACGATTGTTCTCTCAAGTGGTTCTTCTGCCTTCTTACAGCCTGTTCTGTCGCTCCAAAGCGCACGAGTTGGTGACATTTAAAGCTCGACCTGAGCAAACCCAGCCTTCATTGCTGCTCTGCAAAAATGACACATCATCATATCATCTGTTTTCTAAAAATTCAACTGATGTTTGAGTCTGTGGTCAGGTCCATGCTGGTCACAGTACCTTTGGAGGCCCCCATACATGCACACACACAAATACTTTGCATGTTAAATGCAACCTAAAGTTAAGATATAATGGAGAAAAATTTCACTTGTGCATCGGTCTGCTAGGTTGATTCCTGTCAATAAGTATATTGTATTTTGGAATAATTATGCCCCCTCAGTGGTCTAATCTCATTGTGTCCTCAGGCCTCAAAGCAGACTGCAAACTCATTAAATAATAATTTATTAGCAGCCAAGGCACTCGTTTGTTTTTTCCCTGCTTTTGTCATGTCAAGAGGAGACATGTTGGGAAAGAATGCACGTTTATCAGCCTGACCAAGACGTCGTTTCCCATCCGGATGATTTCAGTCACACTGGGCCAAACCGGGGAATACCAGACAGACATTTGGGCACTTTTCCCAATATCTATGCAAAACATGGGCACTATTTGTGTTGCTGTCCGGGCAGCGAATCCATTAAATACATAGAACTGCATCTACCTGAATTTTAAAACGTGTCTGAACGAAGAAGACCAAGCTTTCGAAACAGGAAGAGGAAGTAGCCCCAGAGACACCTGAACTGCAGGTAGCCTCCATCAGACACACTGAACACGCTCCAGTTAAATGATTATTTATTACTGGACTGAATTTAAACGGCTCAGTTAGGAGGATAACGAGCCACGACGCGCTTCTCCAAACTGGTAAATAAACAGCTGGACGAACCTAAAAATCCCACAAACCTGCTCCCCCACACCCCTTCGCCTCAGCTTTTAAAACAAACGACACAGAAAACGACCGTGTGCGTCCCTGCCAGTGTCGGAAAGTTCAGACAGGGGGACCTGCTGCAACAACAGGTGTCACTGTCAGCTCTTCCGCACTTGCTCTCACCTTTGTGTAGTACAACATCCACAGCTCATACAGCCGTTCCTTCGATGCCATCCCGCCGCCCTTGGGGTTGCTCATTATTTCCTTATTTTGTGTTTTGATGGTTCAGATGGTGAACATGTTGCGCGTCGCTGTAGCCAGAGATGTTCGAAGTTGTTTCCTGGCGGCAGCAGGACGCCAAACGTCCCCGTGAACCATTCCTGCAAATACAGGCGACAATAATCCGCAACAGCGCGTCGAGTCTTCCGGCACCGCAAAGTTGTCAGAAAAGGCAAAACGCGCTGTCGGTGCGCGACCACGCTGCGATCACTGTCGACATGGGGTTGAAACGGGAACAGAAATGCGCGTGTGGAGAAACACCCATGTCCGCATCGAAAGCGAGCCTGTTGCTGAATGATTCCTATTGGAAGAGTTCCCACGGAAGCGACAGATGCCGCCCGCGCACCGCAGACGAATGGTCGCGCCGCCCGGCCGGACTCAGGCCGCAAAGGTGTAGCCCTCAGCAGCAGGCGTGCACATTTCACCGAGCTGCCTTTTTCCTGCGCTTAAAAGACAGAAAAGACACAAGCATAACTGAGTTAAATGTGCTCACAGGTAGATAATATTCTTAAAGACACAAGCACACATAAACAGAATGATCCGAGCCATGAGGGGAAGGGGAAGTTAGTGGGTTAGTGGAAGGAAAACGATCTGATTCCCAATATACTATGACTTTTTAGAAATGGTAAATATATGTTGATAAATACGTCCGCCCAGAACAACAGTGACCTTTAGCCCCTCTCCCTCTAGTATTTCTATTGATGAAAAAAGTCACCTGTTTGGAACTTTGTGTGCCTTTTTAATAAAAGCTATATTCAATAGAAAAGGGGGAAACTTCAGCAGTGATGGTGCTGCTGGATGGTCATTTTTATTAGCTTGCATTAAATACATGACAAACTCAACCTTGAGGCAGCTGGAGGCGATAAATTTGGACCTGACTTATACCAAAATAACAATGTTCATTTTTCATGCTCGTCTGTCATTTGCTGATCTGCTCACCTCGATACGATTTGGGCGGAAAAAAATATTTTGCATGTTCTACAAAAGACACAAAATCACAAAATAGACTCAGATTAAATATTTTGAAAACTTTAATAATAAATAACTAGCAAACTGATAAACAGTTTTGGATTCTTTTCATTGAAAGAGATAAATGTATTTCTTTATTTTCTATAAACCTTCGAAACCACATAATAGTTCAGAAGCCGGCGCTCTTATCGATGCGCTCGGTGATCGTTTATCCAGCCTTAACCAGGATCCTTAATAGATGTCAGAGCGTCACCGGCGTGGAAAATATAAACATGGAGAAAGATGTCGGCTCACTGCAGGATGAGGCCCTGAAGAGAAAAGAGAGACTTAAAGCACTCAGAGAAAAACAACACCATGTAAGTACAGATTATCTACTTTTGTTGCGATTTTGCTCAGAGCTAACACAATTTTTGGGGGGATTTGTCGTTTGCTTTAACCCACTTAGCTTGTGGCTAATATTAGCATAGTTGTTTGCAAGTAAATCAGCAAGATTAAATGGAAATTTGGATTGTGTGGACCTGTGAGAGGATGTAGCATTTACTATTTAGTTTTGAGTTTTTAAACGTCTTTTGTTTATCTGAGATGATATACATTCCCGCTTTTTCTGATGTATTAATAAGTATTCTTATCGAAGTTTCACAATATTATTTCGAACCATTCATTTGTTTTAAGCATTTGCTTCAAAATCTTTAGTAGTAACCTATCCGAGTTAGCCATAGACCAAAGAGAAGAAGGATTTTAAAGATTGCTTTTAGGTAATATATAAAAATGAGGCGATCAATGCGTGCATTCACAAAGCCAAGAATACTTTCATAATAATAATAATCGGATGTGGTCAAAAGGATGTGTTTCTTTAGGATTTGGTATTTCAATTTCAACATTTTCAGGGGACTTAACTGGTCAACTGTAATTTTATTGGGATGCTTTTTAATAGAAATTTAATAGAAATTCAGTGAGAAGATTTTCCTTAAGCAATCCCTATCAGAAATTCCTTTAATTAATAACTGCTATATCCAACTTTGGTGACTTTGTAGAACTATTTACTCCACACAGGTGTTCCACTGAGCCGTGACTTTCAGCTGTGCATTATGAGGTCTCCTCACAACAGGAAATGTCATTCTAATGGCATTTGCAGCAGTGTATGTTCCACTGTGCTGGTGTTGTAGAGAAGCCTGCTGCCTTGGTGAACAGTCTTAAATAAACGTTTACTGACATTCCTGAATTAGGGCTTGTTTTCCTTTTGTGCCATGCTTCAAGAATGACTCAGCTGCTGTATTGTTCTAGCAGATGAGCAGGAAGTCTCTTCAGGAAAGTGCAATGAAGGGGGAGTTTTATATCCGCTCCTGGGAGGAATAATTTGAATCGAGTCCCTCGCTAATATTTGGATTGTTACTTATAGTTTTTTTTTTTTACAGGGCTTGATAACAGACCACGCACCAGAAGCTCTGATCCTAACACATTACGTCTTTAAAAAACCGTATCCTAAGAGTTAATGAATAAAGAAAGAACCTATCCTCAAGTTTCTTTAAACATTGATTGAACTCCAAGCATCTTGATATTTGAACTTCTCTATACCAAGCAATTCATTGGCCAATGAGAGATGCTTTTAATTTGATAATTCCATAATGTATTTTCAAATTATTCTAATGATGCTGTTTTTTTGTTTTGTTTTGTTTTGTTTTTTACCAGGGGAGGCAAGATGGGGAACCAGAGTCAAAAAAAGCATCAATAGACGGGGGAGTTGAAGTGAGGCACAGGTTGGTTCATCTGATCATAAACAAAAATACCATTTTGGGGTTTTTTAAACATAGATGTTCTTTTGACTCAATTTCTGTTCCTCCAGCATCAGCAGTTTTAAGCTGCGTAAACTAGAAATGAAACTAACCTCAGTGTACTTTTATCAGTCATCGGAGCATTTACACACTTATCAAGGCACAATCTCGTGCACGTCAGCAGCCCAGCTCGTCGCTGCTCAAACCTCTTGCAGGTTATTACACTTTTGTTGGAGGGTGCAGACATCTATCACGTCCTGCAGGACCATTTTTGCATAGTTTATCTTCGATGACTGCAGCGAGAGCGTGCCACCATCGGGTGCAGTCTAGCCTGAGCTTTCCTCCAAATGAAGATCGCTGCTGCTTTAAGAGGCCTTAGTTCCACATTTGTTTGTTTTGATCAAAGGTTAATGGTAAATGTTGGTTTGGGTGGTTTTTTTTTTAGTTTTATTTTCAACCCTTGCTTTGCTGTGTTGAAACACATCTGCGTCAGACTGTGACTGAAATGTATCTTGTGAATTGTATTAAAATTTCATGGGAGATCGAGTTGCTGGAGACCTGAAAGAAGACCACACAAGTGTTCATGAGTTTGTTGTTTTGCAAGTAATTTTTACGGTCTCGAACCGAATACCTTTAGGTTCGTTGGCACTATGAAACAAACCCAATAATATCGTACTCATTTGCATGTGAATTGGGGGTCTTTGAGTCTGCTTGCTGGGAACAGCTGCCACGGACAGTTTTTTTTTGGCTCCTGTGAATAGGGCAGGTAGCTGGATATCAGTGTGGAGACACTGGAACACTGCAGCCGCTCCTCCTCTGTCACAGCTCACTCTAAACATTTTGACAGGGCCATAGTTCGGTCAGCGCTCGGAATTTATCTGTGGCCGTCTTTGATGCCACAGCGTGCTTGAATTGGAACCATGTAAACACACTCTTAACGGTTGGACATATTGTTCTTGGAGATTGTCAAGAAATAAAGTAGTGACGTCAAGCTTTGAAGGTAGATAATGAGGATAACAAGCATGTGCTTGCTTTTCTTTCCTGCTCATTTGTATTTTGCAACCTTTGTCTTTCTGTACTTTGTTCTTAAGATAATTATTGTAATTGTCAATGCGGTGTAAAAATCAAGTTACCGGTATAATGATTGCCTTGAGAGCCTGGACCTTAACTGCAGGATATTTTTAGTGCCAATGATGGAAGTGTTCTGTAGTAATTTGCCCTCTGGCTGCTTCTAAGAAACCTGATGTTATTCGCCATCAGGGTGTCTGCACTTTGTCACACTTTCTGAGTTCAAGCAAGGAAGAAATACTTGAGTGTGTTTCACTTTTTTGTGTGTGACTGGTGGATGGTGAATTGTGTCTAAAATAGTGTGTGTAACCATCAGATGTTGTCCTTTAATGCCAATTTGAGATCTAAATGGTTTTAAACAGATCCCTGATCATAGATATATTTCTCTGACCCCAGATCTTTACACCATTGCATTCATAGCTTTTCTAAACAGCCTTGTTCAGACATTCTCTGTCAGACAACTGTAATTAAAAATGACTTTTCCATTCCGCCACGGGCTCCATTAGTCCGCAGGCTGAGTTAGGATAAGGTGGGAGGACTGGGAGTGGACCCCTGTCAGCAAATGCAGAACATGACCAGCATTCCTGACCATACCCATACAAGGCATCAGTGTGTATGTTTGCTGCAGGGGTGTGACAACTGCACCACGGCTGCTCTTTGGAGCTTCATCACAAATCCATATTAAGTTCACAGCAGATGATAACGGTCTTGGGCCGTGCTCGGTCAAACAATAGCCTCCCGCTACTCTTGGACTTCTGTTATAATCTGTATGTCATCTAAGCCTGCCAAGAATTCTTCTGTGCGGAGCTGTGATGAAAGACTGCGTAATTCACCATCAAGCAAGGCATTCCTCAGCTGTTTGTGCTCTCCCCAAGTCTGTGTCCAGGAGCAGGTGGAACATGTTAATCTGATGTGTTCATAGGAATAAAGAGAGACATTATACCCAGCCCTGCTTTAGATATTAGATGTGCAGCTGTCTCGGGATTGCAGATGGTCTCTTCCTGCTCCTAAAGCGTGCTGGAATAGACATGGCTACAGCGCCACCTCCTGGATGATCACAAACGTAAAGAGGAGCGTGACGTGATGATCTTTTGAAACTGTTGACACTTCAGCTTTGTATTTGTGTCTTTAGAGAACTGAAACTAAGGAATTACACTCCTGAGGATGATGAGCTAAAGCAGAGAAAGGTGCCCAATGCCAAACCCGCGTCAGGTAATTTGAGTTAATAAGTGTTAATATTTTCGCACTGTCGATGCTTTGCCTGTATGAAGACGCTTGCATATTATGATTGGTGATAAATATTTCTTGCAGTGGAGGATAAATTAAAAGACCAGTTGGAGGCAGCTAATCCAGAGCCCATTATTGAGGAAGTGGTGAGTAAATTAGGTGTCCTTTCAAACATTAGATTTAACGTTGAATTTGTTATGTTGAAATATTTCCTTTTCTCAGGATTTGGCCAACCTTGCTCCAAGAAAACCCGACTGGTGAGTCAATTCCATAGTTATTCTTTCTTGAATATATGTAGATAACATGATCATATGTCATTATTTTTTGAATGTAGGGATCTAAAGCGTGATGTGGCAAAGAAACTGGAAAAGCTGGAGAGGAGAACACAGAGAGCCATCGCGGAGCTCATCCGTTAGTATTCCCATCTCTTGTTTGTGCGTCCCCTCTTCCAGACACCAGAGATAAGCTTGTCTGCACCAACTGGGATTTATGAGGCTAGTTGCCTTGTGGTTTCCATACTGCTCTGAGGCTTATAGCCATCCCACAACAGAAATAGCACAAGTTAATGCGCGATCCATTATCTAAAAATAAGTTGGAACTTTCACAGGAAGTGTTGAGCAGGCTTGGGTGATCCAGCTGTTGCCAGGGATTAGTATGGCAGCCATGTTTGTGATATTCTCTCTTATCTTGGCATCTTCTCTTTGGTCGAAGCGGAATGAGGATTTTCGCATCACACATCCCAGTCGTGCATCTTTCTAGATGAACAAATGCGTCCCACTGATTGTCAGTTTTTATGTGTCCAGGCGATCGTCTTCGAGGCAGCGAGGAGGAGTTGGCCGGAGCAGTGGGGGCAGTAGGAGTCGAAGAGGGAGATTCAGACTGAGGGATGGGCCCCGGTGACCAAAATTCTCTGTGATCTTTGTCACATATCATGTTCCTCTGGTGCATCGTTCGTGGAACCATTAATCTTTGGCTGTAGTTTTCTTACATTTTCAAGTAAAATATTTTTTATATTCCAGACTTTGCCTCTCGTTTTTTAATTTTATTGTAGATGCGGTCCATAAATTAGATTCCATCATTAGGCTAGACCATAAATCACTCCAAATAATGCCTTGCTATAAATGCTTGTGTAACATAAACAAAACATTTTTTTAAATAATCATATTTATTCATAAAACTATCAGAAAATTCACTCTCTTAACAACGTGATCTCTGACAGATACTACATTAACACCTCTGCTACGCTTGAATCGTTACAGTTGATTCAAATAGGTGCCCATAAATAAACACATTATATTTGATACATTATATTTGGGATGACATTCACAAGCACCTAAATCAACAGTTCAGAACCCCTAACAATAAAGTGCATCTTCTACGCCTGAACCGTCCCTTCAGACTATTGCACAGCTCCTTCTACAAGGCCACTGGCTCCCCTCCATCCCCGAAGGGCAAATTATCAAACGTTCCAACGTTGAACAGAAATTGTTCTCATGATATTCACAAATACTACACTCGGATGTGATCAGTGTCATTGAAATGGGCCTCGCACTTGTACACAACAGCCTTCGAAAACACCACTGAAGGTTACAGCGACACACTCAATAATGTGAATATAGAAGTGATGATAATGTGGGTTTAGAAGTTGCTTAGAACAAACGATGCAGGTCAAAGAATCGTTACGTAGTTATGACTTGAGGAAACTGGAGCTTATGTGTCACATTAAATGTTACAGTGTCCTGGGGTCACAGCAGAGGTCATTTTGGCACCCAGAGGTTAAGAATATTCTCACATGCGATCTTTTAACGAAAACGCTGGATTAGCCGCGTCCTCAGTCACACATCCCTCCGCCACACTCGATCTTCCTGGATGCGGGACCGAGTTCCACCTTGCACACCCTCTGAGCAAACTTCAGGGAACACAGCGTTTCTCCAACATTACTCTCCAGAGCCGAAACCTTTCAAAGGAACAAAACGACATCCGTAATGATCTGTATCGTCTTAATTACAACTTGTTGTTAAGAATCGGGCCGGAATCGTCTCACCTGCACCACCATGACTGTCTTGCTGCCTTTGCCCAGGGAGTCCTGCAATAAATAGGTCAGTCTGGAGTTCCTGAAGGGGATGTGGGTCTGCCGAGCCCTCAGTGCCTGGATGACATCTCCCAGTGACAGCAGGGAGCGGTTGATATTCTGGGCCTCTTTCAGCCTCTCTCCCTCTGCCCCAGACTTCCAAACCCTCTCGGAGCCAGCCAAGTCCACCAGGTTCAACTTCCCTGAGAAGGGGAAAGTAAATTCAGTAAAATAGTGCAGCCTGTCTTTGGACTATCAGACACTTGTGGAAGCTTTCTCTCTATCTTAGGTATTCCCTGTGGCAATTAATGCGCTTTAGTATCCAATAGTCTGCATTATTCTAAAGCAAGCTAATGAAGAGTGAACAGGAGGGGCTGACCGGTGGTTTTGGAGCCAGTTGCAAGGTCGGTGCCCTCAACGGTGATGCAGAGCAGGGCATGCGAACGAGAGCTGTGCTGGTTCATCTGGGTGCCGAATGTGATCCTGTTTCTTCGGGCTGTGGCTAGAATCTTGACAAAAACAAGGATTACTTATAAAGTTAGAGATTTGTCCTTGGACTGAAAAGAAGGCTCAACTGAAAGACTGCAAAACCTTCTTAATGTGCTGAAAGCTCTTGACTTCGATAACCCTAAGGCCTGGAACATGCAGCTGCCCTGTTCCATCGGGGTTGATTTTAATGTCCAGTTTCTCTCCATCTTTACTCAGCAGGTCTCTAAAAACAAGCAGATAGTGAAGCAAATAATATTCACTAGCTTTAACTGTCCTAACGAAGAGCACCGTACCTTAGCACCTCATTGTAGATCTCCACTGAGCTGACGGTGACCGTGTACGACCACATGTCCTTCCTCTGCTCGATCTCACTGAACAGATGTTTCAGGGCTCGCTTGTTGATCCCTGGGTTCTCCACACTGCCCTGCAAGACCCCAAGATGTTGAGGCTGAACCTCTGGGACGATTGCCCTGGCTACAGGAGAACATACCTCCATGGTGTAGGTTTTTCCAGAGCCAGTCTGTCCATAGGCAAATATGCAGACGTGATAGCCATCGATGCAGGATGTAACCAGAGGCTCGATCTCCTGAAACACCTGATGGATCCAATCAAGCTGTTACAGATGTTGTCATGACATCATATCCTGCACGTGTGGTCCGTCTGTCGTACCTCTTCCTGTGTAGCCTGGGGGTGGAAAACCTTGTCCATTTCAAAAACACGGCCTTTTCCTTTATTCAGCACACTGAGCGAGGACTCGTTGTTGGGATCTGTGGTCACCACCACAGGCTGGCCCTCGTTATGCTGCTGGTCCTCCTTCAACACTGGCTTCACACGGCACAGCACACGGATGTTGCCTGCAAACACAGATGCAAGCTCGTTACATTCCCTCCTTTATAGGGACTTGCGTTCTCTGCGTACCTTTGAGTTCCACCAGCTGCTCATGGTACTTCCTGCGCAGAGCCACCTCTTTCCTGTATTTCTCAAGGAGATCTTTGTTGGCTTCAGACATCTCGATAATGGCTGCGGATATCTGCCAAACAAAACGGACATTTGCTTCTGATTTCTGGTTCATACAGGAAACTAAAACTTGACTCAACATCACTTCACACACCTGTTTTTTTGCGTCACTTATCGCCGCTCCATAAAAGTCGGAGAAGTTTCGAACCTGGCTCCTCAGACTGGCATAGTCGGTCTTCATGCAGCGTAATGTTGGAGGGAGGGCTGTTAGACGCGTCTGTAAGCCTGACAACATAACAAGTTTAAAGGAAGCATTGGAGAGTGTAGTAAAGCATCTTTCCAGAAAATGAGCCAAATACAAGTTTATTAGCTTAGCTGAGGCCAAAACCTGTAACATGGTCCCCTAAAAATCTAAACAGATTCCCCTAAGAGGTAAATCTTTAATTTTCTTGTCAGCAAAGACAATATTAAAAGGTGTTATTACTAACTCACTGAAGAATTGTTCCTGCAGGTTCTGAAAGTGCTGCGGAGAGCAGTTGGCAGCAGCCTTCACGGCCTCCTCCTTCTTCTCCTCCAAATGCCCGATCTCCTTCAACAGTTCTTCTCTCAGTTTGCTGATCTCTCTTTCATACGCTGCAATCTGTTGAGAGTTTGAACACGTTCATTTGTGACGCTGTCCGTTTGATTGGACCGATATCCGATTCTTCTGTACTGGTTTGGCTCTGTGATGAGGTCATCTGTCGGCTGGATTGATCTGACCTGTGAATTTTTAACAGTGACATGGAAACTTCCTCCCTTCTTCCTTCAGTTTCCCTCTGCCTTTGACAATTTGTTCTTTGAACACAGCCTGGTTTATTTATCCCTCTGGACTTTGTCAGTTCCTATTTTTTTAATCAAAGTTGAAGGCACCATCTGGGATTTGTTGCTCTCCTCTTCCTAAAAGGCCTGCAGACAGCAGTAATGCTTATGCTGGTTTGTATTAACGGTCTCTAAAGAACAGTGTTTTCAAAAGACTGCATGGTGCTCTCTGTTGCATCATGTTCAAATTAATTTTATTCTGACGGGTCCAGTGTACTTTCCCTCCTGGCGGCTATGACCGAGGTTCATAAAGGTGAGTGAGCAGCCTCCTGTTACCTTGTGCTGCAGATTGCAGCTGTGTTCATCAGACTTCCTGATTTGTTCTTCCAGCTGTTTGCAGCGCTCGTTTTGATTGGCCAGCTTCTCGGACAGCAGCTCACCACGCTGTCTGGCTTTGCTCAGGTGCTTTAGTGTGGCGGGGGATTCCACCTCCACAGTCTGGGTGACGTACTGAAGCGACAAAAACAACCTGATCAAAAAAAAAAGTGGTGTGTGTGGTTTTTAGGCAGTACTAGAATTTTCAGACAGGACTCGTACCTTCACCACCGGCTCCTTGCCCTTCTCCCGGTCCAACTCGAGCTGTAGCTCCCTCACCCTGTCCTCTCGTTTCCTCAGCTCCTCCCCTCTCCTCCACTCGCTCTGTTCGCTCCGTCTCTCCAGGTGTGACAGCTGCTCGGAGCGCTGCTGCAAGGAGAGCTCCAGCTGCTGTATTCTGCTGCGCAGGCTTTCATTCTCCTGCGCAGACAGATCACAAGCGTTTGTGTCAGCCGTTTCCTGTCCTCCCTGATCGCCTCACCTTTCCTGTGCGTCTTACCTTCATGAGCATGGTGCTGGACTGTGAGGGGATGGTGGACAGCTGCTGCAGGAGGCCCTGGGTTACGCTCAGGTTCTGTTTCAGGCTCTCGTTCTCTGCCGAGAGACAAAGAACTCGTTTCTCCGAGTCTGTCGCACCCTGAAAGAACGAAACAACCTCATCACGGGAGATAAAATGTGGAGTACCAGATGATGGGTCTGGTTTTTACAAGCAAAGTGCTTTAAACACAAAGGTTTTAAACAGATTTTGGCTTTAGCATGTTCGAACACTTGCCGTAGCTGTTCTCAGCCGTGACAGCTCCTCCTCGCGCTCCTCTATGCAACCCTTCAACTCGTCAATCTGTCCAAGACACAACATGCACATAAACAACTCCGAGTGATGGATTTATTTGTTTCAAATTTTAACTCAAAATCTTATCACGATTTAAGTCTGGTGCTATATAGCTGTATTCATGTCTTACTCTACAATAGCTTATCCCCACCATGATGCAGGCCTGAAAAGTCATTTTACATTCATGAACGGTACTGTAATTTCGTCTCGTATGAATAATTGATGACAGGAACAGAGTAAGAGGTTTTCATGCAAGTTTCACCATTATTTCTTTCTTGAAATAGATATGGAGCTTCTGCAGTTTTGCAACATGGTACCTGCTGTTGGAATGCTTGTATGCGCGAGTGTCTGTCCCTTTCCTTCTGCTCCAGCTGTGAGTGCAGGAGTCGGAGCTCTCCTCTCAGCTTGCTCCTCTCCCCCTGCAGGCCATACAGAGACTCAACCAGGCTGTGGACACCTGCCTGCATCCCTGCATCACCGCTGGGCTCTCCTTAAACACACAGCAGAACAGAACCTGTCATATAATATATATATACAGTACATCCACAAAGAGTTATCTGTTGAACATCCTCAGTTGTTTCCATGCTCCAATGCTTATGTGTAATATTCATGAACATCAAGCATGCACTTAAAAGCTCCTTTGCACACCAGCATGCAAGCAAGTTAACAATGGTGTTGCTGTGTTTTTACTCCCAGGTTTCCAGTGTGGCCTCTCATAATTATACAGAGTTACTTTGTTTCATGTGCAATGCAAAGATACAACCCCAACCTACAGAAACTTCAATCAGGGAAGCATGCATCACTTTAAACAATTTCTGACTCCTCATTATTAACCAGTCACATCTGATTTTCACTGCAGGACTTATGGGTAATTCTATTAGCACGCTGTGTCAGGTGGCAACAGCATTGCAGTGTGAGGTGATGAGCCAGAGAGGCTGCAGTTGTGCTTCATGGGGGGGGCATTGGAGTCGTGCTTGCAAGAAAGGTGGACAGAAACTCCCGCCTGAGCTGTTCTCATTTGCCAAGACACTGAATTCCCTCTACACATTTATTTAGAAAGGAAAAACATTAACTCTTTTGGAAGAAATACACTGAAATAATGGTGGAAATTCTGCACTCGCTGCAGGGTTGACATTACTCCCGCATTTAGCCCTGCGTGTTTCATTACTCCAAACAAACAACCCCAACAGCCTTGTAACACGGGGACACTCGCCCGGGCTATTTTTAAACAAACACCAGAACACGTGCACGTCCCAGACTTTGTAAGTGCATTTCCAGGGAATAAAATAGCCCACTTAAGGATGTTTTATTCATGACAGAAAGCAGGCAGGACAAAGTCTCCCCGAGTCATGTATCCTGCTCCAGTGATAATGACAGCATCGCACGTGCGGCCGTTCTAAACACTGATTAAACAGAAATACTGACTGGTTATGACACACTATCACATACTGGACATTGAGGCTCCTTCAGTTCCCTCCCAGGGACACAAATCTGGGTGGTCTACACAGCAGGGTCAGTGACTCAAGCACTTGTTACAAATGTGTGTATAAGAAGAGAAAATGACGTTAGACAGACCCGTTTGTATCTACTGTATGTTTAAATGTGGAAAAACTGCAGCTGCCGACATCTGAATCCTTCAGCTTCTGCAAAATGTTATTCTGGCTCATATCAGTTACACCAGCACCACCATGAATCTAATCACTCTGCTCCTGTCCTGGTGAGTCTAGTCTCTATAAAATGATTAAAAAAATGAAATGAATGAGAGAACGAATCGATCGCCTAAATGAAATGAGAGCTTTTTTTTCAAAGACTATATTTTTTGGGGTGTGGTAATGGAAGATGAATGGCTGAACACCAGAGAACAAAAACCACTCTCATCCATTACATAACTGGATTCAGCACATGGCAGGAAATCTGTCACATGATCTCCTCCAGTCCGATGAAATATGCATTATATTTCACCTTTTACGGCGGTTACGTTCTATTGCTTGCCTTTTTCACGCCTTTAAGATGATCCACCTTGAAATGTCTCATCACCTTGGCTGATTTTTCTGGGCTATGTTCTGCTATCTACATTTGTATTCTGTGCAACGCTCTTTCGCCACAAAACAATATGTGGCCCATCCTCCATCTTAATCTTGTCCTCCCCCACCCTCGCTCCTACCCCTGCTCTGTCCTTCCGTTGCTCCCTCACCTTCGCTCAGTGGACTGGGGGTCTGTTGCTGGCTGATGGCCTCCTCCAGGCTGGTGATGATGCTGTTCTTGTCCCTAAGGCGCTGCCGGTAGGAAGCACGCAGGGCCTTCATCTGCCTGCGATGCTGAACGCGGTGCCTCTTTAGCTGGACCCGGTACTGGTCGGCCTGGTGCTGTAGCTGCTGGAAATGGGAGTACTGCTCCAGAAAGGTCAGCAAGTGGGACATCACCGCCACCAGGGGAGACTCTGACAACTGAGCCGCACAGAAGTACACATGATTTAGTGACAACGCAGAGGCTCCTCTTGGGAGAGCTTTTAATTTATGGGCCTGCCGCAGGTGACAACCTTTCCTGGTGTTTCCAGCTGAACTTGTGAGGCTCTCCTCTTTTCAGCCTCCTGCTTGAAGGACAGAAAGGCAGCCAGAGGAGTGCATGCTGGGATGTCGGGACCAGCTATGTCATCGTCATTATCACTCAGAGACATTTCATCACTGTCGCTGCTGCTGCCTGGGTGACAACAAATACCACAAACATAAAGAAATTTGTGTACTGACAAGATTATAAAAGCAGATTCTCTTTTTTAACAGAAATTTTTAAGTTGGAGTATTAGGGTTGGGTTATTATTAATACTAGGCAAAGGCCATTTGGGGACTCACTGGACTCATTACGCTGAGCAGAAGCCATTTTTCCCCTTTTGGAGGTGTGGCCATCTTTTCTCTGGCACCCTGTTTCCATGGAAACAGATCCTGACTCCTGAGCATACACATATACCAAATATTTACACATGGCAATGCACTGAACCAATGTTAAAATCACCAAATTACCAAATCACTAATGACATTAGAGTGTCCTCCCTGTACTATCATGTTGTAACATACACAGGTTGGCAGCATAGTTCTAATGCAAACAGGGAATCCCCCCTCCCCCCAGCTGCTTAATATGTGGCTAGACATACGTCCGAGGAAGCTCCACAAGCTGTCTCCAAGGCATCCTCCTCTTCCTTCTTAAAGACAGTGTAGAAGATGTAGACTAAAAGGGAATAGAAGGCGTACATCTTCACGCTGTCTGAATCCCTGCAAATGACAGAATTCAGCCATCAAGTAAACGTCCTGGTGTAGACGACAGGCAGAATTAGCTGTCCAACAGTTAATCATTGTAACATAACGGTTAATCATTAATCACCACAGCCAACAATGCTTGACCCTCTTTACCTTATCACATAGCTGCTCCCTGGCGGTGGCAGTTCTGCCCAGCAGTCGTTGGGAGCATCCTCTCACGCTCCATCTGTGTCGTCAATGACAGGTCTTCAGATGCAGCAGCCGCTGTTCCCAGAGCTGCAACATCTCCGTGCCGTGTGACTCCCTTTCTCTCTCTCCACCCATTTCTCCTCCTCCTTTCCATCCAGAGGCTTCAGCCTCAGTGAGCATGCTCAGTCCTGCTTCCCAATCTGTTGCAGTGGCGCCCTACAGATGCTGATTGATTTGGCTCGTGTGACTCGGGAACTGCGGCTGATGCAGCCCAGCACCTGCGCCAACATTACGATGTATGAACAGGGGGAAATGAAGCATCAAACTAGGTAAAGGCAATAAAGACACACTACTTAAATTAGTTTTTATTTAAAGTTAATGTGAGCCTCAACATATTTCAATAAAAGAACTGACATTTAAAAAACAACACAACCCCTTAATATAACATTAAATGCAATAGATCATTATTGCACTCATGGCAAACCCTCCCAAATGTGCACAAAAAATGTTCATACCTTTAATATACCGGCCTTATCCAGTCTGTCCGCAGAGCCACACGTGCTCGTACTGTACAAACGCTGCGGCAAAACTGCTGAGGCAGCAGGTTGCGATTCTGAAACCCCCCCCCAGAGGGAATCTGCAGGATAAAGCTCAATAAAGTAGACTGCATACCACAACGATGCAGACAAATGTGTGCGACTGCCAATCGAAATTGGGGAAAGTGCATAGAAGTGTATAAAACAATAAGTTGGAGGCTGCACCACAGCTTTGACCACTGCAGCTGTTTAAACTGAGAGCGCCAGTTTGAACATGTAGCACCTGTTTGAAGTGGACTGTTAGAACATTTAATACTAAAGAAAGGACAGTGTAAGGACAGTGGCCTTTAACTGACAGCATTCTGATGTATGTTTGTGGTGGGAAAAAGTTGATAAACTTGATTGTTCATATGCCAGCACAGCATTAGATTAGCATTAATTTAATTTAATGTAATCAAGACCCATCTATAGTAAAAGGACACTTCTATTTGAGTGGATATGGAATCTTCCTATGAGCTAAAATGCGGTTGTAGCTGACAATATTCTTATATGCTTCTTTCATGTGGTCCAGTGTTGCCATTTGGCTGGGAGCTTCCGTAAATCTAGCCTGGTTAATTCCAAAATCAGGTTTCTCTGTAGAGGAATCACTCTCACTTATGGTCTAACTTCCACTTATCTTTCAAGAAATTTGACTGGGAATTAAGGATTTTTTACCTGTAAATACATCTACTGTTATGAAGATTACCCCTTAAGTTCACTATTCACTTCACAACAATCTGTATCCTGTATAATATCACACAGTTTTAGTCAATTAGCATGATTTTTCAGTGGTGGCTTTGGAACCGGTTGCCCATCTATAGAAGAGCTACTCAGATACCTTGTTGGCACGATTTCAATCTCCATTTGTCATTTAATAGCCAAAACAACATCACAGAGTTTTTCTAATCATATAGATCTAGAATAATAAAGAAATAATCAACTGTTACATCAGTCAGTGACATCCAAAAAATACTTGTGGAGGGCCCGTGTGGAGGCCCAACAGCCCACAGACAGGGATCCGTTTAATAACCACACGATGACTCTCTCAGCTGCAGGTGCAGAAATGAGCGATGCGAAGGTGGTTGCTCCTACATTTGGAGCCACAAATAATGGGAGGATGAGCGCCACGGCGCCCAAAGCCCCAGAGGCATTTCCAGCAAACAGACACACGGTGAGGGAGCAGGACAGCGAAGACAACCCCAGGCAGCGCGTCATTACTGTGATAGTGTCTGCTGACATCCAGTCGTAAAGTCCCAGGAGCAGACAAGATCCAAAGAGGAGAATATGTGCTGTGTTACGGTCTTCGCTGAGCCACAGGAAGTCAAATGAGACCAGCGCCGGAGCCAGGACCTTGCTTGCCCAGGCAGCCTCTTTCTGAATGGTTGAGATGGGTGAACTGGAGGGACGCAAGATACAAATTGACGCAGAGATTCCAAGAAGAAAAAACCCAACAGAGGGAGCCCTGTGAGCCTGCAGAAGGAAAGGCATTGATTTTTAAGAGGTTACAACTTTTTCCAAGATGAAAGTTTATAAATGTTCACTCTGACTATTCACAAATGTAAGCAGGACTGGTAATTGAAAACCTCACTTTCCTGGAACTACAGCTTACATTTACTATTAATTTGTTTTGTGATTTATGGCCATTGAGAGTTCAGTATCTAAAGTTATTTATCAGATTCACCAAAGTAAATTTCTTGAACCTACCTTAAAGAGTCTGTAAGAATAGTAGAGGGCTGTAACAGACAAAATAATGTAGGAGCATGCTGTCACTGGCTCTGTCAGGGCGGACGCCATTGATTCAAACGACGACTGAAACAGTTAATTTAGTTCACCTAAAGGCGCAGATGGAGCCGGTGACAGCCCTGCATGTTACGGTCCAACAGCACCGCCCTACTGGCGCAAAGGGAACTGCAGTTAAAAATTCTCCAGGAACAACTGAAAACACGCCCGGCCTCACGCAGGAATAGGACCAAACAGCAATATCACGATCAAAGAATCTACGAGCCTTTTCATAGGATCAAAGCAAATGGTCTTTAGTCATAAGGCAACCTACCATATTATGTAACTTTCGACTTCCTCCGTGGATATACTACTGCTGTTATCATCGTTGGGAAGCCCCGAAAGAGGCAAACGTACTTATTTTAAAAGTCCAACGGAAGACAACTCAGATCTTCCTTTCTCTCCCCAAATCCATTGATTCTACAATCGGAAACAGTCTATAATCTACCGCCTTAATCAGCAATCCTTTCACCGAGGCTCACCCTCGTACAAACCTAAATACCCTTGTTCGGCATTACTTTATCACGTTTACGCCAGAAAAAACAAAAGGCACTGAGAGAATCGAACTTTAACGTTAAGAATGCTTGTTTTGACACGTGACTAAACCGGATGTAGACAGTGCGCCGACTCCCAAAAGATTCTTTAAATTCGGTCGTAAATTGAAACTTTTGCCGTTAACCATCTGTAAATGACATGAAAATTTTCCTCAGCCAGCACTAACTTGTTAAAGCCCACTTTTACAGATATAGTTCTTAGAAAATTTGCTCGGTAAAGCTAGCAAAAATTCGTTTAACATTAACAGGATTCGTGCATCTGCATAATTTCCCACCAGAGAAATTCCGCGAAGGCATCTACGTTCGAATAGTATGGCGGCGGATTTCGTGACAACAGCGACAGAGCAATGGATACGAGATACACTGCAGTTAAACCATCCATATTTAGGTAACATTCACTACTTAATGGCAAGAGTATAAATGGGCAAATCGCTGCCAACAGTGTCGTTGTTAACGATGTCTCATAGTTTCGTGCCATCTCTTCCACTTGTTGAATAATGAACCGCTTTGTTGTTAACAGCTGATGTCCGGTCACTGAGCCTCCCTGGTACATACAAGAAAAAAATCTGTCATCTGGGAGACGCGCTGAAAAACTTTATCTGTTTAAGGGTTCTGGATCTCTCTTATAATGCTCTCGTCACCATTACGGTACCTTTAAAATCATTTTTTCCTATTATGGACGCTGATGCATGTGATACATATGAGCTCATTGTTGTACACCTACTAGCCACTTTTTAAGTAACATTAAGGTTGTAAAACTCTCTTGGTACACTGAGTTATTTTATATGGTGTTGACTTGTTACACCCATTAACAAATAACATTTAAAATACCTGCATAAACGGTGTAAATATGTAAATTTGGTATTCATTCCTTCATATTCAGTCGTAAAGATGATTAAATAACCTTTGGTAGATTAATGTCTAATCACATGTGCCTCACTGTATTCATTGCCCTCACCCTGTGCCATTTTTGTTTGCAGGGGATCGAGCATCTAAAAGGCCTGGAGAGGCTCACCCTCTACTTCAACTGCATATCTTCTGTCGACGTATTGAAAGAGCTGTACGAGCTGCCAGCCTTAAGAGAACTGGACCTCAGGCTCAATCCTCTGATCAGACGTCATCCTCACTACCGTCTCACTCTTGTGCACAACATGCCCCGGCTGGGCACACTGGATGACCGCCCGGTCAGTGAGAGAGAGCGCACAGCTGCCACCATGCAGTTCTCCACCATGCAGTCCTCCTCTGAGCATCTGTCTCCGCAGAAGAGCACATGTGTGAACAAAGCCGCTGATAAAAGGTGCAGGTCATGACTGACTGAACATAAATAGAAACGACTCCAATACACATACACTGATTGTGTGTATGACTCTCAGAAGCGGCGACCACGTAACCAAGAGGCTGCCTCTTCTGACCGGCTTATATGACATGGAGTCAAATTTCCGTGCAACACATGAAGGTCAGGATGAAGCACGACCTCTCTCTGATTCCATTAGTGAACAGACACCAAATAAGATGTCAAAAATTAATAAACTAACTCTAGGATCCCATCAAAGACCAGTGAAATGTATAATTGTTTTCTGTTCTGGTTTCAGAAACTAAAGCAGAAGAATCAAAGGATTTCACTGAACAGAGCTCACCTCAAAAACAGGTATCAATAAACCTTTACATTTGTTTCAACAGCGCTTTCACAAGCCTATCTACATTTTTATGCACAATCTTTCTGTTTTAGGAAAATGCTAAATGCATTTCTGGGTCGTCTCCTTCAAAAAGCGGTAGGTTTTTTTTAATTCTTTGTACACTTGTGATAAATAAGTATATTTTTCAGGAAAATATATTAATTTCAAGTTAAACTAGGTAATCTTGAAATTAAGAGGCGTCCATTATTTCAATTGCTGTTAATGCATTCACCACTAGGGGGAAACATAGATAGTCCTTTTTAAAGCCGTGAAAAAGAATATTGTTTTGTTATTGCATTTTTTGTTACGAGGATAAAGAGTTCAAGCCTCCACACACAGGGGGAACATCTCATCAAAGAATTACCTCACCAATTGTAACTGACACATCAAAGAAGTCCTTTGGCCCTGTTGATGAAAAAGGTGAATCAGTATCTGCAGAGCAATGCAAGAAAGGCCTCCCAATTCAAACCAGACACATAGCCAAGGGATATTATACCCCCAATCCGAGTAAGAGCTAAATATTTGCTCTGTCATATGGTCACAAATTCCAAATCTTTCTTCTCCTTGTTCTTGGAAGTTGTTACATTTGTGTTTTAGATCAGAGTCACCATAGCAACTCTTCGCTTGTTAATATCCGTCCTCCCTCTCCGTCGCCTGGTCTGAGGCTGTCTGATCCATCAAATCCCACTTTGTGTCCTTCGAGACCGATTCACTGTACTGTCAAAAAGAGAGAGGGGGGGCCCGGCATCCAACCGCATAAAGAAAAGAGAAAAATGGTAGTTTAGTTCTCTTGACCGTACTGAACATTTGATTATTGTTTTTCTCATGAACTGTTCCTGGATTCTCCTCTCAGGGTGGCTACAGAAAATCCCTGGAGATGCTTCTCAACCTTGTGGACAAACATTGGACAGGACAGAGGTCGCTGCACCATCACAAAAACTTCCTGTGTGAGTTGGAGTTTGGCACCGAGGAGCACAGCTGATGACAGCCCACTGTGAAAAAAGACGTGCTTATTATTTCTATCTTATCATTTTATGGCTCCAGCCCAGGCAGTCCACATCCTCTCAATGATGGAAAAGGACGTTTCCACTCGGGAGAGCGAAGTCAAGACCTTAAGAGGGAAAGTTGATACGCTCAACGTCCGAGCTTCCAAGCAAACAGATGAGCACCAAGCGGAAGTTCGTAACCTTTATGCTCAGCTTCAGGACGCTTGCAGTGAAGTAGTGAGTGGTTTCTGCAATCAAAAGTCACACTTATGTTCATACAGTTTTGATTAAAACTCTTCCTCAGTCCAGTCTCAGAGGGCAGTTAAGGAACGTCCTGGGGGAAAACGCCTCTTTACAAAAGCAGCTGCTCGGTTTAGAACGGCGGCACTTCAGGCGTACGAGGAGTTCACCAATTGTTCGGATCGAAGGTGCGTAGAAATGCCCGTCGGCTGAATGTGTGGCTGTTTTGTTTCCTGACGGAATGTCCCACTGCACTGGCACAGAGGCAAAGGCAGACATGGAAGAGCTGAGGAAAGTGATGGAGAGACTGAAGGAGAGAGTGGAGGAGGCGGGGAAGTCCATGGACCCATGTGTCCCATGTGAGGAAGATGCCACCACAATATAACAAAAAGACAGTTTGCTGTAGGCTGTCAAATACTCCCTCTGAATAAGACGCTCACCACAGGTGGATGTGTGCCCCCACAATCATGTTGTATAATTGTTGGTGTTTTATGTGTGTACTGCAGGTCTCTTCCAAGTTCCTGAGGTGAACACACATCTAGAAGCCGCAGCCTGATCTGAACAATTCTTTGTCATTTGGCCATGTTACATCTACCGATGATGTTATCAGAGACCGCTCGGTGTCAACTGATCAGCATATGTTATTGGTAAACTAGCAGAAGACCTCAAAGAGGTCATAATGTATTTCTTTAAATAGTCCCCCTCCCTTTATTTTAGGTCGCCTGTATCTCCATCTGCTTTGTACGCAGCAGAGGAATAAACGCATCCAGATTCCAGCTGCACTGTGACTTTATTTATACCTCGGCCTCGGGGCCCACGCAGCAATAGACACGCATGCATGCACTCTCCTCTAACAGACACTAATGCAAGACCCAACAGGCCAGAGTTGCTGGTGCAAGCCCAGCAGTTTTTGCTCCTCCTGTCGGAGAACATCGTTGTGTTTCGGCACCATTTGAGCTGATTAGAGGTTCAGAAGTGTTTTATTTTTATTTTCAAGAATTCACTACAAATCATGAACACATTAAGAGGCTGAAAGAACAAGAACACACTGCATGCACCATAGTATAATAGTACAGTAGATGTTATTTTGTTTTTAGGAAAGGGGGGGCAAGTAAGAACATCGTTCCTCCACAATAAAGGTCAGCAGAATTTGGCATTAAGCACAGGAAAAAGAGGAAAAAGTCTGACATGCTGAGAACTGCTAGTGTTGTTCTTAATGCAGGATTCATCAAATGAGGCTTCAGAAGATTTTCTGGATAACTCTTTGAGGAAAAAAAGTTTAAAAAAAATGATATATGTGTGCTGTTTCCCTTTATCTCAAACAGTATTCTAAAAGGTGACATGAACCCGCTTCTTTCTTAGTTGAATTTGTGCCACGGATCACAGCAAAACATACAAAGCTTCTCTGCCCACGGACAAATACGGCAACACTGGAGCACGACTGACTCGCACACGTGCAGAATGATACTACTGATATCAAACCGACGCACAAATTTACCACGATCCCACAGCATCATCACTTACTGTATCCAGCAAGAAAATACCCAAGCGGGTCCAGTCGTGTGACCTCGCAGCAGGCACGGCAGTTTGGATGCGACACGTACAGTATAGATGCTTCTGGATCAAACGCGATACACGAAACATGCACAAAGTACAGCGATAAAGGGGGAAGGACCACATATGGAGCTGGTGTCATAAATTAATGTTTCTTTTTTTGTTTTTTTTCAGAATATACACAATCTTACCACAACTATAACTACTGTATAGAAAATCAATGAGGAAGCGTTAAAATGTAAAATACAATCTTGTACAACTTTGCTCATTTGCTGTAATTAGAGCCTCTTCAGGTTAATTAGCCAATTTGAAGAGGGTGTTAATGAACCTGTGTCAGATTAGAAAGAATGGGGGTCGAGGAAGGGCAGAAATGAACTCTTAGAAGTGCAATAAGTGGACCGACCCAAGCGGTATCATTTGTTACAGGAAATTATTTAAGATACTGTTCAAATATCTGAAATGTAATTGTGATATGGCCACGTTGCCCAGCCCCAAAAACCACCACTCACGGCATCTACGTACTCTACGTTTCACCAAAGAAAACAACTAATGATCGATCTAAAGTCAGATTTTACATGTAATAATAAATAAATCAAGTTGTTTCTCAAAGGAAATTAGTCAAATGGCTGAAATTATATATATAGAAACATTTTTAAGATATGACTCTTCAGTTAAATGTTGCAAAAGGGGGAGAAACGTTCAATATCTCTAAACTTCATATTTCTTTCTTGGGAATGTTGCTTCATATGTGCTCAATAAATAATAATAATAAGGCCCTGACAGAGAAATGATGCGAGAAAGCTTCAACAGAACATGGCTGCTTTGTTCTCTACAGTGTTTGGCAGTAACTTTAAATCAGACAGGAATGTACCAGCTGGTGACCACTTTGTAAAAATAGATGTAAACAGTTTTCCAGTTCTCACACTTCACAAAGAGGGGAACTCAAATTCTCTCAGATGCACACACACACTCTTGCGCGCGCGCACACACACATGAAATCAATGGCTGGGAAAAATACCGTATATGAAATCGTATTCTTTTGTTCTTTCTTTGTTTACGCTTAATACAAAATTATCCTAGTCGATCAAATGTTTATCTCTTCACCCTCACATGGGTTTGCCCACGGGCTACTTGGTCACTTTCTTTTCGTATGTCCCTCGGTGTTTGTATCCCGACACGTATCCCGAAGTGTCGACTATGTCCTCTCGTCCTGCCTTGCCCTTCCCACGGCCGGTGGAGTCGAAGCGCTCCTTGTGCGACCCCGTGAACTTGGTGGTGTCCGTGAGGCGGCTGACTGTTGGGGAAGCCACTGCTCTCTGGGAGGACATTTGGGATTTGGGTTTTTTAGCACAACATTTCAGTTTTATCTTGCGGTGACCCGCTGGTGCACGATCAGCGATGTTCGCCAGGCTTACCGTGACTCCTGAAATGATCGGAGACTTCCCCTCTACCAGCTTGAAGATCTCGGCCTCGGCCTCCTCTCCGCTCTTCTCCTTGTACTTCTTCCTGGCCAGTTCCGCCAGCGCCATCTTGAACTCATCGTACGTGATGTTGCGAGAGGATTTCTTCCTAAAATGTGGGTGAAAAGGGGGGTTAATCAGGAGTGTAAACACTTGCAACTTGTATCGGCGGGTCTTCGCCGCGAGGCTTCAAGGCTCAAAATGTACACACAGCCATGAGATCGCGTCAACGCAGGAGACGTAAGGCAGCAGGGATAAAAAAGGAGAAAACCTCGACTGGAACCGCTCAACTAATTTCTCTTCTGGAGATCTCTGTGCACGCACGCACACCTGTGGGCTGTATATGCGACTGTCCCCTCACGCCATGTATCATGCAGTCAGGACCGCCGTGTTTTCCATTCCAGTCCGATTCCTCCTGCTCTCCTGGAGCGGTGACCTCTGGCACATGACGGCATCAATCACTCTCCTGCTCAAAGTGCTGCAGTCGCTTGATTGGCCGCGTGCCTGTTACACTTTTGAGCGCGTAGTAACACAAACACAAACAGTCACTGCCTTGGAGACAACAAATCACCCCAACAACAAAGCCAGACGGCCCGCTGCCATAGTAACAAGTGACAGTAAACAGGAACGTTTGGGCTTATTATTAATTCGACTCGTGCGAACCAAGTGCTTGATTCCTGTGCACCTCTTCCGCGATGTTGTGTTTGTGGGTTTTCAGCTGCTATGTCAATCTGAGAACGAGTGTGAGCAACTTTTAACCCCGAGGAGGGTTTTTAAAAAAAAAAAAAAAGCTTAGAGTGGCAGGAGCACTGTGTTTTCATTCAGGACACCTCTGCAGCTGACTGACTGTTTATCTGCAGAGTTAAACCATCTGTAGGACAACAGTCACGTGTCCCCCACAGTTGGATGAATACTGTTTAATGTAAAACTGCTGCTACTATCATGATCAGCAATGAATAAATGCACAGACTAGAAGATGAAACCGCCATGAATTAATAATCCCAGCCCACGTTTGAACCTCATCCATAGTTTATGCTGCGGCGTTCCGGCTCCGGTCAGACCAGCAGCCCAGGTTTGACCCAGAAGGGTGTCCTTCCTCTGCCTTCTTTCAGCCTCAGAGCGACGGGCCGCTGCTTGTTTAGATGCCCCATTCTCACGTGCCAGCACGGACGCTGTGATGCCAATTAAAGAGAAAGGGGCGATGTGCACGTCTAGCGTGCGTGAAGACAAGCCATTTATCCTGTGGCTGCAGCATAAGTGTGCTCACCCGGCACACTTCACTGCACAATCCTCCCTAATAAAACCTACAGCTCCGATGACATGTTTATGGAGGAAAATCTCCACAGCAAAACTCCAGAAGGGGGGGATCTTATTTTCCTTATATGTTTAGCAAACACATCATCGCCGCATGTGTGAATATTACTCACCGATGGGACGTGATGTACGCAAAACTCCCACAATCGGCAACGAGGTGCCACTGCAGCCTCACCAAGGAGAGCACACACAAGTAAACACCAACACCCATCGCCATGCCAACCCTGGAGGTGTGGATGTGGATGACTCAGAAAAACAAGGATACTCCTTTTTTTCCTGAAATGATGGCTGAAGTCAATATGGGGTGTTTGGATGCTTGTACATCTTTAAGAGCAATAAAACCTGCATGACTCCCAGGAAGACTGTCTTGTTAAAGCTGCTTATTAACTATGAGCAAAGAATTTCCATCAATAAAATACAGCCAGCCAGACTACTGGTGAGAATGACGGCTGTGTGGTGTCAAACATATTGTGCTGGAAGTCCCTGATTTCATTTATTTATTCATTTATTGCTTTAGGATTATGGGTAAAAGTATCAGCTGTTAGATCCTCACCTACACTGACAAACAGAACTCCCTCTGGTGGTGCAGAAAGAGGCCGGTTCATGTTGGGCAGGAGACACTTTATCAGCTATTGCATTTAAAATGTGTGTAAATACAGCATGTGGGGTCGAACTGCATCACACACCAGCAGAACATGGAAAAATCCACCCGCACAAAGCAAGCCTTTCCTGGCTGCGCGCTCCTGCTGGTGAGAAGCTGCCTCCGGACATCCACTTTATCACAGTTCTGTTGAGCTGAATGATCTTTATTCACGCAACCCAACCGCAATCAGATGGCAACTCCCTCCAAACAACATGCATAAAAGTTGTGCTTTTTTTTTTCTTCTCCAGCTTTATTCGACGCCACCTTGGACACAACTGAAAAATACCACACGTGGCAAAATATCATAACACAGTGGCTGAACATGGAGGGGGGGGGGGTGGCCTGTTTAAACTCATCTGTCAGTGCGATGTCGATCCGAACACTGCACAGACCCACAGTACACGTGCTGAACTTAAGCACAGCTGGACAGAAACATGTTTCTTATCAGGTCGCAGCTCATTATTAGGCTGTGTTTGACTCAATTCGAGCGGTAAAGGATAAATCAGCGAGGACAAACAGGATGAGCTACCATGGCCTCTGACTGCTCTTCCTAATGGACAACACGAGCTAAACTGCCTGAGAAGCGTTACTATGGAGCTGTTTATATCAAATGTGTGATAATTTAAGGTCATGTTGGCGCTGGTCCTCGGTTAACATGAAGCCTGAAGCGTTTTTTTTAATTTTTTTTACAATTGCACTCACAATGCTTCTGTGTTTAGGCTACAATCCATTTAGACGTGCCAACCTGGCCGTCCAATCTGGTTTTTTCTGCCTGCTGCTGGAAAAATAAAGTAGGACTTTGAAAAACATGTACTGACATGCCGTTTCCACGCCTGTTACAGGAAACTCCAGGCACGTTCCCAAATGTGCAACTTAGTGTAAGATGCATTTGCATCCCTACTCACTTGACTTTGCTAAAGACGATGTCCACGTCGGTGAGGGTGACGCTCTTGCCGTCGATCACACTGCAGTCCTTGCAGAGCTTGGACCAGTTCTTGCCGTGCATTTCCTTGCCGGTGGCGCGGGTGTCCCCGTGGATGGCGAAGCGCCTGAACGCCTCCTCCAGAGCGGTCAGCTCTACGGGCGTAGAGGAACCCATGCCTCCTTCGCTGGTGCCATTAGAGTCCGACGAAAGCCTTTTGGATGCCCGGTCTTTAGACTGGTCAGAGTGCGGCCGTAAGGGCACCGGGCTGATGTTGGGGTGCTTGGCCATCTGGACTTTAAAGTCTTCGGCATTGTTTCTGGACAAAACAGCACAACATCATCTG
The DNA here is from genome assembly GCF_901000725.2 of Takifugu rubripes. NCBI lineage: Eukaryota > Metazoa > Chordata > Actinopteri > Tetraodontiformes > Tetraodontidae > Takifugu > Takifugu rubripes. Next base: position 13,320,478 of record NC_042291.1, on the reverse strand, counting down.
CAAACTGTGATGCTTCTAAGCTTTAAGCAGAACTAGGGCTGTGAGAATTCATTCAGATTAGTTAATCTGCCTCCGTCTTCTAGTCCTACCAGCAGTCCAGTGGACTCTCCGATAGACTAATCAAAAAGTTGACAGTTATGTGTAACACATGCACTTACTCACACCTAAAGCCTAAAGCAAAGGGTAGACCTACCCGGCTGAGGAGTGGACCTGACTGGGCTTTGCAAAATGCATTTTATGATACAACATCATTGTTTTCTTTTGTTTGCTTTACATGATTTAGATATCTGGACCTTATATCTGTTTTATCGTTTAAACAAAGTACCTTCTCTCAAGTGTCGTTTTGCTCCGGCAAAATAAAACACAAATAATAATGAATAATTGCTGTGGATTCATTTAAATCTAAATAAATCCACGGCAGCCCCGTTTTCAGTCTGATTAAACTATTTATTAGTTTGACAGCCCTGAGCAGAACATATTCAGATCTGTTACACAGCACGTGTTGCGTTAGGGGAAACCACCATGATCGAGAAGCACAGGAAAGGCTCAACCTGATCAAAATTCAACACCTATGAGAGAAAATAAAGCTTAACCACACCCTGTACGCCAGGGAGAGACATTTTTGACACAGTAGTCCTGTTCTGCAACGGACAAACCCTTCTGCAGAAAGCACATGGTGCGTCATGCTTCAGGTTCAAGACGCAGCTTGCCCCCCTTTTTTTTCTCCAGTCTGTCCCTTTTTGTACGACTGTGTTACAGACCAGACTCTACTGAGATGTGTTTCTGTGCTGATGGGGCCTGCCAATGGACTGATGTCTTACTCCCTCTAGCACAGGGGTGAAAAACATAGACAGAGCTCTGTGGAATTTAAACGCTCAGAAATAAAGAACCAGGAAGGCAGGTGAACGTGCAGAAGTGCGGCGGGGAAGCTCCCAAAGCGTTGACTAGAACTTACTTCTGGTCTGCCATGCTTGTGCGTGGATCTAGCTCCGTCTGTGCAGGGTTCACGGTAGATGAGTTTTGTTTTTTCTTTGTGCTGTGAGAAAAAAAAAAACCAAAACAAAACATGAAAACGGGAAGTGAATGACGTAACAGGATGTGCCTGCACACAAGTGAGCGCCTGAGGTAATGGTATATCATCACAAAGAAATAAAAGACTGCAATTAAAGCAAAAGGAAGAGGCAGCCTCTCTATTAAGGTTCAATCATCCCGGTCATCATTATCACCATTTCATTGCACAAAGTCATCCGTGACCTTAAATCTCAGATAGAAATGTGTCCAAGCTGTTGTTGGAAAAAAAACAAGAGTTTGAAAAACCCTCTTAATCAGCAACATTATATTCCTTCCAGGTCACTGTTTATGTGTTAATTACCAGTAGAGAGATTATCTTCTTATCCAGCCAATAACAATAACAATAACTGTGTAATGTTCATGCTGTAAGTTTATTTCTAATTTATTCTATATTTATGTATATATGCTTATAATGCTTATAATATGTATATATTATATATATATATATATATGCTTATAATATATGCTGTATATATGCTTATAACATTCTAATCTTATCTGTATTTATTTTTTCTGTCTCTTTACTCTGCATACACTGCTACTATAATTCAATTTCCCCACGGGGATGATTAAAATTCATCTTAATCTTAATCTTAATCTGTGAAGGTTAGATTTGCCCACTCAACAGTGTAAGCATGTATTGCTTTTCTAATGACTTTAATCCTCTACCAAAAAGCCAAATGCAACATCGTCATTAGAAAATGCATGAGTTGTGGTTGCAAAAATGAATACTAAAGTCATTGTCTCTGAATATACAGAAACTGAATCACCGTCTGCTCACCTCTCAGCTGTTCCCATGCTCAGCCCAACATCCTTACACGATGCTCTGATAGAGTTTGCTTAAACAGATCCAAGCCTGATAGAGATGCTCTTTCCTGTCAGATAAACGGCTGGAAAAGCTTCAACTGAGTCCCTCAAGTTCGCTCCCTCCAGTGACACTGTTGGAAAGCTCTGTTTTTCCCTCTCCGTAACCTCGCGGCCAACAATAGCAGATGTGACGACACTGCCATTTAAATAGGTACAAAAGGTCAGAGATTGAGACGGGATGCAGCCATTATGATCAGGATGTCAGAAAAAAGAAGAGATTATTAATGTGCGTGAATAGTCATTCAGAGCAGAGGGCACTGGGGGCTATTGTCCGGCGTTACTGGGCTCTGCTTCTTCACAAAGACACACGTGGCGACATCGCGGCGCGCCACCGCTCACGTCAGGGCCTCTGCAGTCATATGTCACCAAGGACTCCTGCCAAGATGGACAGCCTCGATGTAGGCTTAAAATACCATGTGCGTGTAAAACAATTTCAGCGATCATACTGGAGTTTTGTAATAAAACAGAAAAACAGACGCTATTTAATTAATCTCATCATAACTGGCTGTCTTAACCTTTTTCATTGGGAATTCTGTTATTTTTAATATCATTAGGAGTTAAAATGTTGCACTGAAACCTAAAGGATTTGCTGATCTATACAGCATTATAGATCCATACCGTAAAACAAGGGAAGAAACGACTTAAAAATTGGAATTATTCCACTAAGCTTCAACACTGAGGCTTCATCATCGTGGACCGGCAACCTTCTGATGGTTTTGATCTACTTTGCAGTGGGCTTTCCTCCGTGCTTCACTGACAGCACTACAATCCACGTGAAACAAAGCCATCTTTTCACTCTCCTCCTTATACTCAGTAGCTTTGAGGGCCTCCAGCTCTCAGTACAACAGGCCCCCTCAAACCACATCATGTTCAATGCACAAGTGAGAGGCCATTAACTCGCTGCACTGCAGCGGTGGAATCAAGCCAAATAAAATCGGTTTATTGTGGACTGTGCAGATGACAGCAGGCAAAGTCCATCAATTATCACCATCAGCCCTTAATAAAAATAATTAGACTTGGAAACAAACATCATTTTTAGCAGTTCTGCCCCACTTAGCCAAATACAAATGAGTAGCCATTTGGTTGAGGGCAGATCTCCAGAGACGATCTGTAACTGGATGACAGCATGCTTACATACACTCGCCTTCTGGCAACGCGCTGCACAGATGAGTGCTTTAACTATAAATTGACCCATTTTGAACTGCATCTATTCATAGCAACAATACGCAGCCACGGTTGGAACATTCTATTCATTCTCAGCCAGCCGACCAGGCACAGGCTGGAATACCCAGAACAGAAATATTGTATTTAGCAGCTAGTTTGACAGATTCTGCCTGATTTTTTTTTTTTTGGCTGTGTGTGTGTGTGAGTGTGTGAGTGAGAATGTGAAGTGTTCTACAATAGTCTGCTCCTACGTTTGCAGACAGGCAGAAATCCCATCTGCCCTTTTTTCTGGATCAGTGTGCTTTCTCTTGTTGCTGCGCTGTAACGTGACAGTTTCAGCCTGTCAGAGGTAATCCCCCCACACATACACACACTTCTGCACGCGACTGACCTGCATCTATTCTATATCTAGTCTGGAGACTTTCCGCTGATGCTGAATACACAAAGAGTAACTTCGAGAATGTTGTGATCTGTGTCTAGTTCTGGTACTTACTGTTGATAGCCCTGATTTATGAAGATGAATAATTCCAGAGCTGATTTCTAAATAAACATTAATAAATCTAAACCTGCAGCTGCAAACATTTGATGCAGCCTTCCAAATGCCCCTGTAGTGCTGGCACGAAGTAGAACATTCAAGAGGAAAACCATGCATGCAATTTATAATCTTGCCACTGGGTATCGCCATTTCCCACACCCTGAAATAGTTCATTATAAATGCGTCTCTCCTCATCCGCTATCTTTATAAACACGCACAACTTACCAGATATCATAGATATTTTGAACATTTGTTCAATGACAGCTCGGGGGCACAGTTTAATAAATTAATTCTAACTCATTATTAAATAACATTTTGAGGCTGGTAAGAACTCATTGTTCCCATTTCAAACATGGATTACTGCCTATGTCTCTGTATTCCTTCCACTCAGCTCCACTGCAGATACACTAAAGCAACTAAAGTCATTTGTAAAGTCCCCCTTCCCCCAGTGAATAAGTAATTTACAGCTAAAAATAGTCCACAGAAAATCATTGGTCAAAAAATACACTAAATACACTATACGCACAATAAGCATCTGTGTCAGGAAAGCTGTTTATATATATACATGCCGACATCTTTAGACAACAATGGGACAAATGTGTGGCTGTAAAAAAAATTTGGAAGCACTAAACTCTCGACATTGTTTCAGGATTACAACACTTGACTTCACTACATACGACCACTTCCCAGTTTGGCCACACTTCCCCACCTTCAATCTCCCCCCCAGAAGAAGAGGGCATGACATCAGCACGCTAGAGCCGAGGTCTGAGGTCAGCGCCAGCACCACACTGTCTCTGTCAGTCCTCGCCTCCCCTCTAACTGCCCTGTGACTCAAACCACATATGTGATACCGGAGACAGAAGCGCTCTGGACATGGCTCAGATGGTGAAAGGCTTGATAATCCAGGTGGAAACTAGCTCCCTTTGATGGAAGACCAGTTACAATGCCCAGACAATGTTGCATAACGCCTCCATTGATTAGTCTGAATAATTATTATGTTCCAGCAGTTGTTTTTTTCTGTTTAAAACCCCTTTGTAATCATTTGCAATTTTTTTAAAAGCCCTTCCTTTATTTTAGTGCCCACTGAGAGGCTGCAACACTTGATTTTTCTGCCTGGAAGCATTCGACTTATTTAGTAAACATGACCTGATTTCAACACGTCACAAACAAAAGAGAGTAAATTACAGTGAGTTTAATTGTTGCTGACAGAACCCAAAGGCTCTTGGACCAATGCAATGAAACCTGAACAGTGAAATCTGGGACAAACGCAGTGAGTGTGCCTGCTTCTCGTGCATCTCTGATTTAACCTATGGGGAGGGTGCAGCTATGAAGTCATTCAGTGGGAAGGAAGGAGCATATTGCCTTCATTAGCTGTGCTATCTTTGAATGGAATGATGTAAGCCAAGGCTGCTGTACCTGCAGCCCCGGTATATTAATCAATTTGTAATCCCTAATTGCTCAATTACGAGACAAAATGAGCCATTAGCACAATCTCTCTCTCTCTCTTTGTAAAATGATGTAACTACATTCATCCAGCCCAGCAGCCTGGAATGCAAGCTGCAGCCACAGGCCCAGAGCTGCGCCAGTCATGCTCCCTGACCAATAACAGCGCTTATCTGAGACCCATCTCACCGAGCTTTGCTTTGAAACATAAACACAGCAGAGAACCATCGTGTTTATTTTACTGGCCCTGACCGCAGCTGCAGGTTGAACCACAGTGTCGGAGCAAAACGCGTTACATAAACTTGCAAATGCAAGATTCACACGTGACCACTTTGTTATTGTCAGCCTCAGCGGTGTGCCTTCCGCTGAAACACACGACATTGGTTAAAACCTTAAATTAAGAGCAAAACATGCATGTTTACATCCTAAAATGCTCTTGCAAATGCATTTCCCCCTTTTGGTTTCATGCAAATGAGCATGATTTCAGGCATGCTGTCTTAGAATTTTTTAAAACTGGAATGTCAACTAAATCCCTTCAAAATGATCAGAATAAATAAATAATCATCCGTGTTCATCACCTGGCGTCGCAATCCTCTTCACAGAACCATAATTGCGCGTCGCGCACGCTCCGAGCTGTTCTCCTCCTGGGTGCCTGAGCTCGACTCCGCTCTCGCCGCTCGCTCCCTCCGAGATGCTGAAGAGAAACTAGTCCGCTGATTGGCTGCCGCCGTTCGCGACCGGATCACGTCTCCTCCGTGGAGGCTGGGGTGGCGGAGCACTGGTAAACAGACTCGAAGCATCTTTTTGAGTCTCAAGAAGGAAGAAAGCAATAAAGAAGGAGAGATACAATATTTTGCTGCGAAGGAGCGTTTAAACAGCAGCTTCATGCATATGCAGTGAAGGCATGGAGATATCAAGGACCCCAACTCTGGTGGGAGCTCAGAATGTCTTCACGCAATCAGGTGTTGAACAAAGGAATTATTTAAAATATACGTGGCTAAAAAATCACCTAATACCTCCCCAGTAACGATGTCCACTGCTGGGATGTGTTACACAACCAGTTCTGTCCTAATGGTTGGACACGGACGGACATTATGTAACTTCTTGCTGAGACAAAAGATGCATCAGTGCATGATTCTTAGTAAACCCCAAAGAGTCCAGAATAGTCAAGTTCATCACCATAAAATTAGCCTCCGTGACATAATCCTGTCTTAATTTGCACCGAGTGCGCCACCGTGTGGGTAAAAGGCGCATCTGTAAATATGAGAAGCACATAACGTTGAATATATAATGCAAGATGCAAACGTGACATTATGGTGAAAAGGTACCCTCTACAGCACAGAGAGGGCATTTATTAGCTTACATTGTAAATTTCTGTCAATCGAATGCTGTGAATAATTCTGTAATCTGATTTTTTATTGCAGACATGCATTTTGACCTTCTCAGTCTTTTATACTTTTTAGTAATTTAAAATATAGAAAAAGATTGTTTATCTGCAATACACAGAGCAAAGAAAACTGAAATCGAGTATATAATTTAATCTAGATGCAAAGTAGGGAACAGTTTTGAGTGTCACTGTGGCTGGAGGGTAATGTTAGGAGAGAAAAGAGGAAGAAAAATGACACAAAAACTGATATTTGAGTTGTTTTATCAAGAAAGTGGCATCCAAATTGTGAAGACATGTAATAAAACTGCTAAAATAACTTAAAATCACCGGTGTCCCGATACGCTAAAACAAAATGTAGCGAGCCGACAGATCAATAACAGAAACCAATACTTTAAATAATTGATTAATAAGAAACACACCATGTGTTCTTTAAAAAAATCCAACAATAAAACTAAATTACAATCTCACAACAGTATGTAAAAAAGGTTCAACATTTAAAGAAAACACACACACCCATCTAGTGGGTCAGGTGCAGTTTCAGGTGGGTCACCATCATTTGTCACTGTGTGGCTCAGTTACAGCAACATTTACTCGACCAACGCAGCAGCTCAGACTGATCGGTAGTCGGTTACCGGTCTTCTGGAATCATCACCGAGCTTCCCAGTGGGTCCTGCACATTAGGAATGCTGTCTGCAGACTTCACACTGGCACTCTGGGACTCGCCGTCCTGCTCGCTCCTCCAGCTTTTGATGTCACTCAATTTCCCTTTAAGGTCAAGAAAGAAACACATCAGGGAGAAATACTCATCAGAAATAACCACCTTTAATCCCAAAATCTGTCTATAACACATTTAGAATCCCAAACTATCCCCATTCAACCCATTCAAAGACCAGGTGATGCAGTCAGAGCTTATCTTTATGAATTAAAAGCACAGATAAGCAATGGGCAACAGTGAAAAGTCCACTCAAATACTCACTTTTTGTCTTTACTGCTGGGTGTTCTGTCACATACTGGAAACCATTCTCATGTTCTTTGACTTCATTTGACTGGGATGGAACAGATGGTGACTAAACACACCCAGGTTGATTTTTAAAGGTGATACGTGTGAACAGGCATACCTCTGTGCATATGGACTCAGAGATGTGGCTGGAAAATGGGCCCCTATCTTCAAAATTACAAGTGCTGCTGAAATAAAAGAAGGAGGAATAAGTCGTCCACATCTTCAAGCTTTAATCACTGAGAAGAGTCGTCCGATGGCCGTACCTGGACCGCTGCGCCAGTTCACAGTCAATGGTGCCATTATCCTTAAATGGAAAAAATTACAATTATACAGGCTGAATGATTAAAAAAGGCACTACCGCTAATAGGCTGTGTCCACCTGTGGAACCTTGATGTTGTTTTTAGCACCCTTTGGATTTCCTTCCTCTGCATCTGGGTTCCTGGAACCTTTCTGGCGCTGCAGCTTAATATATTCATATGTGCTGATGCCTTTATGAACTGTTAATCCAGAAGGAATTGCATGAGAATTCATGTCCGTGGGAGGAGGGGAAAATGCATCATGGTGTCTCTTACACAGGTAGAGGTGGAAACCCAGCAGGTGAAGGAGCAGCAGGAGGGAGATGAAGCCCAGTATTACTGTGATGAAGGCTAAAATGAGGAGAGCAGCCGAACTAGTCTTGATCGGCGTTAAAGGTATGAACATAAGCCAGGTGTCGTTTCCCAAGAACGCTATGAAAAAAACGGTCCAGCAGAGGTTATACGGCTAATATGCAGGATACAGTTATACGGCTTTGATTTAATCAGACTGAAGCGATTGATCAGACAGCTTACAGCCAAACTGGGGAGCGGTCCGAAGGCTCTCTGGATGCAGGTAATGCTGGATGAATATGAACATTAGGACAATGACAAGCAGTAGGACTCCAAGTGTTGCAGAAGACAGCGCAGCAAAGAAGCACCTGGGGGACGGAAGATGCGTACATCATTTTAGCCATGACGCTCCCGGCCAGGATCATCAACCCATTCCAGCAAAGCCTGCAACCCAGCCAGGTTTTCTGTCCTACCGGATACAAAACACAGCAAATGACTCCCATGTGTTAGCGTAGGACAGAAAACCGGGTTGGGTTGCAGGCCTTGGTGGACTGGGTTGATGACCAGCACCATAGAGGACTGACAGGAGATCACCTCACCAGTAGTTTCTCCCGCCCACGCAGTTATTCAGCCATTTACAGTGGTGATCAAAGTCTTCCACACACTTGTTGCAAACGCCGCAGTGCTTCACTTTGGGGCCACTGAATTTGAAAAAAAGGATTGTTATTATGGCGATGATCAATACCAGATACCAATGCTGGGGCTTTGGTGACATACACTTTGACGTCACACAGATAGCAGCGCAGGTCCTGAATGACGTGTGCTTGTTTCGATCGGTCGTAAAGTGGCATCGGACTGGAGTAGTTCTGCTTGGCCCTCACGCTGGCGTCAGCTGGGTCTATAGTCGCAGCCGCAATATGGGTGAAAAAGTGCACGATAAAAGCCAAAGCAGTCAGCTGCACGTGGAGACTCAAGGAAAAGTCGTGCAAAAGAGCAGACGGAGGAGAGACGGCTAAAGGCTGCACACAAACGGCCCCTGTGTGCGAGAGACAGTTCTGTGTAAGTCAGCTGCTCGCATGGCTGAATAAAGCTTTATGCTAACGTAAGGCAGCGTTGAACCTGTGACAGAACCGCCAGCGATTATGTCTCCAGCTTAATAAGAGGCTGCAGACACAGAGCCAGCTTGTGCAGCAGGACTACATCGCACAGACAACAAAATCCTTGTCTTCAGCGGGAGTACAAACAACACTAATGTTTACACTCCAATTTAACAGCTGTGGCGAAGCCCCAGCTCCGCAGTCAAGGATACAGCAGAGACCAGATGGTTCCACGGCAGAGGCAGGAGAGGGATGTAGATGCCGAAGCTGACTATGGCCAGGTAGCCGTACAGGAGCCAGCCCAACACCTGGAAAGGCTGAAGGGGCCACGACCAGCCGTTTATCCGAGGGGGCTTGGAAAGAATGAGTTCGGTCCTGCTGATGGTGTCCACGGGAGACGTCCGTCTCAGTCTCCGACTGCAGCAGCTCATCTAGAAGCAGCACAGGCCATTTTTACTGCGGCGAGGCCACATTTGCTCAGGAAATGAGTTATGAAAATGAGCCGCTGATGGCGATAGTGGAGCCGGAGAAGATCTACACTTGGTTATTTCTAGATGCTCACTACACAACCGTTGAATTTGTGTCAGCAAACTTTGAAAAGTGATTTTTTTTTTTAATCAAACAAACAAACAAATAAACAAGGAGTGTTATTCATAATGCCCTGAGTAAACTTCTAATCTGATCCAGAGTCAGGGTTGCTCAAGGGTCAATCTCCCCTTAGTGGCAAAAGGTTTAAAAAAAAAGAAAAAGAAAATCACATGTTTTTATGCATGACACTAATGGGATGCAGCCAAAGTTCGATTAATTTATGAAAACCATTCATCCACCTTTAAACAGTACATTTATGGATGATTAATTTGATCACTCATGAAAAATCTAAAGCGATGAGGAGATTACACGAATTCTGCGTTAAATTCACAAACCAGACTTTAGGCGATTGTCTAAAAGATGAATTACTGACCTTGAACGCAACACTACGTCCCTTTTTACACGCAAAGCCGGGTTTCCATCCCTTTATAAACCATTAGTTTTTCAGGCGAGCAGGTGTTTCGGTAAAAAGATCCAATAAACAAAAGCACGACGATATTCTGAGCACACGGCGCCGAAATAACATGGTCAAAGCGGGCATCAGGCGCTAAACATGGATAAACTGGACAAATGTGCTCGGGTTGCGTCGTCGGAGGAGCCGAGTCAGAAGTTGAAGAATCAACTCACTCAGCAGGTCGGCGGGGCGCCATGGAAACGGCCCTGACGCGCATGCGCAGCTTTCAGAGATACCTTTTCATTGATAACGCTTCAGCGACTGATTAGTCACATGCACCCGCTTATCTGTTAGTCTGTCCCGCAGCTGTGTGCACGTCTGTAGTGACTCTTCACGGTTATCTTGTTTTTTTCCCCCCAGAGTTAAATGCAAGTGCAACGTTTTCATTACAACTTCTGAGTGTTCAACGGGAACTGCAGAAGGTTCAGTACTTCTGCTTTCTAAAGTTAAAAAAACACTCTCTTTGTTATGCTAATGATTTTTGTGTAACTACATGCTATATGCATTCTGTTTTCATTTCCCTACTTTTTCTGACACCGATAAAAACACTGATTCAAAGCCGCACAACTTTTACAAAGTCATTGTATTTTTACATCCAGAGGACGTTAAAATTGCTTTTTTCAAACCCATTCTACAAGTGAGAGCCTTGTTTATGTGCCTGTTGAACCACAACCAGTTATAAATACAGATGAAAATGTTTATTTTGTTTTAGGTTTTGGACTCATATTCAAATCCATACAATTACACAACTCATAATCACATATATATAAAAAAAAAAGTCCACACACACTTAATATAAGTATACGAGCGAACACAGGGATAAAACCAGGTTTAAAAGGCAGTGTGTTGTGGTCAGCTGTTGGGTGTATTCTCTGGCTCTGGAGACTGCAGGAACTCATAAGGATCATGAACCATTTCCGACTGGTCACCCAGGTGTGACGGACTCCCTGTGGGGTAATGGAAATATAGCTCTTATGAGGTTACAGTTCAAGGAAAGCAGAGGAAATATTGTACGAAATACATTGGAGGTTAGGAACTATTCATGGATTTTGTACAATTACTGCATTTGGTCTGATATATAATGTATATCAGATATATTTTCACATTCATTTTTAAAAACAGGCCTTTGTTTTGGTCTGACATAACTATGAAATTAAAGCTGCTCTCGTTTTTTACCTAAGTGATGCTGGTCTCTCTCTGAAGCATTGGACAGCGATGACAGGTTTGATGATGGTCTGGAGCCGACTCTGTCAACCTGAGCCTCCTGGAACTCCTGCAGGAGTTTGTCCGTGTCATCAAAGTGCTGCTGGCCCTCCTCGTGCCCCGGCTCTTTTTTCACTGTTTTCCCTAATGAGTAAAGATGAAGAGTCTGATTATTATGAGTCTGATTTAATTATTTACCCCAATGTGTATGTGACCTTAACATTAACACCAAAAAATTCAACCATTATTACCTAATGAGTTGAGCATGGATATATCCAGAGACATGTCAGGGTAGTTCTTCATAGACATGAAGTCTAGCACTGAGCCACTGTCTCCCAGGCCTGTACCATCAGACATCTGTACGGAAATACGCTTAAATAAGGGAGAAAATGGATAAAACATCGCATTTAACAACCAACCTGCATGTCACACACACTGGAATTGGCCTCATCGGGTTTGGCCACCATGTTTCTTTTCTGAAATACAAAAAAAACACAGAAACAGGTTTATTTGGTAAAACTCTTGGGCCTTTTTAAACAAAACAAAACAAAACATGATGGCATCTGCACATCAGGAATGTGCATTTTATTTACAACAATCCAACTTGCAGAACATAACGCATGACAGTTATGTACCTGTGGTGTGTAGTTCCCGATTTAACATCACTGCTGCAGCTGTTTCTGCTTGTTCTCTTCCTCCGTTAAGAGAGCATAAGCTGCTGACAAAGGTTTTCTCATTCGCACTACATTAACGGTTCTGGACTCTTGTCACTATAGCCTTTAGGATACCGGTATGTGCTAGAAATGATTCAGCTGTTGCTTTATGGCAAAACAATTCATAAGCAATTGTTTTCGTGTGTGTTATTAGTGCATGTACACAGGTGCAGGAGATTCTTACACTATAAGTACATGGTCAAATACCTCTCGGATTTGGGAGGCAGCTTTAAGGTGGTCGCTCGCAGTCATTTTGTCTAGGAGTTCATCCACCCAACGCTTGGTGATGCTTCCGCAGCCTTTAACAAACTCCTGCAAGCTGAGGGTGAAAAAAAAGACAAAATTCAAAATAGCCTGCAGATTTTAGCTCAAGAATTTAACACAAGGAAAGATTCTCTTCATACCTGAGGGCACACTGCACGCCTGTTTCATCGCCGTAGGCCGAGTAGAGCATGTCAATCTCATCAGACTGCAGGTCAGGAAAGACCGAGTTGTTTTGAAGGGTCTGGACGTTGTAGGCACTGCTGAGGAACGTGACTATAGAACCCAACACAAAAGCAATTTTGAGTGTTCTGAACAGGTAAACTTGGGGATTCGGCGTGAATCGCATGCCACAACAAACATGAGCATTTTGGTGTACCTTTATGTCTCCTGTCATCCTTGAATCCGAGTGTCGTTAATCCAGGAAGAAGCTTATTAGACAGCGAACTCAGGTCTACTTTGTGAGTCTCCTCTTCTGCAAAATTCAAGAAGAATTCACTTCTTTAGAGACGTCACGGATGCTAAATATACATGCAGAAGTTATAAGACTGGGCTATTAAAGGTTTTTAGTAAATTACACAAAGATAACCGACCTTCTGCATCAGGATCAAGCTGATTTACAACAGTATAAAGGAGAGAGCCATCTGTCTCTTTACGCAAGTGACCAATCTGAAAACACAGATTACACAAAGTAAATAAAAGCCATACTACCCCTGCTTACTCATCTAACAAAAGGTGGAAGAAATGTGATGTTTGTGTAAAAGACTGGCGTGTGTGTACTGATATAAGATTAGTGAGAACCTTGGAGCTCGGCATGTATCTGTTGATCCGATCCCGAGCTTCATCGGCTGAATGTTCAACAAGAGCGAGAACGTGCTCTTCTGCTGTGCTGTCAGTCACGCTGCAAGCATTTCCCTCTGGTTCATACAAATAACTGAGAGATAGGAGGTAGAGTGGTGTTTGGTTTTAACATCGGGTGCTCAAAAAACAAAACAAATCCCATGAATTATTTTACTAAAGGTATTGATGCCAAACATCAGAAGTACCTGATGACTTCCTTCATGACTTTGACTGGCTGTTTCTTGGACTTCTTGGCTGATTCCACTGGGAGGGGGATTATCTCTGGAGGTGGGATATCTGCTGTCAGGTCTTCGTCTCCCAAAATGGCAACCTGCTGGGTGTAGTCCATATCCTGCATGAACGACATGCTGCGCTTCAGGGCCAACAGCCGCTCCTATAGATATAAGCAATAGACAGTAAGCATATGAAGGAAAAGTCATAGGCCAGCTAACAAGGATGGTTCTACTGTATTTTACTGGGTCTCACTTGCTAGAATTTAAACACCACATGATTTCTCTACTATATAGTTTTACCTTGCTCATCATCTTGAATCCCGTGTGAAGCAGTTTTTTGGCAGCTTTGTAGTAAACAGTTTCTGGTCGGTTGTACACTGTGGCATTGTCACACATCAGCTTAAAGTCCGCCTGAAGGTTGGAAGGTGATTCAGGGAGGTGTAAGAGAGAGCTTTAGGAATAGATAGAGCTTTACTTGCGCACATCACAGTGTTGTAAAATTGAATACTCACCTTAAATTCTGTAACTGTATTGTATTCATTGTTTATAATCTTGTCTTTCATGGTGCTGAAGTCCATAGGATGCTTGATAAATGTTGAGTAACCCGGAGCAATTGCTTCCGTTACAGGAAAGGCAAAGAATCCATGTGGATCTTTCCTGGAAAAATGAGGATGGACAATTGTTGTTAAAAATGGCTTCAACTATGAAAAGCCTAAAGGTGACTGAATTAAAAGCTGCCGCACCTACAAATACGAGGAAATAACTATAAAATCTAACTTGACGACCATCACTGAGTATCAAGGCTCATTAAAGAACTGTGAAGTATGCTGTGTCAAGTTAATGTATTTAGAAAGAATTCGGCTTCCTGACCTCTGCAGTTGCCTCAAAAAGTGTTCCAGCAGTTGCTGACGTGGGGTCGATTCGTTCTCTGCGTTGGAAAAATATAAAAAATTTGCACAAAACAACACAAATGCAATTAACAAATAGCATTTTTACTTGCTGGAAAACAGACACTGCACTTGCACAGACACACAGATATTTTTACCTTGTTGCGTCCTACATGCTCGCACCGGTCTGTCTCCCGATTGTTCTATTTCCACCTTCATATTGGGTCGAAACTCCTCCACTTCAGGTTCTATCTCAAAATCTCTATCTCTGTCTTTCTTCTTTTTCTTCTCTTCTGGCTAATAAGATAATGAGCCAGCTCATTATAAAAGATTGTAAGTGCAGATGATCCTAGTTGACCGTTTTCACTCACCTCTAATGATATACTTATAGTTTTGGACAAAGTGAAGGGTTCAACAGGCACACCAGTGGCAGATGTAGTAGCTGCTGCTGCTTCTGATTCATTCTGTTCTCGTTCTCTCTTCTTCCTCTTTTCTTCCTAGTTGAGAAAAATATATTTCTTTGCAAAAAATTTCAACAAAAAAAAGTCCACAGCACTGAGAAACTTGCAGACTTTTCCCAACAAACCTTACGACGCCTTCTCTCCTCATCATCCACATATTTGTCTTTATCCTTTTCAGACTTCTTCTTCTTCTTTTTCTTCTTCTCTTTGTGGCGTTCGCGTTCATGGTCCGATCTGTCATCGTAGTAGCTGGAATCATGGCCCGAACCAGACAGTTCAGTCACCTCACTCCCTCCCACTTTGAGCACAAGCTTCAACGGTTTCTCAAGCGCCTTGTCTTCATAGTCTACACCCAAAACAAACAACACAGGGATACTTACAATCTGCTTTCTTTGAACGTGAAAGTGTTGCAGGTGTAACAAAAAACAAAGCCCAAACTAATAGCATTACTAGATCTGGCTAATGTGTGAGAAAACACGTTGCTCTCTAGCTTTGCCATAAATACATCAGATAGCCTCAAGTCAGGTCAAGCGAAGACAACAAAAACATAAACGTTAATCAACATTTTCTAGACTTCTTATCGGAATTGCCAACAGCATAAACGAGAGCAATGATGAGTACAACGCTGGCGGATCTTTACGCAAAGCTAAAGAAACCTGCTCCATTTGCCAGTCTAGTCAGCCATGTTAAGCTAGTTAAATAAACAAAGCAGCGGGAAGGAAAAAGAAATGCTGCAATAGTGAATAATAAAGTAGTCATTGAGTACCATCCACAGTCCTCCATTCCGGTTTATGTTTTTTGTGCTTTTTTCCCATAGCAATTTAATCAGGTTCAGATTTATTGGAAGAACAGCTTATCAATAGAAGGATGCTCGTCAGGGAATCGGATGTACATAAAAAATGCACATGACGTACTTCCGTCTCCTTCTTCTTCTGTTGGCGTCCAAGTTGATGCATTACTGCCACCTTCTGGTCCTCTCTCTCATTTATTTATCTGTATATGCTTATTGACAGCCCAGCACAGGTAAAAAAAAAAAATAATTAAAAAACATTTAAATACATTTTACAAAAACAACTCCCCCACCACAACTGTCTTCCCACCTGGACAATCTACAAAGCTCAAAATGTTCTTTTCATCACTATCCACCTTTCCCAGTTCCCTCACTCCATCTATCATTTTGCTTTCCTCACTATACTGGCTGAATATCAAAAGCATTCTCTGCTGTTTCCAGTTCGTGACAATACTCACATGAACTTGGATGCTTCCCTAGTGTATAGCATACTGATTAAACACTCTCATATCCTTAGACCACCTCATCACCTTTTCACCCAAAACACCCCTCTTGTACCCTCTCCTTCTCCAGACTCATTAGCAGAACAGACAAGGCCTTTTGAGCTGTAATAAAAAGGTTTCATCACAGTTGCATCGCTACAATTGCTAACAACAAATTTGATTTAAAAGAGACAAGGACAACCATGTTTTCAAATGTATTGTTACACAAATATTACATCGCACATTCCACTTTTTGAAAACACGCCTACTGAAAAATACCCCATGCCTTGTTAGAACAGTATTATGAGCTGAACCAGGCAGGCCTCTTCCTAGGAAGCTCAACGATCCGCTTGTCTTTGTCAGTCTCTCTTGGTGTCTCCCCCTCATATATTAGAACCGTCTCCGTGGCTGGAGCTCTCAGTGGACCACCCTCTGTTGCAATGATTTGCTGGCGAATCAGGGTGGTTTCTTTGCAAACCTTAGCGTAACAGAAGCCACACAAGATGTGTTTCTGTTTGAGATGGCCGCACTCTGGACACGGCTCAATGTTGGTCTGAAAAAAAAAAAATCGACAAACAACAGATTGTGTAAAGAAGATCTTGCACTACAAATGTTATTTGAGTAAAAATGGAAACCTTTTCTTTAAAAGTGAGCTGTATGCAATCTAAAACTGCCCATGGGCTCCAAAAGGATTTGATCCATTATTAAAGCCTCGTATAGTTGACAGTCATGATCATTATGATTTAATATATTTTTGTTAATGTGCATTTTAAAAGACATTTTAAAATTGGTTTTGATGGCATTTATTGATCTAAGGTTGTAGAACCTCAGGAATTCTACCTGGACTTTAAGGAGTTTTTCTTTAGCTCTCCTCCTGGTGCGGTTAACTTCTATAGTCCTTCTCTTCTTCGGTACTGCCATCCATAAAATGCTGTCCAAGAATCCGGGTGGCTGCTCATCTTCATTTGGGGGCTGCGGCAGGAGTCCTGGGCCGTTTACTGCCAAGGCTGGAACTACACGCACACACGTTTCAAAAGATTGAAAATAGAATGACAAGACGTATGCCAGCACATCGATGCTGTTGTTTCAACGTCAGGGGCTTGTTTCAATTATTAGCAACAGTCAGTAAACTTACCTAACTGTCTGTCCAGTCCAGCCGCCTGCAGGAGTCGTTCTTCAATGCGGAGCAGAGACCATCGGAGTCTGTGAACCACTGTGGCGATATTCATGGTTGTTATCAGGTGTACGCTCAAATCCTTACGCTTCCACCATGTCAAAGGGCTCACGGTCACTGAGACCGACGCGTCATCAAAGCGCGACGACAAACTTCTTCTTTTTCGTGTGTCGCTTTTCTTCGGTTTGCTGCCATCTATTGATATTATGTAGTAACGCAATGCTATTTTAAGACATTGCCAGGTTTCAATCCCCTCAAAATATTTGTGTTTTTATATTCGTAGATATTTCAATTACATTCTATTTTGCGAAACAAATATACTTTTGGTTCCGCATTTACGGTGTCACTGTACGATGTCGTTCCTAACAGGCAATATTAACATGTACATATTGGTTTGCAGTATATTTAACCATTACAATCGTGAAAGAAAATCATTTAATGAGAGTTTCAAAAATATTTTGCAGGGAAAAATAGGCTGATGGTTGTAGCATCAGCCTGTGCTGCTGGTGGAACTGCAGATACTTGATAATACTTTAACGCGGGCTTGTTGAAAAAAGCTATGATAAATTGTCTGCTGCTATCTGCTATATTTTCTTCGTTCCAAAATTCTAAAATGTTGATTCTGTTTGATGCACCTATTGAGAAAAGCTTGGCGCCATTTATTTACACTTATTACACCAGGCCTCCACCGGTAGGTGGCGGTACGAGCACATCCGCTGTTGTGGACGAGCCAAAAGAAGAAGCGGAAGAAATCAACGCGCTAAATTCGAGTGTGAAGACTGACAGGCCGGTAGACGACAGATGTTTGGTACCTTTCCTAGAGTGTATTAGATAACAGATCTGGTATATGGTAAGTAGTGTTTTAGCTTTGTAAGTTTAGCAGACATACTCTTGCTAAGAAATGTTGACGTTAGCAGTATTAGCTAAGTTAGCTCGATCACCGTGTACTTGATGTGCACAAGCTAAATTTCCTCTGTTGTCGATGTAAGTTTTAAATCCTCCTCCATTTATATCCGGACAGATAAATAGCCTCGATTGAAACACTAATCCTCCCTTTCTATCTGAAGTTTTTCTTTGAAGCCTTTCTTGTTGGAATATCGGCATTTTTCCAGGAATGGATGGTGAAATACTGGAAGTGGGGAACCAAAAACCTGTAATCCACATTGAAGTCTGTGTAAAAACCTGTAGGTAAGTAATAAATTCAGCGACGGTTGTGCATTTTGGCTCAAACTGCAGAAATGAGCGCAGCTGCAGAAAATTCAGAAGCACTTTAAAAGAGTTTAACACAAGCACAGTGTCCATGAAGTAATGCTTATAAAAGACAGGCCCATTATTGTATTATCAGGGAATTCAGGTGTCTTTCTGGTTTATTTTTCAGCACGGCTGCAGGGTCTGACATCAGGACACATGTTCTCGCTCTTCTGAAGCGCCACAGCATGGTGTTTGGAACTTACAGATGGACAGAGTTTGATGAGGAGTTTCTACAGAAACACGTCGATTCTGTATTTCTGGCTGATCTTGGGCGAATTGTAATGCACCAAATGTGTTTGTTTTTTTTTTATAGAAATAAGTAGTGCTTAAACCTGTCATCCCTTTAACTTGGTTCTGAATTCAGCCTCTAGACCTGGGGAACTGCTCACTTTCTGTTCACATATTCACCCTGAATGAAGATGGACCCAGCTTGCTCGCTCTGGAGGAGGATGAGGAGCTGACGGCAGCCAGCCACTGGATGCTGCCGGCAGGTAACACTGCAGAGGAGAATGCGTTAAAATAAGCGTGAGTGTTCTGAGGCTTCAATTAAAACTTCATAGTTGTGTAACCAAAATCTTTTTTTTTTCTTTCCTAAAGCTGAATTTAATGGGATTTGGGAGAGTCTGGTCTATGAGGGGAATGTAAAAACAAAGGTAAAGCTGAAGACTATTGAGGTCACTTTATGCTGTTGGACTTCACATTGATTTTCTTTTCCTGCAGCTGTTGGATTACGTTACGACGACCATTTTCTTCTCTGACAAAAACGTGGACAGCAACCTGATTTCCTGGAACCGGGTGGTGCTGCTTCATGGTAAATGGCTCCTGTGAATATCTCATTGTTTCCTAATATTGTGGGGCTTAGGTTCACGTGTCTTTATTACTGTGCCTTCAGGACCCCCAGGCACAGGGAAGACGTCACTGTGCAAAGCACTCGCGCAGAAGCTGTCTATCCGACTGTCAAACCGGTATGACAACCCTAATCTGAGAGATAATGCTCCATCAGTTGCTGCTCCAGCATTTATAATCTCAAAATTGCCCTTGTCTCACTGCAGGTATGCTTACGGCCAGTTTGTGGAGATCAACAGCCACAGCTTGTTCTCCAAGTGGTTTTCAGAGGTTCGCCTGTCTGTTTTTATACTGTATTGCTCATTTTAAGGATCCTCTACTGGTCCTTGTAACTGATCCTGTTTCTCACAGAGTGGTAAACTGGTGACAAAGATGTTTCAAAAGATCCAGCAGCTGATTGACGACAAAGACGCTCTTGTTTTTGTTCTGATCGATGAGGTAATTTATGCCAGACACATTACACCATCGATTTCTCTTCCTTGTGTGCTTCTTGAGGAGCTCAATGAAGAGCTGCTGTTCTTTTGATGAAACTGTTCCCTGGTTGGCAGGTGGAGAGTCTAACGGCAGCCAGGAAGGCCTGCCAGGCTGGAACGGAACCGTCTGACGCCATCCGTGTGGTCAACTCCGTCCTCACTCAGCTGGATCAGATCAAACGGTCGGTAAACAGTCATCTTCTCTGTGTAACACACAGTATGATGTCAGAAGTCCTTTTCACACTCTTGTGATCTCCCTATGCTGCTTTTAAATTGCTCATATTTCTGAATCCGGATGTGTCGGATGTATTTACAACCTTTTGCGTCCGTATTCCAGACATTCCAATGTCGTGATCCTAACAACGTCCAACGTGACGGAGAAGATTGACTTGGCATTCGTGGACAGAGCTGACATCAAGCAGTATATCGGACCCCCCTCTGTGAACGGCATATACAGCATTTACCTCTCCTGTCTGGATGAGCTCATGAAGGTGAACGTTGCTGATTTAACAACTGTGTAAATCCAAAATTCCACTCCACGCTCATTTGTGGGGCTGGTGAAGTTTGCCTACATAACTCTGGGGCTACATACAATGTTGCCTATGCTTATGGCCAGCTTTGACTTATTCAAGACGGGTTGAGTACAAATATTTGTTAAAATACATAAAAATATGTGCGCGCAGTGTAAGATCATCTACCCCCGCGAGCAGCTCTTCACCATATTTGAGCTTGAGACGATGGGCTTTGCAGAGAGCGAGGTGTCCGCACACAGCTTGATCCTGAGGCATATTGCTGTGTGAGTAATGAATCTCAAACTTTCCCCACTCTACAACATCCAAAATGAAAAGAATCCGAGGTTTACACGTTGCTTCTCTCTTCACTCCTAGAAAAAGCAAAGGTTTGAGTGGGAGAGCCCTCAGGAAGCTACCGTTTCTGGCCCATGCGCTGTTTGTAAAGGTACATGTTTACTTTTGCATTGAAGACTGATGGAAACGATGGCTCGTAGTTCTAAAAATACACTCTGTTTGCCTGCAGACAATGACAGTGCCCCTTGCACAGTTTCTGGAGGCTATGAACCAAGCTGTTGATGCACAAAAGGAAGAAAAAGCGAACCTGGTCAACTGTGTTTGAACTTCCTGCGGTGCCCTAAAGGCTGACAAATGAATGTTCTCCAGTTCAGGTCTTATTTGTTCATAATGTGGAAAACCACAGATAGATAAGAAACTATGCGGCCAAGGAGGTTTACCTGCTGGCAGCACGTTCTTGAACATTGTGGCTAGTATTAACAAATATTAACACAACTTTTATTCAGGTTAATTTCTTGGTGCTGCAGCTTTGCTGGCCGAAATCTCATGTTCAAACAGGCAGTTTATACAGTTGTTGACTTATGTTTAAAAGTTCTTTTTAAAAAGCAACCAAAGTTAAGCTTTAACCCTTATTACACTTGCTTTTTGTTGTGCTTTTTTTTTACTAGCAACACTTTTGCTCCCCCCCCCCCCCCACATTGCTATCAAACTATTCGCTGGATTAAAGTATAAAAATGGCTTAAAGAAAAGCAAGAGAAATGAATAATGTTGCAGAAAAAGGAAGATAATTTAGTTTTATTTTAAATGGTTTTGTTAACTTCTAATATACTGTAACTTTCTTTCTCACTGGCATTTGTCCAGTTTGAGGATCTTAAGAGAAGACTGTTGGAAAATGTCCCCCCCCCCCCCCCAAAAAAAGTAAGAACTCACCCTTAAAGCATGTTTTTTTGTGTATAATGTTTGCATGTTTTAAAATTAGAATATCATAGTTCACATGCCAATATCAAATATTGTGTTTATATGTTCATTGTAACTATTTTGTTTACAATATTATTTAAAAACCAACTGCATGGTGCAATGATCAAATACTCCCTTGAGTCACCGCTAGGGGGCGTGCAGGCATTGTGGCACAGTAAGTAAACTTTGATTTATGTTCGTGTGTTCTTTGAGATGTGCACTGTGACATCACACTAAGGGCATTAAAACAAATGCCCAGACTAATAAAACCAGACTGCAGATGACCTTCAGACAGTCCCAGGTTTATTTTAATACCTGCTGATCCAGAAATGTCAATGCCATAAAGCAGGAAGTGCTGCCTTTTTAAGGGCAGGCCTTCTTACAACGATCCTATGCACAGGTGCACACCGATTGCGTCGCGTCTTTGGCATTAGCATCACGGACAAGTGGCATTTGAAATATTGTTAGACACCCAAGCAGGAAGCTCATCTATTGTCTGTGTGTCCTCGTCACGTTGTGTGTTTGCTCTGCTTGTCGCCTACCGGTTTAAGACAATGTGCCTTTTGTTTGTGCCTGGGCTTCCCTCCCCCTGCACTTCAAAGCTGCTCCTGAATGTTAAACACCTATTTCATTTGGATTTGCACATTTTATTCCAGAAGTCATTATTTGCTGTATCAACTGATAAATTCCACTGATTTTATACTGCAGAAGATGAGTGGAATCACAACGTAGAGAGAAGCGAAATGGGAAAGGAGCGCTGCAAAACAGGGCGCGGTAAAGACCATAATTGCTCTGTCTGGAGGCATTTTCTCTTTGACTGTTGTTGATCCAGAACCTGGCAGCTTTTAAAAAGCAATCAAGACGGAGGAAGAAGAAAAGCCAAAAGCCTTATTGTTCCACAGTGTATCAATGTTTCAGGCAGTTTGAAAACAAATAAAAGTCCCCTTTTTGCTGTTCAGTGCTGAAAGCGACAGAATATCACTCAGTGCGCCAATAATTACTCTAATTGTTTGACCGCTGAACTAATTTTATAAATGTCTCAGGGTTTAGTCTTCAGGAGTTTATATTACATCAAAAAGGGAGTTCTGCGGGGATGATGAGCCGTGTCCTCTCCAGAAACACAAAGCCTGTGTGCCGGCTTTCCAGTTCTTCCTCCATGTGACGGCCTTTGATGATAAATCCAGCTCCAACTTTCATCTGGCTGAACGCCGACTTTAACTCTCCCTGCCTCTTGTCTGTTCTCCTCTTGTCCGTGTTGAGGTTTCTTTTGTCCATATGCAAGTGGGCTGGTCCTTGAAATGGACCAGGAAGCGGACACGTGTCCTGCTTAATAATTAGTGTTTGAGGGATCAAATCGTTTTCATCTTTCACCACTGAAACATGTAACTGTCCTCATCCTGCTAACAGAGGGTCAAACAGGAAGGCAGTACTGGGTGTTCTCCCAGTTCATGGTGGTATTCTGGGACAGGCCTGCTTCTCTATTTGGTAGCAGGGGAAAGGTGCTGGTTAAATTCCTCCTGGCAAACCTTTCTCACTCTATACGGCAACAGATAAGAAAAGGGTTTAGTTCACACTCCAGCTGATAAATTAATAAACTTTATTAAACCAGGGGAGGAAATCGGTTCTGCCAAAGAGAATCAACATTTCTAATACTGTAAGAATTAGGGGAATAAGATAAGAGGACAAATACAAATGTAAAAATACTAAATGCAATAAGTAACCAGCTCTGTTTCTAATTATAGAAGCACTACGAAAGTTAAAGGACTCCTTTTTCCTTCTTCACAGGCAGTGCAGTGTTTGCACAACAGTGACTTCAAACCCATGTTTTCATCATGCTGTAGATGAGTACGCAGCGTGGGCAGCAGGCTGCTTTTCGTCACCTCTCCAAATGAAAATGTAAATACTTTAATAACAGGAAGGTTCCAGAACAAAATGTTCTTCCTGATGTTCACTCCTGAACAAAATTGTTCTTAAGCTACTCTGCCTATAAAGAATACATTAGGAAATTTGAGAGTTAGAGACCATATAATTATTATCAACAGGGCTGTGAGCTGCTATCTTCAGATATTTAGATTATGAATCCAAAATGTAAGATATTAGAATAAACAAGCAGGAAAGAAGCTCCAGTTGAACTGCAGCAGACAAATTGGAATCTAACCAGTGGTGAATTGAAGAAACTAGTAAAGTAAATGCAGAAAGGAATATGATGTGCAAAATAATATCACACATTACTATTTATTTTAGTCTGACAAAACATAAATCACTTTTGCTGACAGAGGATGAGCTTGCATTATTACTTAATGTTTTCCATAACTAAGGAAACACTAAGAATTAAAAATGTACTTTTACACTTGAAATAGAAAATAAATCCAAGGAACACTATAACTTTCCAGTCTACTGGCACTTAAATTACCTAAAGTAGGCGACGCTTACGTGTTTACCGCTTCCTATCAGCAGGGGGCGACATAGAAGCTTTGGCCTCATTTCCGTCTTCACTTCGGTCGCCAGCGGCGTTTTATTTTGTAAATCCCGAAGCGGAAGTGCGTGTCTTGACGCACGGGGCTCGCGGAGCCGCGCGCTGCTCGACGCGCTCCCACAATCGCAGCGAAGAGAAGCCTGGAGAGAGCCGCGTCTCCCACCTTCATCATTTTACTGGTTTATCCCGAGAAGACTGGCCTCTCCACCAACACCCGCTTTCAACGCTCGCTGCTGCACTATTTTGGAGTTTTCTTCAGGCGAAATAAACACAATGTGACCATGCCGAGGCAGTAATTGTTGTCCGATTTGGGAGTCTTTATTGATCCAAGACTTGAGAATGGGCAAACTTCAGTCAAAGCATGGTAAGAAAGCTGCAAATTCATGCTGAAATAAACACCGCCCGACTAATCAACTGTCATTTGATTGTATAACACGCGCAAAAGAAATAATCTGTGTCAAAAAATAATATAATTTATGTGTTCTGCATCTCTGTTTCTGGCGCAACTGAAGCGTGTAAGCGCAGAGAAAACCCAGAGGGTAAGAACCGATCTCCCAGGACAATTAATCATGAAAAAATAAAGTCATAAATCTGCAGTTGAATGTTCATGTTCATTATTTTTTCCCCAGGAGACAGTTTTGTCGTGAACGCTTTCCTCCGGAGAGGGGTGGAGGAGTGTGAGAGATACGGCGCGGCGGACCACAAGCTGAAGAACGCGCAGGTATGAATCGCGTTGACTTTTGCTATTATTTTCCCTTCATCATTTGCACAAGATAACTTTATTGTGATTGCATGTTCTGTCTGAAACTAAACGAGTTTAAGTTTCTGGAGAAGCAGCCTCTCCAAAAGATAAAAGAAAGAACCCGGGTTTAGTAAGCATCAAAGAAACCCGCTTTTGCTTTGGTGTTGGGGATTCTTCTTCCTTGTCACGGAATCCTCTCTTGATGTGTCATAAATGGAGCATTCATCACGGACAGTTCTGAGGGAGCTGCCTGTTTTCTAATTCGATCAATTAAGTTTTCAGTTTTTAAAAAAAAAAATAGTTATTTTGAAAGATCTGAGAACAAGATGATACTGTGCATGTGTGGATAAGGCTGAGCTCTGTGTTCCCCCCCCCCCACGAAATGCCTCACACTATGTCTTAAATTAATAATCTCTGTAAATTACGTCGTCGGCTACCTGAGGGAGGCCGAGGTTCACAGAGAATAGCTGAATCTCTGAGGTGGGTTGGTTGTAATACTAAAGAGTTATAGATCATATCAGGGCTGTAAACCACCCAGTCGGGGAAAATTAAAAGTCAGCTCTGCTCTGCTTCAAAGGAGTCTGGATCCGTACTCCCTCGGAGGGAAACCGCTGAAGGCAGACACTTGACACTTATTAGCAGGCGTGCTCCACCCTCACTTCTGTCATTCTCATGATTCATTTGGCCTCATTAGTTACAGTCAAAGTTTGGCTCCCCTAACTGTCAGTGTTTAGCAAAGCAGACTGCTCTGAGAGGAAGTGAACTCATCACAACTGCGGTCACGTCTGCTGTGACATATTGATCCTGACATGCATTTATATGCAGCGTTTGGCACATGATAACTGAAGATTTGACTGGTATTTGTTCTTGTGGTTAGTCTTTTTTTTACCTGGAGTATTGTGATGTAGTGCGCTCGGCGGAATAATCATAAAACCAAACCAAAGCGGCTTTTTTGGTGAAAGTTAACTCAACAAAGCTCCCCTTTCCCGCCCAGATATTCCCAATATTGTCCTTTATTTAAATGCAGAACAAAATTGAGAATTCTCCATTAGAAAATTAAAACTAATAGTTCAAAGCTGTTAACGCCATTTTCAAAAGATGGGCGACTCCGCCCCTTTCCCCCGCACGCTAGCAAAATGTCACCCTCTGACGGGGAACCCTGCGCAGGGCTCCACTCTGGAAGCTTTGGTTGGAAGAAGGTTGTATTTGCAACATTTAAGCGCATCTGAACTCAGACTTGAGAGTTTTGTGATGCAGCAGCTTCACAGGGCCGACGTGCGCCTGTCTGACCGAAGGCACGATGCCTCCGCCTGCTCGAACTCGGATCTTTTTTTCCCCTGCGCCTGTTTGATCCGATGGAGCATTAATCATTTCTCCCCTGGGACCGGATTGTGTCGTCACAGGCTGTACAGATGTAATTAGATTAGATTCTTCGATGTCTGGGATTTAGTTCAAGATTCTGAAAAGCACAGGAAATCATGTCTAAAGAGCGTTTGATGATTTTTAGATCGGTTTCATCTGGACTTGCTCCTCCAGAGAATCTTGTCACAACAGCTCTCAGCAGTTCTTCACGTGGTCCTGCGTGGTGAGCAGCAGGGGCTGCTAACATTACTGATCATTTGGTGGAGGAGGAGATTGGCCAAACGCGCTGTTTAGTTTGGGCCCTGCCCCCCTCCCCATTGTCAAATGGGGGAGTAGGATTCCTGAGCTGTCTGGCTGAGACTTCAAAGCGCAGAGCTGGGAGTTATAAAAGGGCTCTGATATCAGTGGAGCCTCCGAACCCTCACCCCTCTATCCCCTCGCCCTGTTCCGGAGGGGGATGGGCTGAAGGATGGGCTGCAACTGCGGCTGGAAGGGGGGGGGGGGGGGAGAGCCGAGGTGGTGTCCAACATCAGCTGGTGTAAAGCTGTGAATGTCTTCTATAAATCAGCTCCTTAAGCACAAATACTTTACGCTCCGGCAAGAATTGAGGACGATGACATGCAGGAATATTTCTGTAGAATATCAGTACGGGAGCATCTTCACTTTATCTGAATCCTCAGGACGACACGGTTAGCCTGGCCTGTGGGCCACCGAAGGTCTCAACAGGTCCAAGAATCTGTGGTTGCCGTCACCCCCCCACCCCCCGATCCAAAAAGACTAGTCTTTACTTATTTAAGACACGAAATGCAGACGTAAGTCTCCCAACATCGTATTTATCCAAACCTGTGTTCTTTACTGGCCGAGATCTGAGAGGGTTCGCTGTGTTGCACCTCTGGAAACATCAACAGTCTGAAGGCACGCCACACACACGTGCACACACACACACACACACGCACACACACACACACACACACACACACACACACGCTCCAAGCTTCATTTTAGAGCTTAAAACAGACACGCTCTGATGCCTCAAATAATGACAGGCTAATTCAGCCTTTCATCACCATCCTTTGTCCTTAAACTTCCCTTCCCTTAAGGAGGGAACTTGTCAACATTTTAAACGTCCACAACAAAGACCTTTATTCTTCCTCTTGGAAAGGCTACTGATATCACACTTAAAAAAAAAAAAGCTGATTTAGGGATCCACTTGGATGGCTGAAGAGCTCTGAAAGCTAATTTATTTGGAATTGTAGAGACCTTTATAGAGCTCACTGCTGTTTTAAATCTACTTTAAATGCAAGTGTTTCCAAGCAGAGTCCTTTTTTTAACATTCATTTGGAATCTCTGAGTAAGAATTTCCCAGCGTATGTAAAAATCCTCATTTGGCCCGTGGATGTTGTGTTTGGACAATTTCACCACACGTGACACGAGGGTATATCTTCTGTTCACCAGCGAGTGCTGTTGAGTTTGGACCCGAGCCTGGGATATCTGCGTAATCTTAAAGCGGAGACCGCAAATGAGATCTTGCTCCGCTCTGCAGACATGAACTTTAAAACAGGTAATTTCTTCAGTCGAGGCATCGTTTCAGAGAAATGGTCCAGCATCACACGGCGCGGTAGACAGAAAGGTGCGCTCCTGTATGTCCTGCTGTTGAAGGCGTCGGGAGAGTTTGTTTTTTTTCCACCTCTCTCTCTCTCTCTTTTTTTTTTTTTTTTTGGAAATTGGCTTCAGAAGAAGGCAGGCTGTGAGCCTTCATCTCTGAATGAAAAGCATGTGGCTGGCATCCAGAACAGCGGGGTCTTTCAGCACGGCCCCGGCAGACATCTGTTCCTGGTTTGTACAGCAGAATCCTGGAGCAGTGAGAGAGGGGCTGGGGTGGAGAGAAGGTGGTCGGGTGGTGGTGGTGGTGGTGGGGAGGGGGGGCGTTGTTTCAAAGGGGAGACTTTTGAGAGGTTCTGAAGGTAGCAGGGGAAGGGCAATTCGCCTTTTTACCCCCCCTCCGCTATTGAGCATCGATCGCTGCCCCTCGTTTACATCCTTTATGAATCGGCAACAGCTGTCAAACATGGGGGGGGGGTATTTTTTCTCAACACTGGTTTCCATTTGCCCAGAACAAACATTCACTTCTCTGTCAGTGTAAACGTCATCACCTTGCTGCCTTTGAGACGCAGCACTGGTGCGAGATGCTCGTGTTCTTCCTGTTGGCGGTGGGATTCACCACATGCCTGTTCTCTCCCTCTCTTTCCCTCTCTGGGCGAGAGTCAAAGATCGGCCTGTTCGGCTCGTGCCTAATGGAGAGAGACATTAGGACACTGCTGGTGGATCAAATGTTTATTTTTCTGAGTGTATTTATTCTGTCTGAAGCACTTTGAAGCAGTCTGCTCACTTTCTCACTCTAATTCCCCCCTTCCCTGGCTTCTCTCGCCATGGGGAGAACACGAGAGCCGTTCGACGTCACGTGGAAAACCTTGACTCTTTAGCTCTGGGCAGCTGGCCATTTTACTCAGTGGGTAATAAAACATTGTCTTAGTGTTTGAAAAGTAAATAATATTCAAAAGAGCGCTGTGAGAATATGGGGGCAAGTCCTGCTGCTGAGGAATGACAGCGCTCCTAAATGCACAGCGACATGTGGAAATAGATACAAATTGTACTCTAGATGATCTTCGGCTTTGGAGCACCAGAAGTCTTCAAACTCAAGAAGTCAGACTGGTCTTTCCCAACCATCACGTCTCACAAAAGCATCTGTAAATCTCGTCTTGTCTCGTCTAATCGCTGCGAATGCCGACACATTATATCTCATTCGTTTAGGAAGTCACAATTTGTGAGGGGACAGGAAAGTGTGACGCATCCCAAATCTAGCCGCTCCAGTGTGTTGTTTATGGACTGTGAAATGATCCAACAATGGACGTTTGCAGGAGCCAATACTAAATTCCCGTTTGACCACGTACTTCAAGAAATTAACACCTTCGCTGCATATACAATTAATTCTACTGCAAATGACATCAGTATATATTTAGACAAAAGAAGTCCTGCGGCTGCCGTCATTGTTGGAGCTCTTATCTGCAGACGCACAGAAAGCGCCTCTGTCGCCTTTGGAGTTATCTACGTCCTGTTGTTGGCGCTTTGAAGTTCCTGCTTTTTATGATATTTATGAGATATATTAGGGCCGCTTCGCAGGGCTCAATCGAGTCGTGAACTGTGTGATTTCTGTCAACTTCCTGAATCGAAGCCATCCCAGATCTTGGAGAACAATGGTGCGGCGCAAGTGCCCTTGGTAGCTGGTAAAAGCAGTGGCCGGCGTGTCGGTGGCTGTTCGGGGGCAGCCCCTCTGAGGGTTAACGCTGGTCTGGCTCCACGCTTGAGCCAAAGGAAAGAAAATACCTGAAAGCTGGAGCCCAAAGCTTAGTGCTGACATTTTTGGCAAAGTCCTCTGGATCGCAGTCTGCGTTTGATCCCACACTTCACTCAGCCAAGTAAAACACCGGGAGACTCAAAGGTTATTACATTTTAGTGTGTAAGGTATGTTTCCACATAAACCCATGTTCCCCCCTTAGCAAGCTTTAGCTCTTTTCCAAGTGGGCTCTTTTTTTTTTTTTTGCAAGCTTTAGAACAGACAGTGGAATATCGTTTTTTCATCTCAGCCATGAAATGATTGCGCTGTTTATGGCACTGGTGGGTATCCTTCATGTGAGGCACACAGGACTTAATTGTACACTTGACATTTCTGTGGAAAGACAAAATTATCCGTGCAAAGTCAAGACCAGACCTGACGTGTTGTGAGGGCACGGCGACATTTAATAGCAGCACAACCGTCATAGCTACGGGAACGCACGAGCGCGGTTTTGTGTCAGAAAGAAACTGCTGAAGGAGAAGGTCCAATTGTTGTGCTACATCAAACGGGACTCTGCTCGCCATTCCTTCACACGTTCCTGATCCAGAGGCCTGAGAATTCAATTAAATGGGTACATAAAGAGAGAAGCGAGGACTTCGGCAGACACATAAAATCTTTTTTTAAACCTCGCCGGGCATCTCAGAGCTCCTCATCTGCGCCCCTTTGCCACATTATTTGCGCCCTTTGGTAAATAACTCTCCCTTTCTTTGGTGTCTTTTGAACAAAGCGCTCTAATGTCACTGCCGAACGCTTCGAAATGTCACTGCCTCCTCGACATTCTTGAGCTTGACGCCTTTATAGGTTTGAGGCTGGCGAAACGGCACACACCGCAAACCATGACTTCCTGTCAGCTAAATAAAACAGCCCAGCGGCGAGAGCAGAGTACTGTTTAGATTGCGCCGTATAAATGTGCATGTACTATCCATATTTTGGGTTGGCTGTTCTTGGAATCTGCACTTAAATGATCCTCACGTCCTCCATTTTCATCAACGCTTGAGATTCATCCAACTCTCCCTCCCTTCCTCCCTCTCTCCCCCCCTCTCCCCTTTTTGGGACCCCAGCCCTGCACATGTGTAGGTATCGCCATTACTCAGCTCATAAAACACTACAGTCCCATCTGAAAGCGGTTAGCTGTTGAAACACACGAGCGGCTTCAAAGCTGGGATCCAGGCTCCGCAGACGGCACAGGTCGGGCCCTCCCTCCGAACGTTGCATTCCTGTCCGATGGAGAATAGCTCCAAACTCGCTCGTTGTCACGCCAACGCGTTGCCATCATCAAAACCATCAAAAGGTTCCCCCGCAGTAAGGAAGTGGGTGGTAATATTTCAGCAGAATTTCATTTTTAGGGGGAAAACGATTGCGGTGTGATTGAGTACATTTTAAGGGGGGTGGGGGAGCTGGCGCTCCTCACAATCTGCGTCGGTGTATTTTTTATTCCATACAGCCTTTGTGCTCCTTTCTAGATGCGACAGAGGTAGAGGGAGAGGATGAAACAGCTGAAAGAGGCCACTGTTCTCATTTCCTCTGAAGGCAGCCTTCTTTTCTTCTCCCCCCACTCCACCCACCCGTTTCTTTCCTGAGCTCATCCACTTCAAACAGGCTGACCTGGCCCTGTGTACCCTGTAGCATGTTTACCTAAAGGCTCATTTCAAATAAACAGCAGTTCTCCTTGAGACGCCCCCCCCCCCCCCCACCCCCACCCCTGCTGAAAGTCGTTTCAGAGACACCATCTGCTCCACAAAGAAAACTCACTCTTGTAACGCCCTTCACCCTATCGCCGCTGTGGTGAGTTTGTAAGTGTTGTTTGTACTAACATGTACTGGGGAAAAAACCTTTGGCAGATTTGCCTGCATGTACCTATCAAATGGATCCAAGGAGTAGGCACCTACCACTCTGTGTTTATGCAGGCTCGCTGATCCTATCACTTCAAGAATGCCACTGTGTTGGAATATCTGAACTTTGACCCTCACTGCCGTACGCTCACATGTGAGAACTGCTAAATCCTGCCAGCGCCTGATAATCCCGTAGCAGTTTTGAGGTGTTATTGCTCATCCAGCCCTTCAGCGTTTTATCAAACGCAGAGTGTCGCACTTAGTGCCTTTAAGTGGACCGCCTCCAGACTAGACCAGGCTTCATCAGCTTTGTTGCCTTTATACCCTGAGATAAGATAAGAAGGTACGGGCGGTCGAGCTAAGCTCGCCCGTCTCCCTTTAAATTCCCTTACTCGCCACATATAGCTGTGCTTTCCAGTAATTACGGCTGTGAAAGCAGCAGCTCTCTGCGTGCGCCGCTGAGCTGCCCCCTCTCCACCGTAGCCTTTTGATCTGTGCTTGTGCCATGGATGAATTGCGTTGCAGAATTTCACACTGGGGAACAGTGTTTCAGACACACACACGGCTAGTCTGTCAGGTCAATAAAGTGCACACATGGCAGGCGGAGTCCAAAAGCAGGAGGCTCAGATGTTGCAGGTCTGGCTGAGGTTTAACTGCAGAAACCCCCCTTTTGGCATATTTCTGTGTCACATGTAAAATTACAATTCGCAGTTTGCAGCAGGGAACTTAAAAATTCATGTCTTGTAGCAATGTTTTCAAAAGTAATTCATCATGTGCCTGCCCTTACATCCCCCCTCCTCAATCAGTCATTTCCTTTGAGAATAATTCAGGAGCAGTATGAATGAGCTCTGCGTGATTTTGGGGCATCAGTAATCTGCTGCTGGAATGTTGTGCTGCTTTCTTTTTTCTTTTTTTTCTACATTTCCTCTGTTCCCCTTTAATTTTGTCCCCCTTTTCTGGGTGTCATACGCCGGAACAGTGCAGCCAGTGGCCATTTAGCAATGATCCCTTTCACATATCCCAATAGATTCCCACATATCCCAAGATTCCTCCGCATCATCCAAAGATCACAGAGTCTCATCTGCTTCCTGAACTCAGCTGGAGTGGATTTTTCAGGAATCCTCCAGAAAAAAAGGAAAAATCTTTGACCCTGAAATGACTCCGTGTCCAGTTCCAGTCTTGTGAGGAACTTCGCAGCTTGGAATTCAGCCTGTTTTCTATGTGTCAAGAATTCCCATTTCAGACAATCTGCAACCGCAGGGAGACGCAGAGGCGGAAAGAGTTAACAACCACAGAGATCTGCGAGATAAAAAGAGGCGCAGCTGCTTTGAATATGCACCACATCCATTTTTTTTCCTGCATGTCAGCCTTAAGGTGTTTGTTGTTAAAACTGCAACAGCCTGCAGAGCCAGTATATTTTCCCCCAAACATGACGGAGGAACAGTTTCAAACATGCAAACATGTGGTGTGTAGTCGGAATTGCGGTTTGTGCCAGGGGGCGTAGAAACAAGGCGATGGTATATGAGTTATTAGGGTTTCCGCATGCTTGGGTTGTATGTTTTGAATCCTTTGCTTTAATACGTATCTGACCATGGAGTGAGAATCTCTCTGAAGGGCTGGCTCCAGTCACAATTTGCCCTATAAGTCTCCCAGATGGATGCGTTGAGAGTGTACGCTACATTACTGGCTGATTGGTCACAGCCGCTGAAGCCTCTCTTATCGTTGTCAGTCGCATGCATCTCTGCCTCTCCTTGCAGGT
The DNA here is from genome assembly GCF_901000725.2 of Takifugu rubripes. Classification (NCBI taxonomy): domain Eukaryota; kingdom Metazoa; phylum Chordata; class Actinopteri; order Tetraodontiformes; family Tetraodontidae; genus Takifugu; species Takifugu rubripes. The sequence goes on along the minus strand of NC_042291.1, from coordinate 13,287,343 downwards.
TTCCAGAGGGAGTAGTAACCAGCGGGCTGAGGAACTGTGGTTCTGACCCTGAACCTTTGCTAATCCCGCTGTTAGGCATGACCGTGAATCCAGCAGCAGCTCGCTCACAAGCCAGCCGAACCTTTGCAGTTGTTACGGTTCAGATAGATGTAATTAAAGCGTGCGCTCCAGTTATTCTCAGCCAGTGGTAGTCCGACACTAGGGAATAGACAACTCAGCGGACTGCAGAGAGCTCAATTACACCCACTGAAAGTGAATTACATGAGCAAAAGAATTAGCAATTTGAGTAAACTGGGATAAATGTTGTGAACTAAAGCCAGCTCCCCATTATTTTGGTTATAATAGAGGCTAAATTTAATGTTCACGCGAATAACCATGTGAGTGATTAAAGACCTACAAGTGCGCTGTTGATGTTGAAATTAGCCACACGCTACATTAACGAGGGCTGAAATGGCTAGTAAGCAGAGAATAAGCTGGTGAAATTGCAAACAGGCAAGAAAAGAGTGGTACTAATTAAATAGATATATGATATAGATATATGAATAGATATAATCCCCAAAATGTTCAAATTTTGGGGATTCAAACTGTGAAAACAATGGTCTCACAACTGAAGTCGAGCGCTAAAAAAGTATAACAGCGGGATATTAAAAAGCCAATGAGTAATGCAAGGAAAATAGATACTAGAATGTAGTTCAAAGAGTATTTGGAGTATCTACACATATTTCTACACATACGATTACATGAATGAAATTACAACGTGGTGCTCTGCTCCCTAACGTGACCTTGAGTGAGTAAATCTCAGCCTTTGTTGCTTCTCTTCCACGCCGGTATGCAGCTGTCCTTCCGCCACCTAGCTTGTTTACATTTCTCAGTCACCCGCAGGAGTGCTGTAACGCCAGTGGCTCCACGGGCCCCCGACTACAGAGCCTCGCCCGTGTGAACCGCCAGGCCCGCTTTTTAAAGCCGTGACTCAGATCCCGCTCAGCTTAGCAGAACACGCAGAGAGAAAATCAACGTCGGTGGTTATCTCGCAGGTGAGAACAATTACAACTGACATCTCAACCTCGGATGGGCGGCTGCAACCCGACACTAACCGCAGTACACAAAAAACCCCATTACAGCTGAGAGGCTGTTGAAATGGGGTGCCGGGAAAGCCCTGTTGACTGTAGCTGACAGGCGATCAGTTTGAAGGGCTGATTTACGCCGAACGGTTGGCTACACGACACCCTCTCAGCTCACCGCTTTCTAAATGCCGCTCAGCTGGACGCTGGCAGGAGGGGTTGCACGACCCAGGGAAAGCGGAGTCACTTTCGGCCATAATGAGATGGACGCTGGGGCCGCCTCGCCCGCCAACCCGACATTCTGAGATCTACATGTTGTTTAAAGGGCTTGTGGAATGTGGAACAAATCCTCCGAGCTTTATCGGCCCGGGCACGCTCCCCATTGGCCAGCCTTGAGAGCCGGGGCCCTGCTCAGGAGCTTACAGAATTTCACATGGAGGCCAGAAACAGAGGAATATCCTGTCGGAGTCTAACCGCCTGTCCGACACAGACTTTGAAATGCCGTCGCCCTGCGCCGCCTCTTTCTTGTTGGTCCGGTTGTGTGTTTGAAATCCAGATTGTGTGTCTACTGGTATCTTGTCCACTTTTTTGTGGGGAAGGGATGATTGCTTTTGCGGAGTGTTATTATGCAGCCAAAGTGATCGTGAAACCGACAAATCACTCAAATAGACAAAAGGCTTTATCGGCCCTCTGCTGGTCGGCTGCAGTTTGGTTTTGTTTCTTGCTCTGTTGAGTATTCCTTAAACATTCTGAGTTTAATGTGCTTTAAATGCCGTACCGACAGATTGAAACGGGGTGTGACAGGCGGCTCGAGATACCGCTGCTACCGTATTGACCGCCTAAATAGACGGTCACTACAAATGTTTGAACGTTTGCCAGCGCGGCCACGCTTTCAGCCGCCAGCCTCTATAATTGAATACATTTGCCTAACCCCAGTCACGGCTGCGAAACCAGCCACTGGCATGAAGCACCTTTTTCCGAGTGCCCACGCTAGCTGCCAGCGTGACAGCTGAGAGGCTGACGCTACGTTACGCAGGCTCCTATCAAAGCCCGTTTTAATCAAGCCCGGCAGTGCGCAGCGCTGGCAGCAGATGCAGGGTGGTCAGCGAGTGACGCTAATCTGCGCTGATTCCTTTCAGCATGTCACAGTCGGAGTGACAGAAAGGAAGACGCAGTGGGATCAGGAGGGGCCGGAGGAGCGCGCGGACTGCAGGAAATGTCCTGTCCTGCTGGAAGGGGCGCGACCGTTTAGTGGTCGACATGCTTTTGTTACATAGATGGGCACGCTCGTCTCTCCCCACAGCTGTTGTTCTATTAGCGCCAAAGGGGCTTCGCCGCTGTGATTCATGTCCTGCCAAGGGAGAGGTCCTGCCTCCAGTTTGACCTCGGCTACCTTGGAAAGGCCATATCTGCCATCTTTGCCACACAGGGAGAGTCCAGATGACAGAAATGCATCATGCTCTGATTTCATTTCCATTCACAGGAAGACACCTAAGCGCAGCTTAAAGAAATACCCTCCGCAAGAGGCAAACACAGCGAGTAACGACAAGGGTCAAACCAGTATAGTTTGACCTTGAAGGACTCTGTCAGGATAACAGTGTGTAGAGAGAAACCGCTTCATAAAACGTGGTTATCTCATATTCTTACTGTGGTTGAGATGACCATATTGAGCAGGCTAACTCTGATCCAGCTCTGTTTATTTTATCGCTACCCAATATGTGCTGAGGCCAATTTTGCCCCATTGACTCTCAGCACAGTAATTATAGCAACTTGGACTAAAATCTGAGGTGCAGAGAGAGAACTTTCATCCCAGCTGTCCAGAGAGCAACATATTGTTCTTTGACCATCTCGGGACAGAAGGTTTGTGAGCGGCCTTCTGCCTTTAACTCTGCCTGTATTTCCAGCTCCTGCCCCTTCCCCCTCTTTTTCACCCGGTCTTGCTTTTGCTCGGCCTCTTTTCAGCATAACCGCTCACATCTGGTTTTGAGTGGAGGCCAGGCTGGTTTCTTTTGGAATGGAGGGCTTATGTTTCTCAATGGCCCCACTCCCTCTCCGGTTTCATTATGCGGTGAAGCGTATGCAGTTTGTTTATGAACCAGCGCTCTTTTCTCTGTGTTGATTGTGCTAAATCCCAGTTTTTATCACCAAGGGAACCCAGCAATCATACCCAATTAATGGCTTCTGGGAGTGCGAATTTTGGTCAGCCGGTGGTCATCAAGGCTTCCCTGCGGCGCTCCCCCGAACGCTGAATTTCTAGAAAACTTCCCGTAGAAGAAAAACCGAAGCCTCCCGAAACACCCTCTGAATCGGAATATTTAAACGTGAGGATCTAAAGACACTCGGGGATTAAGATATTTCTGAAAACCGCTCATCTTCATGACGGTGAGAAAGGATCCAGGTGTTCATGCTCCTTTTCCTGTGAGCGGTCTGTGATGCTCAACAACAGCGGCATCATATGGTTGGAAGAAGGGTCTAAAAGCAGTATGTGCACTTTATTTAGAGGAGCTTGAGGTGGGGACATGAGAACAAAGATGTGCAGTGTTTTCCAGTGGGAGGATGGGTGGGTGGGAGGATGGGTGGGTGGCGGGCGGGCAGAGAGAGCGAGTGAGTGCTGGGGGATGTCTGATGTCACCTGGTTGCCCTATCCCACATAAAAGTCTGGCAGAAGTCTGAGGCTTTAGGTAAGCCTGGCAGAACCGCGCCATTAAACGGTCTCCAACATCACACACTCCCCTGTCTGTCTCTCATGCCGAGGCATCTCAGAGGCAGAACCAGAATTCTGTCAGTACCTTTTTCCAATGCTTTTTTTTTTTTTTTGAAGGCAGCTGAAAGCTGCTTGTCATCTCCCTGTAGCATCTGCGCTGTTTTCCGTCTGTCGTCCCCACACCTGAGATCACACGCGGCCTAGATGTGGATATCACAAGACGCGTTCTGCTATTCCACACAAACTGGGAGCATTTCGCCCCGAAATGCAAACACATTTGTGTGGCCCGGACTTGTGATCCGATAGCGAAAGAATGAGGGCCGCTGGATGCCAGAAAGCAGTTAATTACACATGTGGTGGGCAGATTTGAGCCTGACACTGTGGGCGACGTGAATGGAGATGCCATGTGTGTAGACGATAAACTGCAGACTGCGGTCGGACCCAGTCTGCTCTCTCATTAGCTTTCCCAATGAATGTAATGAGGATGGAGGTGGTGCTGGTGGAGAAGGGAGTCGGTTTGGGCGAGTAACCCAAAGCGCGGCTCCCTCCTTGTGTGCTCAGCAAAATGTCCCCAGACATCTGAATTTTAATTAGAGGCGAGATTCGCTGTTGATTGATTTGTTTCGCGCGAACACTGCGTCTTGTCTTTCATTTAGCGCCGCTTCTACCTTGCTCTCCACCCTCGTGTTGACGAGGAGAGCGGCTCCGCGCCTCTTTGATGTTCCCGAAACGGCGCGTCTTTGTGAACTCCCTCCTCCGTACACGCTGCCCTTCATTAAGGGACTGCAGCACAAGGCAGGAGATAAAAGCATCCAGCGGAGAAAGTAAACAAACACTTGGCTGCAGCAACCACAAAAGATGGAACTGTGTGTGTGTGTGTGTGTGTGTGTGTGTGCGTGTGTGTGTGTGGGTGTGTGTGTGTGTGTGTGTGAGATGGGATGCGTCTGGTCTCTAGCGTGTATTTGGTGATTAAAGACTGCTGTGTGTTTGGGGACCAGGGAGCTTCACCATTTTCCTTCCCCACCTTTCCAAGAAATCCGTCCAGGGTTGATAGAATGTCCACCTCCACTTTCCCCCACTGAGCTCACGGGGGCTTGCGTAAAGCACCAGAAAGGCCATATTTCCCCTTTAGCAAAGTTCTCTGCTCATTATCGTCCCCCGTCGGCGGCGTCTTTTAGCGTGTTCTTCCACCCACTTACTTCCTGACCCTCTCCCATTTCCCTCTTCCACTCCTTTGCTGTTTTCTTTCAATGTCTCCGTCGGCCAATTTACCGGGCCAGTCCAAGCCTTAACCCTGACACTCAGCCCATTCCCCCCCCCCCCCCCCCCCCCCCACATCGGCAGTGAGGGTCAGGGCCGGATCACAGATTACAGGCTGGAGGTATCATCCTCTGAAGTGAAGAATAATCACAGGTTCTGAGATTGTTAAATAGGACCACAGGCCCCCGGTGGTGTCATTACTCTGAGAAACAGGGGAAGGGGAAAGGAGGGGGGGTTTCACCTAAACGCATACAGATGTTCGGACCCTCAGTTGTGCCTCCATGAAGGTACATGGAGTTCTTTAGTGTTCCTGCATCTGTCTGCTTTTTATTTGTCTTGCTGCAGTCTGGCGAGGTCTCATTTCAAAGCGTGTGCAGAGCAGCTTGGAGGGCTGAGAATGATGTAAATAAAGAGGCTCATTTGTTGTTTAAAACGCTTTTGGTTCAGGGCCTGTGCTGCATTTAATTTTCATTGTTTCCACAATCCATTTGTAATTAAAATGGGTGTGTGTGTGTGTGTGTGTGTGTGTGTGTGTGTGTGTGTGTGTGTGTGCGTTCAAGTAGAATGTGGTTCTCTTTAAGGCAGGAGAGATTATTAACATATGAGGGCTGCAGAACTTTTCCTCCCCTCATCCCGAAGGTGGTTTTTTCTTGAATATAAATAATTTTTTCACGAGCCAAACTCCTCAGACTTCAAACTCTTTGTTCCTTCCCATCAGTATCTCCGCTCAGGGCTGCTTGTTGGGCCGAATGAGAATAAATAGGTTGGCTGACACAGAGAGATGATGAAATGCATTATGGGTTGTCGGGTGTTTTTTCAGTTGTTTTGATGGATATGAGGGTTCTGTTTGAAGAGTTGAAAGAACTCTTTAAAAACGTGTCTGTTGCCACACTTGCTGCGTCCCAGACAGCGAAACACAATGGGCGTGCAGATGTTCAAAGTGTTTGGCCGTGCTGGAGCCTCCAGCCTCCTCTGCCTCTCATCTGAAGAGGAAATGCTTGAGCTGGAACTGTTTGTTTTCCCTGTGTCTGTGGTTTGAACTGTAGATTCGCTTACATCTCTGACCCCCACCTCTTCATTTCTTTCCCTGCCCCAGGAGTTTCCAAATGGTGAACCGAAGGATGCGCAATTCACAGATCAACACTGTCCCCTAGAGGGTAGGTGGAGAAGAACGTATTCTTATTGTCTGAAGAAGGAAATGCCATCTTACAAACTTCTCCCCGGGTTATGTGTGAAAACACGGCATTAAATACCCCCCACCCCCCCCTTCACCCTTGTTTTCAGTGCTTCTTCCTCCGGAGAAAGCTGAGGGTTGTGAAAACTATCTTCACTCGGAGGACGTGGAACAGGACGTTCTGAGGGATGCCACCAAAGCTGCCGGGAAGAAACGCATCAGTTTGGATGTAGGATTATTAACGTTGCAATAATGTAGCTTAGCTTCTGATCAGATGTTCATCAGTTGATACTCTGCGCGGAGGTGGATAATCAGCCAGTAGATAACTGAATGTTTCCATTCGGGCTCGGTGGACACGCAGATAAGATTTATGGTCTATCTGTGTTTGTTCTTCTCCTCCACCCCACAACCTTCTAAACTGCTCCATGTGTCCTTGTGATCTGTGCAGCCAGGGTTATCTTCCTCTTCTACTATCTGTCCTGATTTCCTGAAAATTAGCAACTGTTTCCAGTATTCCCACAAGCCCAGTTTGCTCTTTCTTAAAACTTTCCCATGAGATGAAGAGCTTCTCTCACATTCACCTTTTATTTTTTGTGTTTTACTCTTTTTTCCCTTCACTTCCCCCACTTTTGTAACCATCCAAGTTGTGCATCCATTTGTACAGCTGTTTAGATGTCACTCACACATCTGGTAGGCTCTGGATGGTCTGATGTCTGTCCTTTATTGTGTGAATCTGGTCATATCTGTGCAGTAGCCATCAATTCTGGTATTTCTGGTCTTTAGCACTTCTTCCTCCTCATGTAAGAAGGTTGAGACTTCTTTCAGAACCTAATATAACACAGGCTGGGAACTTTTATGCCCCTGGACTGATTACAATGGTGGAATGATACCACCCCACATAATCTCTCTGGACTCCCCCACAAAAGATAAACACATCAGAGAGTGGTTAACATTCAGAAACTTGAAATTCAGCCAGACTCTGCTCTGTTGTCTTTAACCCAAAAGATTGAGTGATGTCAAATGTTTTCTGGATGAGACCCCAATTTTTCCCAAGCTCTTGCTAGAAAGTCCAAACTCATGCACAAAGGACTGTTTAATGACTTTAATTAGAATGGACAGTATCGTCCTCCTATGGCACAGTCTGTTCCCTTGGTAAATGAAGAAAAACAACATTTGTTTCTTTTAAGAAGTCAGTTAAGAGGAAGAAGTTTAAGAAGTAAGAGTTGGCTGCAATGATCACTGATTAGGTTGCGCTTTGCTACCCCCTGGTGTCTCAAGTTAAATATTGCAGCTTCGTCTTGCCGTTTCTCATTTATTTATTTGAAAAACGATGAAGGCTTTTATTGTTCACACAGGATTTGGAGTGTGATGTTTCTGTGGAGGATGACAACCGCCAGGAATGGGTTTTCACTCTTTATGACTTTGACAACAGTGGCCGAGTTACAAAAGAGGTTTGTGTGTGTGTTTATTTTGACCCACCATGCAAGTGATTTATACAGACAGCAATGGAAAACTGTGCGTCGATTGTCATCATAGGACATGTCCAGCCTAATGCACACAATCTATGATGTGGTGGATGCCTCCGTCAACCACTCCTGCCACAACAAGAGCAAGACTTTACGCGTCAAACTGACTGTCACCCCAGAGCCCAGGTGTCACAGGAGAGAAACAGGAACAGGTAGATCTGTGCTCAGGCAGGATTTTGTTTGCCCCATATCACGTGGTTTAACACTATTTAAAACAATTGAGTTCAAAATGTCTATTTCCCTAAAGTTCACTTGTTTATTTTTAATCGGCTTCATGCACACAAAAGGGGATAAATGGAATGGTGGAAGAAAATCTAACAGCTTTTTGAATTCTTTAACATTCTGGTCCTGTCTGTCTTCAGACCGTAGCCATCAGGAGGAGGGGCGCTCGGCTGACAAAAGGATGTCCTCCTACATCAGGTAAAATGAATGCACCCTGAAGAAGCACAGTGCCAGTTGACCAGTTTGTGTAAGGAGACGGCAGCTCATGAAGGTGCTGCTTATTTCTGCAGCAGAGGGCAGAGTAATGACGTTCCAGCTGCAGAGGGTCGGCATTACTGCGTGGATGAGAACACAGAGAGGAGGAATCACTACCTGGACCTCGCTGGTATAGAGAACTACACCTCCAGATTTGAAGGCAAGTGTCTGTTGTTCTTTTGCTGTGTAAAAATTGGACTAAATGTTGTACCTCGTTGGTTCTCCAGGAACCCCTCCTACCTTTCCACCTCAGGAGGCTCAAGGTCGCAGCCATCAGAGCCAGACCCGCTCACGCTCCCAGGAGGCCCAAATTGTTCACCATCGGCGCTCGCAGGTCATCGGCGACACCTACGTTGCTCCGGAGCTGCGAAGCAAGACCCAGTTCCTCAAGTCCCCCAAAGGAACCTACAAGGGAGGGAATAATGGAGCCAACGGAGGTGGCAAGTCCATTAAATGCCACGGCCACCACCCACCTCCAAGTGTGCTGCACAGCGGTGGAGCTGGACACGGAGGTCAGGACGTCTACCACTTACCCCACCAAGGCCAGTCGTCCGGCCACCATCAGCACCCACTGCAATACAGCCACAGCAAACGCGTGAGAGCAAAGGCGCGTGATGGCATTTCTCCATCCAAAACCCCACTGTCGCCCCCGTCACACCCCCAGCAGCCAGCTGTGCCCTCCGTGCTGCCGAGCCTGGAGAGGGAGCAGGGGTCCGGGCCTCCCGGCAGCCCAGGGTTCGTGGTTCCCGTGGTGCAGCGGCACGAGCACCACCATCACCACGAACACCACCACCATCACCACTACCACCACTACCATCAGACTTGACTGCCTTCAGAGTGCAGCCACTGGAACTGTACAGGACCAACCACAACCAGCTACACCAGTCTCACTCCGGGATCTTTTCACTCTCCTCTTTGAAGCTCTGCAGGTGCTGCGATCTGACAAGGAACCACGAAGTGTGACAGCAGACGATACTGGACCAGAAGGATTGTTGTTCTGAAGTTAACCATGTAATAATGTGTGGCACACTTTTGAAGTCTTTGCGTAGATTTTCTTTTTTCCGCTGGGATTGCTAACCCATCTTAATTTAGGGAAGAGATACCACATGAGGAATCAGAGGCCTTTGGACCATCAATGCCCTCCTGATGCTGTCGGTTGAAATCCCGGGAAGCTATAAGTTCAATTGGGTGTGTTCCAGGAGGGGGACCTTTCCAAAACATGGATCTCAGGTGTAAAGGTGCTGCTGCTCCTCAAGCTCTCCACAGAGGGAGAGGGGTTTCCTGTAGGGTGTGTGTGCGTGTGTGTGTGTGTGTGTGTGTGGGTGTGTGCATGTAGCAGGAGGGAGGGGAGAGGGGGAAGAAATCACCACTGCCAGTTTTAATGCAAATTTATCTTGCTATATGTATAATAAAAAGTTATATATATATGTAAACACATTTTACTGTATAATTATTTACTGTATATGCATATTTCATCATGGATATAATTATGCATATATGTATTTTGCCTTTTATAAATTTTAATAAACATTATTTAGTTCATTTATACGATTGGAGTGACCGCTTCGTTTGTCCCGCTCGTGCCCCTTGTGGATTTCACTGTCATTTCACATGAGGAGAAACAGGAATCAGTGCTGAAGGTCACATCAGAATAAGGCAGGACAGCAACAACTCTGTTACTGTTACAGTCCACAACACAAACGATTCCTACCTAACAGTTTACACTCATTTTGGTTTGCTCCTCACACTCTCGGGTAAGCATTGATTGTCAGGATGAATATTTTTTCCAGTGCCTCAGGGTGAAAAACTTGGAAGTAATGGGTGCTAAATAACCCCACAATGGGATCTACATACCAAAATGGAGGCATGGCATCATAATCTGTGCTGGGGCAATCTGTATTTTACCATTTGCATGAAAATAATGTAATATACCAATAATATACAAACTAAGAAACAAATAATGCAGTAATATCACACCAAAGCCCCGGTGCAAAGCAGCAGACAGAGGTGATGAGGTCCATCAGAAGCACCTGTGCTTGTCCTCAGGCGGATCAACAGGTTGTCTCCAGGTCAGCCGCTAGGTAGCATCAGAATCCACTGAAAGAACAGTCGATCCAGTCGTGTGGCGTTTAAAACGACAGCTCCAGCGTAAAGACAGGCCAGCATGCCTGTAAAAACTAGACTTGACCTGTCTGTTCAGGCAATAATCACGTACTTCTTACATCAAAATTATTTAAAAAAAAAAAATCCAAATTCCATATACATGCAGTTGCGTAAAAGCGGCTCAAACTTATAGAAAAGTTGCATGAAATTGGAAATGTGCATTTGTATTTGGGTAAATGCATTTATATTACGTTATATGATCACACGACAAATGTGCTCAGTCAGAGCTAAAGTGGGCTTAAATAGGACAGATTATTCTGGGCATTAAAGATAATTAAAAGTATCACCAGACATGTAATAAATGTACTTCTTTTGTGCGGCCCCAGATCTGCGCGCTTTTGTTAATTGGCTGCGCGGTTCAGAGAGAGCAGCATTCCCTGCCTCGGTCGTCAGGGATTTAGAGAAGGACTGAATCCGAGCCCCGACTGAGACAAACAATGGCAGCTATGAAAGGCGAGGGGAGGGTCGGCCTAATGCAAATATCCACTTTGTGCGCTTTGGAAAAGCTGCACTAAACTCTGTCAATCGCAAACCCGAGTAAGTAGTTGACGGCAAAGGGCAGGAATCCGCAACTTTTCTGGCCTCTTTTAAGACCAACCCGCAGACGCGTTATTCCGCTGAGGCTGCGCAACAAGCGCAAACTGGCAGAGGAGACGGTTTGAGTCATGGACGCTGCAGCATCTCTGAAACGTGCCAGATGCACCTGCTGAGGGACAAATCCGAGAGGTAGGAACCCTTTGGCATCCAGTTCCAACACATAAACTCTCTGTTCCGAGCTCCATTCTAGTCCGAACTCGCTTCTTTTCCCTTTTCATCCGTCCGTCAGAAACTTTTTAGACTGAACTTTTTTTGGACGGGTTTATGGTGGGACTCCATCTTTCCCCGCATAGACAAGTGTTTGTGTGACCCACCTTTCCCCCCTCCTCTCTCTGCTGTGTGGCTTATTTAGTGCGGCTAAGCCTGCCTCAGGAAAACGTGATTATCCCCGGACCATCGATACGCTGGCTTTCATTCAAGACATGCATGAGAAAGGCTCTGCTGCATAATAGATCAGTGGGAGCCTGTCTGCTTGTATACACGATGGGGAAAAGCAAAAAACAGGAACCCAAAGTTGAATTTTTGTTGGGTTTCCATGCGTGTAAAACCAACCTCGTGGTACTGAGAATGTGGTGAACTGTATTTCATTATTATTGCAATCTAAACATTTATTTAAAAATAATAAAAAGTAGAAGTCTATTCTGATGACCTCTGCAGGGTTGTTATTGCCAGCAACAGGCATGAAATAATGGAGTGTAATGCTACTGTAAAATCCCAAAATATCCCCAGAGGAACATCAAAGTGGACCCAACGTGAGGCCTTTATCAGAACAATTGCTCCATTCTACCCCGCACCCCGACCCTGACCACCCCCACAGCCCCCTATTTTCCCCCAATTTCCACCCGATTACACCCGAAACGGAGCAGAATTAAATATGGAGGGAAAACAGTTTACCACTTCTGGCACTACAGGAACGGCACAAAAGCGGGTGAGCGTCCTGGTTATCTTAATTTGAGAGTGATTCAGCACTTTGAGGAGATTCTGTTCCCCCCCGACTGGTGTAAAACCTCGCTGGTGGCCAAATTTAGACAAGTGCATGTGACAGAGAATGACTTTAAGCTTAATAACCACCTACAATTAATATCAAGTATTAACCATCACAACTATATTTTTATTGAACAAGTAATAAGTCAAACTTTAGTGCTGTTATAAAAGAAAAAAGAAAAAAAGTTCCAAATCCAAACCGCACAGCCTCAATGAAAGCCTCATAAAGACAAACAGTTTAGAGCCTTTTTTATGTGGATGCTACTTTTCAGGGATTGGTGTGAAAGCCACCAGCGTAGTTTATGACAAGTCTTTACAATTTGGGAGGAAAGGGGAAAGAAAACATGCCTTCTCTCAGTGTGTGGCTCCCCGCTGCTGTTGGGAACCCTCTCGAACCCGACTGAAGCTGAACTCAGTATTCTATGGATGGAGGTGCAGGCGCTGATGCAGAGACAGAAGTACACATTTGGAAGGGTCCTCGCTGATTTTAAGTTGGTTCTACTGACACACAAATGACCAAATCTTTGTGTTTTTTCACATTTGAAGTTGGTGCCATCATCGCCTCTGGTTGTGTGGGTAGTTGTACCTCTGTGAAGGAGCGGGCTGCCATTTCTGGGGTGAACTGGCTCTTTAAATTTGTTTCACTTTCTCCTTGTTGGTTTTCCAGTATTTGTGAGTAATTATCTGGATTGGTGAGAGTAAGCAAAAGCAGACTGCGAGCTACTGTACACATTCTCAATCTGGTGTTGAGGTTGCTAGGCAGTGGGCTCTCTCTCTCTCTCTCGCTCTCTTGCTCGCTCTCTCGCTCTCTCTCTCTCAGCTCAGCTTGCATCTTCTCTTCTGCATACTAATAGATGGACCAAGGGCTCATAACAAACTGGGGCTGTCAAACCGATTATAATACTGTTCCTCAGCCTGTCGCCTGTTTACAGGCCTGAACTTTATGGGAGTTTCCTCTATTGTTATTTGCCAGATTTAGTGTTTTATTTTGAAATGCAGCAGACAGAAAGTCTGCGCGTCTGCACTTAACGTCGAGCCATGTAGTGAAAAAGGAGATTTTATTTTTATAAAATTTGGTTCTCACCAGAGGGGGGCAGTGTTCCGGTTCCTTCAGCAGTGAACTAAAGAAGCAGAATTCGTCTCTGTCTGCTTTGTCCTCAGATAAAATCACGAGTAGCCACAAATCTTTTGCAGCATCACTCAAAAGCCGCAGCGTTCCAGACATCTACCATGACATCATCTTTGAACAGGAAGGAATCATTAATATGACACAGGTCACGAGAAGATGAAATCACACATTACTGAGCATATTTTTTTTCAATTATTCCAGTTTTTATTTAAAAGCTCCCTGGTGCATTCTGTTGCTTTGATTTTCATATTTCCTCTGTTTTGCCTTTTTCCCTAATGCGTTTAAATGCACAGCAACTCTTCCATTGAAGAAGCCCTCAATGACAAAATTCCTCTTCCCCATAGCCCCTCAAGAGACTGGTATAATTAGAGCTATGGAAACAGGAAACGCCTCGCCCTCCCTATCGTTTTTGGCCTCCCTTCTTTACTCCCCTCACTAGCTTTCTATCTCCCTCCTTCTTCATCTCAGATGTGCATTTATTTGTATAGATTATCAGGTGCAGGGTCTTAAGACTGATGCCTATAATTGCTCCTGTGATGCTTATCGGTGTGTCACGCATACTTGGGTTTACTGGAAATGAGGCTTGTGCTTGATTTTGTTCTCCCGGGCATAATTAAGTTAATTGACACTGAACATTTAGTTCAGATCGACTGTTAGAAACTCCGTGTGTGTGTTTTTTTTAACAGATAGAATTGTTTTTGACAAATATACAATGTCACAAATACAACTTTCTGGTGAATTTGATCATAATTTCCACTCTCTTCCTGTTCTGTCCTCTAAACTTTCCTTTCAGCACAGACTCTGTCCAGCTCTGGTTCATTTACGGTGAACAGGCCTTTGCTAGTTTGAAGGAGCGGGACCTCTAATTTCTGTGGCTTCTTGCAAAAGATTAAAGAGCCTCGGGAGTCCAGGTGTAGAGCTGAGACCACAGCTCAACCACCCACTCCCATCATCATTCAGTATCAATGACGCACTTCACTCTGAAGACATTTCCAGAAAAAGAGTCCCATTTTAGAGCTCTAATCTGTCCAGGTAAAGGTGGTACCCAAAACCTTGGCTGCTGAGGTCAAAGAGAGAGAGGAGAGTCAGCATTTATTAATCTGGAGGTGGGGCTTCCACCTTAACCCCTGTGTTGTGGAATGCACACCTGGAGGTGTTTGCTGAGTGCCTCTATTAATCCATGCAACAATGCAGACTGACATCTGGTGCCATCACTGCTTTGCTGGGTGAGGTTTACCTTTAATTATTGGATTTTATTGCCTGTAGATGAAGGAAAATCCCACTGGGGACAGAGATGTTGGGCCAATCTGGAGTGAAAATGTCATTTGTCACACTCCTGCGTGCGTTAAATAGGCCACTAAAGTTCAGTTGTACCGACCTTGTTGACATGACAGGCTAGAATCTCTGCTCCACTCGCTGTGTACACACAGGAGAGAGATGGTTGTAGATAAAACGGCCGGGTTACGCCCCGCCGAGGAATTGGGATGCCTCAGGGGTCGGGAAAGCTTCTGCCTGGAAAGCCTTAATATTGCGATTGTGCTCAGTCAACAAAGAGAACGCATTTGATGGAACATGTCAGGTTTCTTTCAGAATGTGGGGGCTGGTCTTCTCCTCTGGTTAGACAGCTGTCAGCTCCTCAGAGCCCAGAGAGCCTGTGACTCCTCCATGCGTTCAAGGCAGGGGAGCTGAGGGAGGTGAGTGCCAAGTTTCAGTACAATACAACCGTTTGAACTGGGATTATTTGGGATTCTGCATCCGTCAGGTGAGTAAAGGTCCACTTTAGGTTCAAGATGTTCTTTTGTCAGAGTTGACGGCTTTAGAATAATGGTGCCAGTTTATAGTGCTGAAACGTGTTATTATTCATAATTTGATCAGTCAAAGGACAATGTAGGGGAAGGCCAACGCGGGGTTACATTATTACTTAAGAGAGATGTCAGTAATAACATGATAAATGCCAACCACACTGGACATGTGCTTTTGAAAACTGTTATTTCATCAGACTTAATGGTGCACATTTATCTGGGCAAGTCTGTGCGGGGGGGAATCGACAGCCAGTTTGTGTTTTTGTTTTTCTGCCTTGTAGCACCAGTTTAATTACATTTGGTCAAACGTGCAGAGGGGAGCGAACATTCATTACACGACTACTGACAACTGTTTTTACAAAATGATCCGAATGAGCGTGTTTAAATTACACTGCAGTGTTTACCGCATGCCCGCGCGGTACAGACTGTAGTGTACACACACACAGTCAGACTAAACACGTCCTCTCCTTGACTCCATGATGGGTTGAGCTGTGGGAGTTGTGGGAGCTGTAACTCGACCTTGCCTCCTGCAGCCACCTGTGCTGCTGCGTTCTGAGAAAACACAGGCGTTTGTGTTGGAGCGGGACATCTGCCCCGCGGGGGGCCGAGGTAAACCGGGCAGCGACAGGTGTCACCGCCTTCAATAAAGAGCAGGAATTGGCCAAACAGCTGCAGCTCTGAGGTGGAAAAGCTTTTCTGAATAAGACGTCAGAAACGGTCTGCAAAGTTTGGCTTTCTATAGCCGGTGTCAGCTGTGTGAAAGGGCGTCCGCATGGGTTTGCCTCTGGGTGCGAAGTGCAGCGAGGGGCTGAGAGTTGGGGTCCTGTCTGAGGGGTGGGGGGGGTTGTGTAGCTGTTGTTAGAGCGGCGAGATAATCGATCTGAATTCTGTGCAACAGCACCGCTGTGTCTAGAGGAACAGCTCTCTCAGAGCTCCCACTCAGCTGGGACCGGATGGGGAAGGGTCAGAGGGGGGCTGGAGCTCAGCCTGTGGGAGCTGGGATGCTGGTGTGATGTCAGCTCACAAGGCTGTGTGAAAGAAAAAGTATCGGCACCCTCACTGTTGTATCTCATCCCGAAATGACCTCGACCTTATTTTTATACATTTCTTCCCCAGATTGTCCCCAGTGGACGTGATACTGCAATGTAGCAGCAGCAGCAGTAGCATTTGATCCTCTCAGAGCAGTCGGATGCTGGTCAGACGTGATAATCGCCTGGTTATTTAAATGATAATCACTGACATCTTGCGGCCCAGACGTGCCAGAGAATGAAGAGTTGAAAGCTTTCATCACGACTGTTGTTGGGTGGCCTGGGTGGCAATGTGAGGGTGGTACGAAGTGAGGTAAGACAAGGGTGTCACATTCCTCAGTTTGGTGCGTGTGTGTGTGTGTGTGTGTGTTTGTGTGTGTGTGTGTGTGTGTGTGTGAGAGAGAGAGAGAGAGAGCGAGAGAGAGAGAAATTAAATCCCTTTAAAACAGATCATATATTTGCATAATGTTTCTTGTATTAGAAAATAGCCATTGCTTTGTTGTGTGTGTTGTGTTGTGTTGTGTTGTGTTGTGTTGTGTTGTGTGTTTGGAATGGATGGAAACGGAAGCTCACTCTTTAGTCCAAACATGCACCGTGTCCATCCTCCCCTCCCCGTAAATCTTGTGTTTTTATCTGCAGCTACGGAGAGATGTGACATTGAGAAATGATGAAACTGCAGCTCTCGTGTCACCAGAATATCCTCGACGGCCATATCAGATGGCGTGCCACCCCTGGGGATGTCCTATCTGCCTTTTCAGATCGCATAAATATTGTTTACCACAAATCTACGTAAATAAGGCTATTTTAAACCTTGTGAGTGCCCGTGGAAAAACAACAGGAAGGCTTGTTTTGTACAGACATGTTGGGCTAAATTGACCCAGTCTGCTCTGAACCGTCGCTGCTTCTATGTGACCGATGACTTTGGTGGTGATGGTGGGTTTTTTTGTTGTCTTAAACTCAAAAATATCAGGAAAAGCTCAGTCATATTGTGACTCTGGGATCTGTGTAGTTTACCGGTCCTCCCACTGCACTTTGGTTTGGTCTGGACCTCTATCAACAGGAAGCTGTGCGCTGATACCTCCTGTAGAGGCGGCAGACTCAGAGGAACCATGCGTCTGCGGTCCCAAACAGGAGGCTCAAAAAGGGGGACACCAGCAGTGTCATCTGAATGCCACGATCTGTTTTGATCTACATCTGAATTGATATTATTCAGTCCAACCTAAGACATTTGAGCTGTTGTCCTTCTCTATTGCTTTAAAATACAAGTAGGTACCACTCTGTGAAGGTCTGGGCTGCAGCTTCACATTCTTGGCCAAAATTAGACAGGACCGACTCAAAACTGCTCTAAGTGGGTGCGCTGCAGCCTCAGTGGGCTGACACGCCTGGGCCGTGGACGCGTGCCCGTCTGGGGCTTCTACTGAATCTCACGTGAGCTGCGTCCTTGCTCAGCCCCAGAACAAGAAGTTTAAAAAGGTGTTAAATGAGGGAAGTGATCTTTATAAGAACTCCTCTCTGGTGGTGGAACCAGCCCAGTCGGAGTGGCCAGTGCAGCAGAAATTACAGGGCCTGTCATGGCACAAACAGTGCGTGACTTGATGCCTATTCTATGTGTCTGTCTGTAACACATTATACTTGGGTTATGTACAATAACTAGATCAGCTATTTTTAAGGTAGTTAGCCCAAATCTCCACTCATCCCCGGCAGCTCGTTGTAGTGATGTCCTCTAATTGCAAGAATGTCGATCCTCCCTCTAAATATAAACCAACCCAATTACCCATCCTCCCCACCTTCTCTGCGTACGGGCCCACTTAATGTGATCTTCACATTCTCACACAAAGCGCGTTTTGGGAACAAGGATTTCCTGTGTTTAGTGGGAGATGGGAAGGAGGCAACGCTGTCACTTTGTCCTCTTTCTCAGTGGTAAACAGTTGCCTCTCAGACTTCCAGGAGGGGGAATTCTTTTTATTTTTTTTAAACTAAAGAGCCACATTGGTGTAGATGTCACATGGTCCCGGAAAGCTTTGGAAATATCAGAGTGCAAAAAGGAAGACGTCCCAATGTGCCGCTTCAGTAAAAGCAACAGTTAAAAGATTTCCCGGACAGTATTCCTGCCTTGGTAGCGAGCCACCCGAGCCTCCAATCCTTTGCTGATGTCTTCTTTCTTTTTCCTTTTGAATAGCGGCAGAATAAACTGAATCCCTGGTCCATTTGTATTGTCAGTACAAAGAGAGACCAGAGACCATTGTGGCTGGACGGGTGGAGGGGATCTGCCGGTGGAGGTAGGAGTGCAAGGGGTCATGGGGGGACAGAGGAGAGTTTAGTCAGAGGCTGACCCCTGCTGTTTTGAGTGTAGGGGAGGGTGTGCTCGGGGCAATTGTGTTGAGCAGGTCAGGTAGTGTTTTTTTTGTGTTTTTTCCCTGGAGGATGAGGCCGAAATTGCAGCTGTGTGCATTTATTCAGCTGTAGGAGGCTCCGGTAGCAGAGACAGCAGAAGCAGTGGCTGCAGGGCGGGGGTAGGTTACTGCAAAGGGAGGGTGGATGACGAGGAAGCCGGTGCGCTGCCTCTCTCACGCTCTGACGGGAGCTCAGTCCCCTCCAGTTGCCCACAACGCAACACAGGGAGTGAGGGAGCAGCAGCTGGGGAGAGCCATGGGACCTGTTGAGCTCACAGCAGCAAGTCGCAGGCTGGACGGCACGCCAGATTTTAGCACGTGGATTTGACGACACGTATTTCTTTGCGTATGTTTGTTGTTTTGTCGGGTGTCTGAATGCTGTTGCTGGGCAAAATGCACTCCAGAGCAAAGTCCCGAAGCTGTGACAACTACCTGAGCATTAAGGTACAAACTCAAATACTGCATGTTTTCACAGCTTCCGTTTCTATGTTTTGGTGGTTTTTAATACTTTTTGAAGTTTAATCAGTGTAAACTTGGCGTCACCGCAGCGTGCGTGCCTGTCTCAACTTGCTCTGCAGTCAAAATACAGCAGGTAGATTTTTTTAGAATGTGGCAAAGGCACTTGCAATTCCTTCTATTTTAGACATTTTCTGTTTTTATTTTCCCCTTGTTGGCACCTGCGTTCTCAGAGAAAGGTGCTGCGCTGCTCCCAGGTTTTTTTTGTGCATCTATGCTTGTTTTCAGTACACATTGTTCATTTTGAAGTTCACCGGGAGCGAGATATTGATGTCTAAACATGTTCTCCACGTGCTGATTGCAATTACAAACCTATTCCTGCTGCTTAGATGTGGGGATTAAAGGCAGACTTGACAGGAAGCTAAACACTTAAAGCGGAGACTTGACATATGCGGGCGTGTTTATTTCAAATGATGGATTTGGGTTTCAGCAGTCAGACATTAATCACAAGTGGAAGCAGCGGTTTAATCTACAGGGAAACATGTTATGTCTATCACAGATGTCAGTAGAAAACGGAGGTTTATGTCTTCTTTGATAACTTGATTTCCTTTATCATCCTTCGACATGCTCCGGAATGCTCTCCTGCTATATTTACCCTGCAGAGGTATCAGCGGGCTTAGTCAGAACCCTTTGTCTCCTCTGTCAGTGTTAATCACTTGTCTGATTGGTTGAAGGACTTCCATTCGTTTTTCTCTTTGTATCTGTGTGTGCTTGTCAGAGCTATCCAGGGAAAATATCCTTCCGCTGTTGTTTACGTCCTGTAGGATGCAGTCGTTTGTAGCCAAGTGAACTCATGAATCATGTTTTTATGATTACCAGTGTGGGAATCTTGACCGCCACAGACGTGCAGGGTTTTGTCGCTGTCTTGTTTGTCATACATCTTCGCTTGTGTCTCACCAGCATGGTGAATTTCCATTAATGATGCATTTTATGGCCTTTTGTTTTTCAGAAGTGCCGCATTAAGAGCCATATAATGAATAGAATCATGCAGTTCTTTTCTGTAGATGTGTGGGTGGCCCTTTTTATCACCAGCAGACACTATTATTCCTGATCTGGCTGTCACCACAGGCCCAGCCAGCTGTGTTTGCCACACAGTCAGTGTGGGCCTTTTGGTGTTTACAGTTTATCAGCAGATAATATTCGAACATTTGCTGGAATATCCGCTGTTCTCATATTCATCGAGCTTGTATGAGAGAGTTGGACAGGAAGACGCGCTTCTTCAATGCAACATAAGCTGCTATATGTGTGACCCCGTCCAGATTTTGACTCGGAATCCCTGCCTCACGTCTCCCCTCATCAGATAAGGTTTCGATCGGAGGAGATCAAAAGCTGCATCAAACTGCAGCCTCTTTATTTAGGACCCCCTCATCTCTTTTGTTGGCATTCTGGCACCTGGCAGCGAGGCAGGTCTGAGCAACCTGTGGTCTTTGTCGGCTCGCTCGTCTTTGAGGCTGCTGGTAGTTGGTTGGCTAGTGAGCGGTCTGTATGGGGGCTCCAGGGATCTCCTGTTACACTCCACTGGTGGCTTCATGCTCCACTGGAGGCCTGGTAGGCATTGGCTTTTGTGTTTCTGACCTACTAAATGTGTCAGTGGCCAGCTCTTGTTCACTCCCTCTCTTTCTTTCCCTGTCATGTCTCCCCTCACTCTCTGTTCCTCCCATACATGACTTGCGTTCTTTTCTCTGTTCACACGGGGTTTTAAATGCATTTCGCTATTAGTGAAACAAATGTGTCTCCATCAAATAAAAGAATTACTCCGCAACTTGCATTATATTATAGGGGGGTGTTTCTGTGTGAGACGACCCCCTCCCCCCCCCCACACACACACACACACCTTTCTGGGTCTGCACACTGGCTACCATCAGAACAGCTGGTTTACCAACAGTGGAGACAAAAGTGTCCCACCTGGGGCCTGAAAGCATTAATTACCCACCGCAGTCCTCTATCAGGCAGACAGCTGCCTACAAAGACCTGGCATCAGAGAGGGTGGGAGTTCCCAATCTGCTCCTGTCCCGGTTCAGGGTTTGAGACTAGACACACACCGCCATCCTCCCCGCATTCCTCTGTGGCTCACAGCGGATGGGAAGCTCAGCTCCGGTGGCTAAGCTCAGTCATTGTGCTGAGACATGCACGTGTCTGCCAATAATCAGGTGTGGAAAGCTGTAGGCATTAAGCCTTATGTAAGGAATCGGCAGGTAGATGATGTCATGCTGTTTACCTCTTAGGTGCGACCATTGTGTTGTGCCTCCATTGTTGTTAGAGTGTTTTTTGTGTCCACTTTGTAGTATTAGTTTACTACACCTGTCCACTGTGTTGAGAGCATTTGATGGATACCTGAGCTCAAGCCTCTCCTACGTTGAGGAATTGTTCTACAAAGCCATAATCCATACTGCTCTACCTTGGGAAACTGCAGAGAAATTTACCCGTCCAGTCTGAGCAATGTAGCGAAAGCCTTTCCTGCTATTGTTAGGTTTCCACCAATAAAGCACGGTGTTATTTTTCTCCTCCCTGGTGCAACAGTGACTAATGCCGAGAGACATTTTTGTCTCTCTCTAAAAGCCGGCTGACTGGCGTTTTGTTTCAGGGCACCAACACTGTACCGCACATACCACTTAGAGAGGCGGAGTGCACAATGAGGGCCTTGTCGTGGAGTCGTGGCATGTGTACCAATGCACTGAACTGTACTCGCTCTCCTCTAATTGATGGTGCTGAGTTGTTTAGATCAACAGGACAGATCTCACAAAGAGTGAAACATGCGCTGGCCGATGGGCCGAATTCAGTGAAGCATAACTCTTTTGATTTCTGAGCAGCATTTCTTACACACGTTTATTGTTATGTAAATGCAGCGCTGACATTCTTGTGGAAAGTCGATGCCCACGTTCTCCAACAGGGCGTACATTTGTCTTCAAGTGGGACTTTCCCAGCGAGTTTTCTGTGCTCATTATCGCAGGTAGTTGTGTCGGTTTTAGTTCCATTCGGGAAGGACAGATAAATGAGTTGATGTTTGGCCTTGGTGAGACCGATGAGAGGAAGGTCACAACTTGAACCTTGAGTGAACAAAACCATAACAGCAGGTCAAAATCATCAGGGATGATCATCCGCTCTGCTGGGGCTGGTGGGGCTCACATGATAGTACGTACTGACGTGAGTGGCACCGTTGGGCAACACCGCAGCATCCCTGCAGCGACTGGACTCTGGTAGATTTTCCAGTTCTGAGGTTTGCACCCGCCGAGAGTGACGCCACTTTCACCGGGTGTTTCCTCTCTCCGATGGAAAGATCATCATGGCTGACATTTCCTGTCATGTTCAAACTTCCTGTATGAGTGGCTGAGTGTGATCAGGCTCACACTCATGAATAAGTGCAGTCCTGTGTTTATATCTGAGATACCAATAGAGTTAAACTTGTAACTGAAAAAGTGGTGGACTTTTTTTAATGCTCAGTTTGTCATATATACTATCACTGCTATACGTGTGATGTGTTTAGCACATTTCTAATCTGTTTCTTTCACCCCTTTTCTTCCTTCAGGACGCTGAGTCTTTGGACAGTTGTATCCAGAGCACCTTGTCGGCTCTGTACCGACCCTTCGGCGTCACCGCTGCTACCGTCCTGTGGCAGCTCTTCAGCGTGGTGGAAAGGCAGTACAGGGGAGACGGCCTCCGCTGCCTCATTGACTTCTTGCTGCCCTCCAAAAGGATACTGCAGCTCATCCAGCAGGAAACCTGTGTGAGTTCATCTGAGACACCTTTATTTGGATATTTTAACACCATGAAGGGAGTTAGTGTTGTACATTCTTTTTCCTTCACTTATCTGCTTCCTTTTCCTCAGTTATACATGAGGATTAGTGAAGACTCCCGACAGCTAATTAGCTTAGCTCAAATAGTTTTAGCAAGTGAGCGCTCCTTCATTATTAGACAAACATTCCGACAACTATAAACAACCCCGTGTGCTCGTTGTGAAATATTTTAAAATTCCATGTTTATTTTATACTCATCACTAGATAACATTTTACGGTGCATTCTAGTAATATGTAATCTCAGTGACTAAGACTTATCAATCATTTATTTCCAGAGCATGATTTGACTAGGCGTTGTTGATATCGGTTGCGTAATATAATAGTGGTGTTTATTGGTAGGAAAGTACATCTGATACTTTTGGACACAGAACAGGTTTCATTCATTTAGTCATGTGTTAGCATGTTGGTCAGTCTCGATCTTACGCAAAGTTAAAAGAAGACTAGCTTCAAGCCTATGTGAGGGGAGGGAGGTGAATAACAGATAATTCCATTTTCTAGTGTTCAGTCTGTGATTACCAAAAGGCTGAGAAAGGTCACGGTGACAAGAAAACATGTCTGTATGCGTGAGCCTTGTGCTCGCTCGCGTCAACCGTTGCAACTGGTGCGTGTAACAACAAACATCTTTAATGATAAAGCAGAGGAAAATACTTGCGACAAAAGAATGTGGGAAGAGCGCAGAGAGTGAGTGGGAAGGAGAGGCATGAGACTGCAACACAGTTGGGCATTCTTCAAAGCTGAATGGAGGGACAGAGTTTCAAACTGTGGTCAGTTTGAGAGGCTGAGAGGAGCACCCTTCAGCTTCTGAGAGAAATTCAATATTCTTTCTCACAAGCTTTCATTGCCAGAGATAAGAACTGACCAAAGCGCTGAAACACTACTCCCCAGTATTCATCTCTGTGGCGATTACACTATGTAAGGAGAACCATGGAGCAATAGTTTCTCCTAAGCTTGCCCCCCTAACCCCCAAGAACAGGTCGCTGTGCATGAAAGTCTTTGTGATCTAGGCAATATGAGAATCTTCAGAGTAGGATCATATGCTCATACGTTACATTCATAAGAAATGAAAAACCCCGAGCCTTGAGCGAGGGTTTTTGTTTCTCCCCAAGGGTCTGTTTTTCTTTTTTGTTTGATTTCATCATAGGGAGACTTAACGTTGCAGTTGCTGCAAAACAAGGCCTGATCAGACAGGTTTGCCTCTTAAGCCAAACGGAGCTGACAGTGATTCATGCAGTCATTGCATAAAACGCAGCTCTGCAGATGTGACGTGAGCTCTGACAGACAGTTAATAATTCTCTGAGGGAGTGGCTATTGACTGGCTTCTGTTTTCTCTCAGGTGAGGTTCAGAGGATTGCTGTTTTACCATGAAGGCTGGCCTCTCTGCATCCACGAGAAGGTCATCCTGCAGCTCGCCCCTCTGCACAAAGTGCGACTAAAGCAAGGAGACTTCTACCTCCAGATTGTTCCGCTGGGTCGCAAGGCTGCCAAACTGGTGATAAAATGCTTGTCGGCCAGCGGACAAGCCATCACGGAGATCCCCATCACGGAGAGCATGTACGGCAGCGTCTTCACAGCTGAGTTTCTGCAGAATGTAACTCGGGACCGTAACCTGCACCCGCTCCAGAACTGCCTGCTCACCACCGGCACAGCCGTGTACAGGACGCCGTGGAAGAACGTGGTCAACCCACTGTTTGTCAGCAGCACGTCAGACACCATCATGCAAGCGCGCTGCAGCAGAGGCGCCTTCCGTGGTCATCTCAGCACCTGCAGCACCAGCGGATCCACCGGGACCCTGGACAGCCACCGCAGCTCGATAGAGTCGCTGCACTCTCAGGGGACTGATTCTATCTTCTCTGAGCCCACCTCCCCAAACAGAAACCCCATGGACCCAAATGGTGAGGTCCATGGTACCAGTGATACTGCAGTACCTATAATTAAACTTGAAAGGTCTGGTGAAGAGTGTGAGACAGGTCAGGAGTCCGAAGACAATGATGGGAGAGAGGGGGGGCCTGGGTCCAAGATGCTCTCTTTCACCACAGACCTTAGCAACCCAGGATGTCGTCGCCGTCCCCCAAGGGACTCTGTAGCATTTGAGAGCAGGAGACTTTTCAGGAAGTCTTACATGGAAGCCCTGCAGAACCCCATGAGCCTTGGGTCCAGCTCTGAATCCATTCTGGAGGAACAGTCTGAGCACAGCATTGCCCTGGGAGATAGAGCAGTGACACCTGGCAGCAGCCCTGAGGCCAGAACTCCTTCTAGAGAACTCTTGTCGCGAAGGCTGGTTGGTCGGGGGTGGCTCAGCAGCGATGAATCCAGGCCCAGCACACCTTTGCTGTATTTACAAAGGGGGTTGAGGAGCGCTGAGAGGCGGGCGGAGAGACGTTCAAAGTCACTGGAGAGAACAAACAAAGGCGGCCACGTTAAAGGCCACCGGGAAAGATCATCCTCCGGAGGCACCGTCAACATTTCCCCGAAAAAACTGATGAACGGCTATGCTCTGCGTTTCGGAAAGCTAGACGTCGAGGCGGCACTTCCTGGGTCGGAGAGAAGGACCAACAAGGAGGAGTCAGGTATGCGGTTCTGTCCTGCGGTTCATTTTGCGTGGGGTTGTTCAGCAATTCCCCATCTGGTATGATCTGCTCGCTCCAGATGGATGCAGTTTCCGTCAACAATAGTCTCTCCCTCCATTCTCAACGGAAAGCCGACCAGCATCGGGGACGCTCCCAAAAGTTTGTGTGATGCTGACAATGGAAACACAAACACTGAGTTGAATGGAGGCAGGTCAGGTCCAGTGGCTGTAGCGTCACCATAGACAACTGTCTAAAATGTCGGCTCTACAAAGAGCGATTTGTTTCAAGAATTTACTGCAGCGATATGCTTTTATTCTTGACGTGTTCGAACCATCGAGCAGCAGTTGAGCCATTTATCTCTTATCAAGCAGCAGATACAAGACTAGGGTGTGAAAGCGCAACTCTGGATAGCTAGAAAGTGCTGTTTTCTCACCTGTCTGATTAATTACGCCCTAGAGCTAGACTAGGCCCGGCTGTTTTTGTTAGGCAGTTTTAGTTGTATCCCAGTTGAATCAGCTCATAACGACGGAGCGTTAATAACTGCCGTTGCTGACAGATTGCTCGGATTAGCTCTTGTGTGTTTAGCCCCACCCTGGAAACAGGGATTTATCCACAAATGTATTTTCTTAACCACAGTCAGTATGCATTGTGTCATACTACACTGCAGCTCTGGAAAGCAGAGGAGCTCCTGGGGGGATCCTTCCAACAATTTCATGGAAATTGACATTTGACTCAGCTCAACCAGAGTTCCCAGGAAATAAAGCTGGCACAGACCTTATATCTGTTATGCTACTGTATGGTACAGTGTAAAGGTGTTGGATGTAAGTCAGTGAACAGAAATGCAGGACTTAATTGGCTGTAGCGTTCATGAAATGATCTCAGGAGGGATTATTTTCCAGCTGTTGCAATGCAGGTTTCCCACAACAACACTTCAAAGGTAACAAAGGATTCTGGAAACCCTGTAAACCAATCACATGGCGCCCGGCATCCCACAAAGAGATGACCCTACTGTGTTAGTGCAGAACTGGGGGCTGCACTGATCCCACATGTGTTCACTCATTGACAAAAGTTTCCTTTGTGAATCAATCAGCCACCAGGGATCCGAGAAAAGCCTTTCACACTCCGCTTGTGTCTTTGGAGAGTCCATTCAGTCCAGAAAGACAAAACCTGACCTGCAGTCACGTTGGGAACTACTTGATGTGGGTGATTGAAAACTATATCACAACTTTTTCCACCGCGATCTGATGTAAAGCTCAAAGCTCAGGTAGCTGTTTTTGGAGTCTGAAAACGTGTCCTGCAGACTGTGCAAAGGCACTTTCACAGAGGGCAGTACTCGAGAGGCTTTACTCCACATTTGCCGCTTCCTGTGAAAACAAAGCAATTTAGGAAACAAGAGGCAAACACGAGCCCGGCCGCACTGTCGCACAGGAAACGCACTGAATGATGAAAGACAATAGAGCCCGAGCTGGGAGGGTTTACTGTCACACAACGGAGCAGGAACACATGAACACAAGGCCTGCAAGTTGTTTGGAAAGCAACGCACAACATGGATCTGTCACTGATCGTTAATCATTTAATCAGGCCTGTCGGCTCAGGGGTCGTCCCCTTCAGGTTTACATGGACGCTGGGGGCATTTGAAATGCTTTACTAACAGAGATATTGGCCAGAGATAACCCTACAAAGCATTTTTATCACTCCCTGGTGCTGCAGCGGGCTGAATTAAAGGCACAGAGGTTTATCGTGGTCAGACTAGCCGTAGGCGTCACCTGGTCAAACACCTGCAAACAGGCAAACAGGTCTCTGCAAACATGGCCACAAGACATAAAAAGTTACAGCCCTTTAAAGGGGTTTCACAGAATACACACAGGTGTCAGTACCGAAAGATTATGGGTATCGGTCGGGGTTCGTTTGCATTGATGCTGTCGCCTAATTTATCAAAGAGTGCAAATCTGACATATTGTGCTCCGTCAGGAAATTTGCCGCTCAAACAGCTGAATCGGGTTGATTAAGTACGATTCTACGTGTGAATGTCGCGAGCGCCATTCCATTAAACAATGCGTGAAGGTATGGAAGGGTGCAGCGATAACAACACCAGCGGGTCTAATAACACCAGCGGATATCCATGAGTCAGCCTGACGAAACACCTGGCCTCCAGGATGAGTCAGAGTGAAGTCACCACGGCAACACGCCTCCCTCGCCACTAATAAACGCTCGCTACATGAGATTTATGGGAAAATTGGTCTGGGGTGAAATGAAACCTGTTTAACACACACACACCCCACACACTGCTATTTTTATGCATTTGTTGCTCTAAAAGTATCGCTCGGCTAATCTGCCGGATTTATGGTGTCTGTTTATGACTGCTTCCTCAGGCCAGCGTGGCGACGGCGTCAGCGGCGAGGGCAGGCGACACAGACTCATCAGCGAGGATTCACACTCTCCTAAAAGTGCCAATGGATCAGCCATCACGCTGGCGCCCGTAACAAGGCCTTCATGCGAGAGCAGCTCAGCTCTCCCCAAACTGGTGTCAGAGGTCAATCAGGAGCTCTTCACATCGGGGGCCGTGATCCTGCCAGGTAGAGGAAGAGTGACGGTGTTATAACGGCCCGTCTTTTGGACAGATTCCTAACTTGATCTGAAGGGATCTGTATGATTGTCTTACTCACAGCTAAAGACTTGCAACAATCAAGTCAACCAAATTTTAGTTTTAGATTGTATATATTTCTACATATGCATAGCACATGTGGAAATTCGCTGATCAATCTCCCTATTGTGGTTTAATACATATACAGAGTGGAAGTAATTACACATAGCTGGAAGTTAATGTGATTATTTTAGATGCAGGTGGGCTAACAAAGCAGCTATCATTAGCTTCACTTAAAAAACACTCTTTTTAGAAGTCGTGTTCTCATCTGGTTTGTGCTTCCAGCTTCTGGAACTGCCGGAGGGTCTGGATCATGAAAGCGTTTGCAGACGTTTGTGTAGTGGTTGACCCTCTGCTGGCTTTTTCTCTTCCAGGAAGCAGAGATCGTGGTGGGAGGGCGGTGCTGCAGGTGTGCGCCAGAGCTCAGGTGTGGGCCGGGGAGAGTTGCACGGTCAATGACCTCACCTGTTTACTTGGTTACTACTACTCCACACTGCGGTCAGTCATGACCCTTCCGTTATGTCTTTCCTGTGTTTGGAATCATTAACCGTCCCATCTGTCACCTCAAATAGCTTTTTTAAAGAGTAATTTAGATATCGCTGGACTCTAAATGCATTCAGACCAACAATCAATGCTATGAAATCATCATGTGGACATTTTCTCTTCTTCCAGCCAGTGAAATCTACTGATTTCATACCAAAGATGGTTATTGCTTGGAGTTATTTCAGAGAGGATGCTAATTGCTGCGCTTCACTTTCAGGAAGGAAAGGCGAGATCAAGGCCTGTCTGTTGTAATAGACGGCAGGAGGCAGCAGCCTGTTCCAGCTCTGTTGTTGTCTCTGTCTGAGTTGCAGGTGAGCCTGGCCTTGATAATATGTAATTACCTTCCAACACACACCCAGAGAATTTTCCGGCTCTGCTAACTCCTCAAGGCTTTGATGCCATGTCTCCCGAAGATACTCTGTTCATTTCCTCGCCCCGTCTGTCGTGTCCCTGACACAGTTTGGGTTTTAAAAGAGGCAGACGCTGTTTGAGTCTGCAGCGAAGGCAGACCCAAAGATATTCTTGCTCAAAAGGGCTGCCTCAGGGCTCCTGTGGAGAAACTTGTGCTTACTTGTCTGCTTTTAACCACATACTGGGAGCTGGTGCGCTGCAGTTGACTCGCAGGAGACCTATCATCAGGCTACGATGATGAGTTTCTTACTGATGTAAACCGCAGCGTTTAGAGCCAAATGAAATACTCATGTTCGTGTAAAGAATATACATGTACTGTAATTTGCTTTCTCCACTTGAAGGCATTGGTACCAAATGCACTTTATTCGGTTCTCTTCCTGGTGGACAAAGAGACAGTGGCCAAACCAGAGAGAGACATGAATGTGCAGGTAATTAAAGATGGATCTTTAACCTAAAGAAATGTGAAAATGTAAATATTTGTTGCAGAATTGATGGTTTTTTCCTCGCTTCACAGACTGAAACGTTGACATCTCTAAAAGCCTTGCTGAAGCACATTGACCAAAACCAGCTCACGCGAGACCTGGACGGCACCTTCCACTACGACCACAGCCACTGGATCCACTTCAGGCAGGTGGGTGTGGCAGCGGTGTTTAGACTCGGGACTAATAAAGGCCCAGTGCTTTAAAATATTTAATGACCTGGGTCCCCTGTTAGTGCAGCGGGTTTGTTGCAGTCTTTATTTTAACGTGCCAATTCTGACCCAATGGACAGTTTATTGTCAGGCTGCTGTGATGTTCCACTCTTTATCCATGCATGGATGCGCCTATGAGCTTGTGTGATTTATTATTTTGTCCGTCTCTCACAGAAAATCGAACCCTTCGCCAGCAGCTGTTCTGCAGCTATCTCCTCCCTGCAGCAGTCGATCGACTCACTGGGCAACAGCGGCAACTTAAAGACGTCAAAGGTCAGGCTCACCCCCACACACACACACACACACACACACACACACACAGTCTGGATTTATGAATTATGCGTCTCTACTTATATAGAATGGCCCAGTGCTGCCCTCTGTCCAGCACAGGAATTCATTTTCCAGTTAGCTGAGACTAATCTAGTATCTCCATAATTTAACTAACATCTTTTCTTTATTTGTCTTTGTATGTTGAACTCAGGAAGTGTCTGAGGTGCTGGAGCAGCAGCGACACCTCATGAAGAAGGTACTGGATGACACGCAGCTAAACCGGCTGCGTCTAGAAGGAGGCACCGTCCTGGCCCGCATCAGGAAAGAAGAAGCCTGTGAGAATGAAAACTACAAGTAGGATGAACTCTCTGTCTCTCAAAGAGCATCCTGATTTTGGTTGTGTTAGAAATTTGGAGAAAAAAAAGACAAATTCCACCCTCTTATTGTTGTTTTTATTTCTGTGTTTATTCAGAGATGCCATTGACATGTTAAGTGCGCTGTACAACCAAGTAGACGAAGAAGTCCACAAACTTGTGATTCTGTCCAACAAGTGTCAGAAGGAGCTGGAGAGCCTGCTGGAGGTGCGCATGTTTGAAGAGCAAACACAGCAGGTGAGCTTTTCCTTTTGTACTGTTTTATTCTTGCTTTTCTGGACACTGATCAACGGTCTCTTTAGATCAAAGTCTGGTTCAGCAGCGAGGGAGAGAAGCAGCTCGTACCTCTGGAATCACAAACTCTGTCGGTGGCCAAAATCAAGGAGATGAGAGCCAGTTTGGAGCACTTTCTGGAGGAGTCCGTGGTAAGCACCGCCGTTCCTTGTTGACTTTCTACGTACATGTTCCTCAGGTTAAATTGTGTGTGTCCCCGTCGTGACAGCACCAGCAGAGACATGGTCTGCAGCTGGTGAAGGAGTCCCCAGAGTCCCTTCCAGGCTCTGCCCTGATGGACTTTAAACAACATCTGGGCTCCATTCTGAGCCGAGTAGAGAAAAGGAAGGACCACTTAGAAATCCTTACAAATCTCTATGAATTCTATGACTCAGTAAGTGTTCAAACATCTATCTGCTTGTGCTGCTGGTGATGTTTTCTTCAGAAGACCACCGAGTAGTCACGATTTTGAACAGACATGATATTGAATTCATAACAAAAGGGTAACTTCAACTAGATTAAATGCAACTTCTAAATGCATAGGTGAACAAGTGGATGGAGCACTGCCAGGATTATTTCCATCAGCTGAGTCTGGACAGCACAAGCTTGATTCTGTCGCCCTCTGTGGAGCAGACCCTCCAGGACTACTACGCAGAAGCGTCCAAGTTTTCCATGGATAACTTCAGCACCCTCAACAACATGGTGCTCTCCCTGGAAAGCCCTCAGCAGCTGCAGCACTGGAACTCTGTGTGGCATAAATGCCAACAAACCAAACAGCAGCTGGAAGAAATTCTGGCCCGAGCCACGACGGCCCAGGACCCCACGGCCACCGACGTAAAGACCCCAGAGAGTGGCGCCAGCAAACCAGAGCAGCACGGAGCGAACGCGTGCGTGCTGCTACCTTTTGAGGACAGCAAGCCTCATTCTTCTGAGCCTTACTCCAAGAGCCCCACCAGCTCCATCTCCTCCTCCTCGCACTTCATTTTCCCCTCTGACTGTGACAGCAAACTGAGGCAAAGTCCGTCCATGTTTGAGGACACGGACAGCGACTGCACCGTGGACTCGTCCGTCTCCTGCCACTCGGAGCCCATCTACACCGGCACCGCCCGCCTCCGCAAGCACCCCATGAAGAAGATCATGAAGAAGACCGTGAGCTATGAGCTGAACGCAAGGGACAGCGTCCACTCGGATGCCGGCCACATTCACGGCTACACGGGCGTGTACATCAAGGGTTTGGAGGTGACGAACAACGTGTCCGCGGAGAAGAAGCTGCAGAGGCCCGACGTGACGAGCCCGGCTTTGGGACGCAGCCGTAGCATGTCCACACCGTCCAGGGCGCACAGCAGACACAGTGACGGAGATATTAAGAAACAGAGCAGGTGGGTGGGTGAAATATATACATATTTGTATTAAAAATAGATGGAAACTAACAACACTGGTGTGTTTTGTGCAGCAGCAAAGTGCAGCACATCATGGACGAGATGATTTCCACGGAGCGGGAGTACGTCCGCTCCCTCAGCTACATCATCGAGCAGTATTTCCCAGAGATGGAGCGGCTGGATTTGCCCCAGGACCTGCGAGGGAAGCGCAGCATCATTTTTGGAAACGTGGAGAAGCTGTGGGACTTTCACACTCAGTACTTCCTGAAGGATCTGGAGTCGTGTGCTCACTGTCCACTCTCGATCAGCAGCTGTTTTCTCAGACATGTATGTTAGAGAACCGTCAGTTTGAAAACAACACGCTGGTCCAGCTAATCTAATAATGAGTTCAACTGTCACAAACAAGGTTTTCAAAGGCAACTTAATACCAATGGAATGATCGGGTTTCAGAATAAGAATATAATTGCTGGCGAAACCCAAACAAAACCATTGAAACACTTTCGCCTGGGTTGAACCAGTGCTCAATTGTGTTTGACAAAGCAAACTGAAATGTCTGCATACCTGCAACTGTAGTCAGTGCTGTAACTTGTTAATCTGGTGTGCAGGAGGATCAGTTTGGAATGTATGCCCTCTACAGCAAGAATAAGCCGCAGTCTGACGCTCTGCTCAGCAGCCACGGGAATGAATTCTTCAAGGTGCGTTCAGGAACCTCACATAATGTCAGCAACGCCAAGATTTCAAAATATAAAATGCCACCACACAGATCCCCCCTTAACCCCCCCTCACAAAACTCTTCAGATCTTTGTTGCTGTTGATAATAGTGATTGATTTTATTTTTTTTCATACAGCACTTTATAGAATTATTTTCCTTCCAGAACAAACAGATCGAGCTGGGCGACAAGATGGACTTAGCGTCCTACTTGCTGAAGCCCATCCAGAGGATGAGTAAATATGCTCTGCTGCTCAAAGACCTGATCAAGGAGTGCAGTCAGTCTCAGGAGCAGGAGCTGAGTGACCTCCGCACGGCAGAGGACATGGTCAAATTTCAGCTTCGCCATGGCAATGACCTGCTGGCTATGGATGCTATTCGTGGATGTGATGTAAGTAGCAATCGGGCGAAGACGCGTACGGCTGTGATTGTTTGACAGCAGGAAAGGCAATAGAGGACGGTGGTCATTAAAGCTATTTCTGGTTCTGAGATCACTGTTATTCAGTTGGTGGTGCGAGATCAGGATCCCACCAAGAATGGCATTGTTCTCAGTGACGCATGGGGATGCTTGTGTTTCCTGTGCAGGTGAACCTGAAAGAGCAGGGTCAGCTCTGCTGCCAGGACGAGTTCATCGTCTGGTGCGGGAGGAGGAAGTACCTCCGCCATGTCTTCTTGTTTGAAGACCTCATCCTGTTCAGCAAGACCAAAAAGATCGAAGGAGGATATGACATTTACATCTACAAACAGTCTTTCAAGGTAAGAATGTGTCATTGCACCTTCCCACCCGCGCCGCTCGTGCGTTTTGCTGAGTTTCCGCGTCATTTCTGCGTAGACGGCAGAGATCGGTATGACGGAGAACGTCGGGGACAGCGGCCTACGCTTCGAGATTTGGTTCCGCAGGAGGAAGTCACAGGACACCTTCATACTCCAAGCCAGCAGTGCGGAGGTCAAGGCCGTGTGGACAGCCATCATTGGGAAGATCCTGTGGAGACAGGCGCTCAGAAATCGAGGTCTGGCTCATTGGGATTTCACCTGCATCAAGTGGTGGTTTTTACTGTTACATTTTCTCATTTCGTGCTTTTCAGCCTTGCGCATGCAGGAGATGGTGTCCATGGGAATTGGAAGTAAGCCCTTCATGGACATTAAGCCAAGCGATGCGGCCATCAGCGACAGGGCCATTGATTATATCATGAAGGGGACAGGTGAGCTGCTGTTTCACTTCAGGTTCGATCTCAAGAGCTTCTGTTATTACCTGTTCCCGGAAACCCCTCCTCCTCGATTCTCCTGACGCTCATGCAGGAACGTGCCTTTTGCTATTTTCCTGGAGTGCCCTGGGATGATTCAAATTCTGGCAATATTTCCTACAACTGACATATTTTACCCTGAACAATCAGAAGCGCTGCAGTCACGATACATCATTCGTCACTATAAGTCAAAAACACTCATCGAGACCAAAGAGATGACTACACTTTTAACTGTAATTTGTGTGTCATTGTCATTTATTCGCACCTCTGGTGGAACATTTGGTCTTTTTCAAGCACTGTCAACCATGAAATTGGAAGGTTTTTAGTCCATTATTGCTATTAACGCTGTCATTTTGTCCAGTTTAATTACGTTTTCTTGGCTACTTTATCCCTTTCACGGCCATGTCCCAGCTGCATATGGGTGAAGGCACCTCTTTGTAGGGCAGAAAAACAATTTTAAAGACTTTTCTAGATTTGATTTGCAGCAAATGACGAGAAGCCAGCACAGGAGTGATGGGATTGTTTTGTCACTACCTGTTCGGAATTCTAGCTGCAGCCTTTTGGATCAACTGGAGGCTTCTCAAAGAATTATTAAGACCTCCTGATACTAATGAATTATCATCCAAAGATCTCAATAGTTCACTAATAACAATCACTATCTTTCCACAACAGAAGCCAGGACCAGGGCGTCCATTGCTGTGCCTTCCTTTGAACACGCCACTTCCTTCAAGCGACCCCACTCCACCATCTCCAACAGCAGCACCTCCTCCTCCAGCAGCCAGTCCTCCTCCTCGTTGCTGGGCTCACTCAACCTCCATCTTTACTCCTCCCCCTCTCTCCCACACACACATCCGTACCCGATGACCAACATCCCCTCCTTTGCTCAGTGGCCGTACGACTGCATCGAGGAGGATGAGCTGGAGCAGGACAGTGGGAGTCAACCCTCTATGAGTGAGCAGTTCTGATCTTTCCTTGTTTTAGAATTAAAGTTTAATTACTCTTAGTTAATTACTATAATAAACTTATTACCTCTGCCAAGGAGGTTATGTGACAGCGTTTGTTAGTTTGGCTGACTAAGTAACAGAACTCAAAACTTTAGGAACAGATATTGTAACCTATATTATGGTGTAATTCACAATGTGGGGAAATTACCTGCTTGGCGCAGGTCTCCACTTTTCGAGTGCTTTCTTTCCCTAATTTTTATTAACCATTTCATTATTACCTTGACTTGAAGTAGGCTTAATTACCTTTATTATTTACTCTTACCACCAGGGGACACTAAAGCCTAAATTTATGGTGGACAAGAATATGGATCAAAGAAAACGCAGTGAAAATGATTGTTTTTAAGAAGTTAAAAAAATGGAATAAAGTGCAAATATTTGTTATAACCTGCCTAGTTTATAGTTTCTCTTATATTCTTGTCAATCAATCAATCAATCAATCTTTATTTATATAGCCTCTGTTACAATCAAAATTGTTTCTAGGTGCTTTACAGAATCCCAGGCCCTAACCCCAGACAAACAACAGTGGCAAGGAAAAACTCCTCTTTAACAGGAAGAAACCGTGAGCAGGACCAGGCTCATGTAGGGGGACCCTCCTGCTGATGGGGGGCTGGGTAGAGAGAGGAGAAGGGGGAGGACAGGTAGAGGAGAGAATAGGCAGAGAGCATAGAGATACATTAATAGTACAAGCTGCTGGTATAAGAGTAGAGTGGGTCAGCAGGGTCGGAGGTCGGCAGGCCAGCATACAGCTATAAAGGTGGCTAGACCTGTTGATGGATACAAGGGGGGAGGGGGAGAGAGCAGAGAAACTATACAAGAAATAACATCAGCAATGAGCTACGAGGAGAGGAGAGGTCCTAATATGTGAATTATACCAGGGGCCACACCTCCTCTGATTTACTATTGTCTTTGTCAGGGGGGCAACAGAATCAAGTGTGATTCTCAGTAAGGCTGCTGCACCTTCAGCAATAGAGTCAACCTCAGCAGGACTAAGATTATAATGATTGATCCCTGGGGAAACACACAGTGGTCCTGGGATCAGCACAGGGATCACTTCCTTAAACCTAGCTACAGCATTATCTGAAGGACATCTGCTATAGACTGTGCTCTGAGCATAGAAGAATCCTTAATCATAAATGTAAAAGTGATCAAAGAATGGTCTGACAGGACGGGGTTCTGAGGGAACACTGATACCTGTTCTACCTCAACACTGTAAATCAGAACTAGATCAAGGGTGAAGCTATGAGTTGGTTGGTTTATCTGTTGAAGGAAACCAACTGACTCAAGTAATGACATGAAGCCATTTCTAAAGTTGTCATTTACGTCTATATGGATATTAAAGTCTCCAATAACAATGACTTTATCTGTTCTGAGAACAAAGTCAGATAAGAAGTGAGAGAACTCAGACAGGAACTCTGAATGTGGCCCGGCAGGGGGCCGATGTACAACTACAAACAAAAGTGGTGTTTCTGTCCTCCAGTTGCAGTTTATATTCACTCAGTCCTTTGAGTGACCTTTGTCCTTGTCCTCTGACAGCCACTGAGAGCTCGGAGACCTCGTCGCAGTGCACCTCCAGTGACAGCGTGACTGGGCTGAGCACGCTGACGATAGCTGTGCATCCCAGCATCACCATGGACTCTTTCAACAACAACGAATCCTCGTCTTTCCTGTGCTCCTCCACACCCTCCTCCACCATGGCTTCTCCTTTAATGTTCCAAAAGGAGGAAGACCTCCAGCCCAATGGCACCAACTTCATCACAGCAGTACGTGTTTAATGATGTTCTTTAGCATTTCCTCATGCTAAAACATCATTATCTTACCCTTGATTTTATTTTTTTATAACAGCCTATTTAATTTAACTCCAGTCAAATCTACTTTAAGATCTGTTCTTTTTTAATAAAACACCGTAAACATGCTGGTGTTGAAGCTGGACTTGCCGTTTCAAAGATTTAAAGGCCGTCGATGGGAAAAGCGTCGAGGTCCTTTCAAAAACTCTTCTGCTGTTGTGTTTTCACCAGAACAAGACCTCTCATATAGCAGTAGGCCTCTCTACTGTGGTCTGACTGAGACCTGGGGGGGTTAGCTCAGTAAGTAATCAGTGTCACCAGAGTGGCTTTTCTCACGTTCCCGTTGCCGCCTCATTAACAGCTGTGAGGAACCCGTTGCCTGTATACTAATGTGCAGAAATGGTGCCTGTACTGTGCATGATGGCGTGTCCTGGTCTGGATTCCAAAACTCTCATTTTGATTGTTGATTTGTTTTTTTCCTCTCTTGGTGTCTTGGGGCTCTTTTCCTCTGTGCATCACTTTGACACTGAGGTGTCATGTGATGTGTATTTAGCATGCATGCTAACATAATTTCCTGTGGTTTGGCTCTTCGGACGGCCTGGTCCTGTCATCACACTTTGCGTTATGTGTTTGTTGCCACACATTTTTTTTTACAGTTTTAATAAAGTATCTTTACAGGATCTACAGATTAAAGGTCATGACATAATATTAGTCCTAAATCGGCACTCCATGCATAAAATTTAATGGACCTCAGATTAACTCAAGTTTGAATTGAGTGAAATTAAGTGAATTAGCGTCATAACAACTTTATTATTTGAAAGGTTAAAAAAAGGGCTCCGTTACAACCATCATGTTAAGATTTTATTAATAAGGGTTCATTATTTTTGACTGCAAATGAACTAAAATCATATATTTAATCTGTAGATAGTTGTTGCTTTAAAATCAGAGTAAACCTATAAAAATGACGTCAAAAATAGATGGTTCCAGTATAAGATATGTCTGAAAGTGAGGAAGTATTACAATTGTTTTAATATTTCTCTGTGTCGATACAAATAAACATTTGGTTTATTGACAGAATAAAATAAACACTGCCTCCCGATGCAAGCAAAAGGTTAAAAAAAGGCCTTTTTTATTTATTTATTTGATCTTTTGTCTTCATTGCAGCTGTGAAGTTCTCAAGCTGAAGGCCACCTGAAGGCGCAGCAGTTTGTACATCAGCACAAACGGCCGAGAATCCTTGGAAGCACCACGTGGAAGTCCATCACATTTCATTACAATGGCGTAAAATCTGAAACTGACAGGTGACGCACGCTGCCACCACGGTACCTAAGTGATCTGGAAATGTGTTTTATTGAACTAGGGAGGAATCAGTGTTTATATTGTAGATGTGCTTTGTTTTATTATGTATTTTTTAAAAGAAAAGTTCACCCCGTGTCTTATAATGTTTCCCTTCCTGTTCCTCTATTAATAATAAAAGAGGTTTGTACAGAGGGTTACAGGGTTTAAAATAGAGTTATCTTTTTCTTGTTTCCCAATTTGGTTCCATTTTAAGGTCTTATCAAGCAAAATAATCGCTGCCAGAGCGATAAAGGTTAATTGTGTGCATGAGTAACAAACTGAGAACAGCTGAAGACAAACGGCAGATAGTTACATGAGAACTAGCCTGGGTGAAAAACCACAGACACACTTATCACTCGGCCCATGCCATTAGACAAACCCCGGCAGAAGAGAAAATGAAGAAGTTTGGCTCTTTAATGGCATGTAAGAAAAAACAGCTTCACCGCACTGCTTCTGCTCTCAGACCCAGCCAACGGGGGGACGAAAACCACAGAACAGAATTCAGCTCAGAGTTTCAGTTCATGCAACAGAGTAGAAAAGCTCTAAAAACAACATTTAAACCCATTAAAGCCCTCCCAGGTCTTCAATGGTACCTCCCAGCTGGGGGGATCTGCAGGCACCTTCAGGGTGATTTGGAACGTTTCTGTTTGAAGAAGGAAACGGCGAGGATCCCTGAGAGGATGATTGTGACCAGCAAAACGCAGACTTCCAGCAGCTCCAACTGTTGGACACAAAGGTTTTAGTCAGTTGCCACATAGTCGTGCGTCCGATTTGACTTGGACTTACCCTGATTAATTCCTCCTCTTTTGGTTCCCGATTAGTCAAGTCTACAATTATCAGAGAAATTGCGATTGTAGCTACAATAATACAGCCGCAGTTAACCACCAGGAGCACCTGCAACAGAAGCAGAGCCTCAGTATTACGGCCACGTTCTCCTTCAATAAGATCATCAGCTGAGTTGTCAAAAACCGAGTTCTTTAGGTTGTAGAAGAATTTACATCAAGGGGAAAGTAACTAAATAATAATTCAAATGAAATCTATTTTGTCTTTGCAGAAGCCCTTTGACTTTCCTTGTCATCTCACTTGAGCTTTTCTCATATTATGTCTATTCCTAATGTGCATTTTGTGTCATTTTATAAAATGGCAAGTAAAAGTGGCACTTACTTGGAATAATTGTCGACATTTGAACCAAAGACTGGAAATGGATCCAGCAAAGATCAACTAAAGAAGACAAGGACACATCAAATCAACACTCCTGCACACACCATCTGCTTAATAGGGCATTTTTCGAACTTATTATAATAATATTAGTCATTTAATAACTCCAGGAACTTACGATTATTCCGCTCAGGTGGGAAACTCTGAATATAGTCACGAGGGAGTGTTCCATCTGCAGCGACACGGCGAACGTGATTCCTAACCCAAAGCTGACCAGACCGCTAATTACCTGCAAAGACTGACATAATTCCCATTTTAATTAGTAAACAAAGATGCACGAGCGCAAATGGAGACAAAAAAAAAACGTAGAACGCATCAATTTATTTCTACACCCACGAACTATGACACAATTTCCGCTCGCTGGTGGGCAGAAATACACATGAAAAATAGAACCTGACAACTTTTTTAATGTTCGTTGTGATTTAACTTCTAAGTCACAGACGAGATAAGGTCAAAAACTGCGATGGCTGCGGCCCCGTGACACTGACAAAGCCTCAGGTCAGGGCGCACGACGGCGCAGCTGCGCTAGAACCTGACGGTGATGGAGGTCGACTTTCTTACGCCAAACACGACTGGGTGTTTCTGCAGCACGTCATGCAGGGACCTCTTTGATTCAGGAGTCATCTCCAAAGGGCGAAAGCACCAGCTGCCGGGAGCCTCGTTGCAGTCTGCGCCGCTTGGTTCCCCGGCTCCGTGGATGTCCATGTCAACGTCGGCACAGGCCATGATGAGAGTGTGTCCAGATAGAAGCACTTCAGCAACAATAGTTGGAACTGGAAAGAGATAAATGAGAAATGTATGTATTTCACTCACTTGAACTCTGAAAATCCATAATCTTGTAATTATTAACCAGGAGTACCCAATTAGCGACACTTTAGTAGAAGAATAAAAAGAAGAATTGGAAATATCTTTTATCTAAGCTTTGGTTTTCAAGCTTGACTTGTTTAAGCTTGACTTGCTTTTAGGGATTTTTAAAAGATGAACCAGTCTTACCACAGTGGAGCGTGTGTTTCCAACAGATGTCGAACTGCAGTAATTACTTCCCGACCAACTGGCGCGTTACACTCCTGTCACCACTTCCTCCCTGATGTGCGAGAAAATGTTTAAAATTAAAATCTTTTCATGCACAGTTTTAGAGTGTGGGGTGTATGTGATGCATTAGTACATGTACTATACATACGGAAAGATCCGGAATTAGGCCCGATTCCGCGTGTGTGTGTGTGTGTGTGTGTTTGTGTGTGTGGGTGTGTGTGGGTGTGTGGGTGTGTGGGTGTGTGTGTGTGAGAGAGAGAGAGAGAAAGAGAGAGAGAGTTAGGCTTGGTCATTTCCTTGTTACTTCATTTTCTCTACAAACCAGAGAATTTGAGCTTTGAATCAAGGGGCCATTAAACTCAAAGGTAGGTGGTTTATGGAAGAACAGAACTTTTCATGATATGGATTTTTGATATGTTCTTTGCTTATTTATAGGAGAATGAAGATGACCTTCCTGTGTGATGAAACGATGGTTATTACCATCCCCATTGGGATGAGGGACATGCCTGGAGGACACAGTGTGCCCGAGAAGTTTCACTGTGTGTTCCGAGATTTCTACAAGGTCTTTGTCATTAACGGGAAGCCGAAACCTCTTGGTGTGAGTCTGATTATTTTATCACAGCGCACTTTGTGCCCCCATTTAACCTCCGAAAAGCTTTAATGAGTTTGTTTTACTTTATCTCTTTTACTCAGGCAGCTCAAGCCATCGGCGGTGTGTTCATCTGTGCACTGGCCGTAATTATGTACTTCTCAGATTTCTACGTCTTGATCTTGGGTCTGCCCAGTTTGATGGTAAATATAAAGATACATATCGGGATTTGTTCAACTGAAATAATAATGAAAAATATAATTTTGTATCTCATCTTTTCTGTTCTCTAACTAGTGTGTGGTCTCTGGTTTGATCTCCTACGCTGCAGGCAAATCTCCAAACATGCATTTGGTAAATTCAAACATTAGCCAGCTGTATATAGTGAGCAGCACTTAACTTTGAGCTCAATAAAGTTCAAGCAAAGAAGATGTCGTCTGTGAGAAAGAGATAGTATTAAGATTATTTCCTCTTTGCAGACCAAGCTGTCGTTCGCTCTGAATATCATCAGCTTGCCCGTGTCACTGGGGGCGGTTGTGTTGTACTCAGTCTTTTATTTTCACATGAATAACGCCACGGTAAAACAAGAGACAATATTATAATGATTGTTCGAGTTATATAATGGTATCTAAACTTATATTTCCCTCCCTCACATACACAGGGCCTTTTTCTTGGAGCCTACATACTGGTTGTGGTCCTGCTGGTTACTGAATCATTCATAACGCTATACTTGACCTACTGGTTGAGTAAAGCTGTGTGCAGACAATATTTTAACACTCTGGTATGTAATTTTCCAGAAGTCTTCATAGTCAGAGACGTGTTTATTTCTAAAACATGATGTTCTTTTTCTTTTCAGCCCATCATTCTCCTGAAACGGGCAGACTGAAGGAACTCGGCCAGTTGACCACCAAACGGCAGTTAAAATGGTGGGTTAAAAAATGCGATCTATCGTTCCATTTCAGTGGTGCCTGGAGGAAACCTCTTCCTGATGACATTTTTGTGCGTCGAACGTGGTGTGGTTTTAATCTTCATGCTCAGAATTTCATTTGAAGCTGTTTTAAAGAATCGTCGCTGTTGAACACAGCGGTTCTGGCGGCCTGTGAAATTGAGGTCAGGACAGTTATTTTGAAAAATCCCTAAAATAATACATCTTGCAGATTTTTTCCGCACCGTCTTTGATTCAGTGGACTTTGTATATTGTGATTGACTTGCATTCAGCAAATTCTTTCTTTGTTTTTTGGGAAAACAAATTAGTGGTTATTTTTTTGTTTATGAACCAAAAATATCTCTTACATGTGTTACATTTGACGCAGAAAAAATTTAAAATAATTTTTCCAGAACAGAATATAATAATATTGTATAATAATATACAGAATATTTATTAATATTAATCTGGCCTACATATAATTCAGTCTGATTGTGAGAAATTCGACCCACGAATTTTGACAGCTGATTAAATTTGAACGAAATTGCCCATTAGGAGCTACGCTGCCCCCTGGTGGCCAAATGTTTTAATGACGAGCATCCGCATGGGCAAGATAAACACCACTTTATTTTGACTTAGTTAATTTTCCTTCATATACATAGCTGCCATTTGAATTAAGTATTTGAATACATCTTTTGATGTTGCTCCTATGGAAAATATTTATTTTACTAAACTAACAATAGTCTGGCAATATAAAATGCATAATTTATGTTTGTCCATAGAAACCATGCGACTGCAAGGATGTTTAAAGTCATTTAAAGTGCCGTGTAACATAGTTATACCTCTATGAATCACACATTTAATTACTTTTATACATTTTATTTTGTGTATGACTTGAATTTACGTATTTTTCCAAAATATTTTCCAAAAGATCGAAGTAACAGCACACGCATATATAAGGAAGATAAAATTTAATAAACCAATTGCATCCCCAGACACCACATATTACATATTACCTTTACATGCAAAAAAAAACCCCGAATTATTGCCTCAATTAGTAACTGGCCCACCAAAGTGCATGAAAAGGCGTTAGTCCGACTGATGTTGCGTAGTTGGTGAAGAACAGAAATCTTCAACAAATGTTTATCTAGTCTACTATATACATAAAGTAAACTGAATATTAAAGAAATTAAATTTTCCTATTTTCCAGTGCAGACTCTCTTGCGTGTGTGTTCGTGTGTTGTCGCGTTCTGTTTCGATAGCGGCAAATACTGTATGTAACCAAACACAAAAATTAAATCGTGGTGTTTTATTTTGAAAATTGTTTTATTATGAAAATTGCCCGGATTCCTTGTTGCATATAATCTGGGACATGGACGAATTCAGTCGCGACGCCAAAGTCCAATTTTG
Source organism: Takifugu rubripes (assembly GCF_901000725.2). Lineage (NCBI taxonomy): Eukaryota > Metazoa > Chordata > Actinopteri > Tetraodontiformes > Tetraodontidae > Takifugu > Takifugu rubripes. Next base: position 13,244,333 of record NC_042291.1, on the reverse strand, counting down.
AGCACAGGTCGTTAAGCAAAATTACTCACTAAAACGTAGTTATCCTACGGCCACAAACGCATCACTCCTGTGGAAGTGAGTTTTATTATCAAGGGGTGGTTTGTTTTTTATATTTAAAAAAGTGTTTTTTTATTTATAAAATGACACATTTATTCTTTATGTGTGAAAACAGGACTGACTGGAAATATACGAGTTTACCAAAAGTGATGTGCAAAAAGAGTTCTCAAGTCAAAAACAAAGAGAATTATCAAACCATGTAATGAGAAGAAACAGTACAGACATGCATCCTCACCTAATTAGATGTGCAGTAGTGAGGCTCTTTGGACAGCCATATAAGGATATAAAAAATTCTGATATGTTATTACATTGTAAATGAGAAGTGCTTTGATCTGTTTGCTTTGGTATTTCCAAGAAACACCAGAAGTGAAATCACTCAGAATAGCAACAGGGCAAACAAATTGACGCATAGGGTGATAGACGCTGTCCATGAAGGTGGAGATTTTGATACATTGATCTTTCAAAGTCAAAAAAACTGTGATTCAATGCAAAATACTATACAACAGCATTGCTACTATTGATTAACTTCAACCAGTCATCAATCTTGGAAAAGAATTTACAAAATACAAGGTAAGAAAACAAAGACTTGGTTCTCTGTGCCTCTGCATGAAATGCAAGTGTGCATTTCTTTGTGTGTGTGTGTGTGTGTCCCCTATAACACGCAAATATGTGGAGGTAGGTTGTCGATTCAGAATATGAAGGCTAGAATTTGGAGGCGCACACCCACACATAGTAGAGTTGAACCGATAAATGGAGGTGATGGGCGACCTTTTAGACATGCCTGGGAATGTAACTATTCATGGTAAACGCCCATCCAATTGGCTGATCAAGTTAGTCTGTTTTGTTGGTCATCAAAACTACTCAGCTTTTGTAGTTCTATCGCAGTAATAAATATATTAAAACGGTGTTGTCTTGCATATTCTTATGGCATGCAGACGAGGCGTGTTAGCTGTTGCTTATAGATTGCAGGGCCAGATTCAACAACCGAGGCGGGGCTCTTACGCGTTCACAACTGTGGCATGCTGGGTAGTGGAGTTTTTATCTAACTAAAGTCCTGACGTCACACAAACGATCTTAATTATAACTTAGCAGTGGTTATAGTTGTCCGTAAAGTTGCAGTATTTTAAATAGACATGAACCGTTAAGTTTAGAGTCGTTTCAAGAGTAAATCAAATCCAGTATGATCTGTTTATTGAAACAGTATAATATAATCAAAAAGATATTATGGCCACGCAATATATTTTATACTCAGCAGGGTGTCAACATAGCAGGATGTTTGCTATCAGGAGGCTGGCAAAAGAACTTGAGGAGATCCGAAATTCTGGCAAGAAAAACTTCAGAAACATTCAAGTTGACGACTCAATCCTGTCATGGCAAGGACTCATCGTCCTTGACAACCCTCCTTATGACAAAGGCGCTTTCAAAATGGAAATAATTTTCCCTGCCGAGTACCCATTTAAGCCCCCCAGGATCATCTTCAAGACAAGAATTTACCACCCCAACATTGACGAGAAGGGCCAGGTATGTCTGCCTGCGACCATGGCAGAGAACTGGATTCCTGTCATCAAACCAGAAGAAGTAATACATTCCCTCATTGCACTTCTGGACGACCCCCCAGCCAGGACACCCCCTGAGGACAGATTTAGCAGAAGAATACTTACAAGACCGTAATAAATTCATGAGGAATGCTGAAGAGTTTACAAAGAAAAATAGCGAAAAGTGTCCACAGGACTGATCGCCTGACCAGATCACACGATCCCCCCACCTCACCGGCCCAATCAAATGTCACTGTTTATGTTCCATCCTATCTTCCATCATCAGTGATCATTTAAGTTATTAAAAGTGTCTGAAAGTAGCTGTAAATAGGACCTGTGGATGTGCGCTGACTGAACTACCCCACCCCGATAGCGCACCGGTGTGCGCTTGCGTTGCGCCTGCGCTCCGAAATGACGGTGGTGCTGATGTTTCCATTCAAATCAATGCGTGTGTCCATGGTACCGACCCGGCTCCGCCACTGGCCAAGCTGGCTGACGGAGCACAATGCAGCAAACTACCACAGTGCAGCGTGTGCGACGTACTGTATGTACTGTATTTATGCGGGTTGAAAAAATAACCCCAATGCACAATAAATAACAAAGCACTTCCACTTTTGAGTGAAACTAATGGAACTACCCATGCAAGATTCACACAAATCCGAAATAATTCCTCTCGTCCTCTGGATTAGAACGAATAATGTCTTCTTTTGTGGCTTGTTTTATTCAGTATAAATTGCGTAGAAAATACGTGAATTCTTGCCACAGCCGCACCGTGCACTAAAGATTCAGCACATGTGGCTTTTGTTTTTTTTGTTGGTTGTGAGAACAGAGCAGACACGCAGCCAAACAGTTCCACATCCTGTGTTATTGGCCTACACACCCACTCAATTTGTACTTTTCCCTCAATGAGTGAACAGAAATCATGCCATTTCACAACCACAATGATCTATTTTTAAAATTCTTTAAAGTGAATTCCCATGTAACATTTCAGGTATGATAAAGGGCTGATTAGGCGTTCCTAAGTAGATTTGAACTTTAATATCTCTTGTTCTTTGGGCTTTTCCCTTCAGGGGTCACCACAGCGAATCTGTTACCTCCACCTCACCTTATCTCCTGCATCCTCTTCTGTCACACCAACTACCTTCATGTCCTTTTTAACTCTATCTATAAACCTCCTCTTTAGTCTTCCTTTAGGCCTCCTGCCTGGCAGTTTGAAACTCAGCATCCTTGTACCAATACATTCACTATCTCTCCTCTGGACATGTCTGAACCGCCTCAGTCCTTATCTCTGCTACCTCCAGCTCTCCCGCCTGTCTTTTCCCCAGTGGCACTATCTCTAGAGTCTAGACCACAGTTTTGTACACCTTTTCTTGATTTTAGCTGAAACTCTTCTGTCACACATCCTACCTGTCACTTAATTAACTCATTGCATTAATGTTTGACTTCATTGACAGGTGACATTCAACTTTATTTTTTAAACTCCATGAACTGAATCTCTGTGCCGGGCCCCTTCAGGTATCGTGGCTCCTATGGTGTGAAGGGAGGATAGAACACTAATAGGGCAATTTTGCATTGTGGGATTAAAAACCTTTGGATGATATAAAAAGGGTTCTGCTTCAACAGAACCCTGGAATCTCTGACCAATGCCACGTTTCCACTGCCATTATCAGCTCTACTCGCTTATAGAAGCCGGTATTTTCCGGGGGGGGGGGCAAAAGCGTTTCCACTGCAAAAATTGTACCCACTAAATGGAGAAGAGCTTTGTTAATGACAATGAGAGGAGTGTGTGTGTGTGTGTGTGTGTGTGTGTTTGTTTTGGAAGTTTGTCTGTGGCCTGTTTAACTATCTAAAACAGCTCACTGTGCCTATTTGTTTCAGTAGAACTGTACCTCTTGTTCCGTTTTCGGTGTGTGCCGTAAAGCAGAAAAGTACGCAAATTAGTTGAGGCGTGGGCGGGAGCGATATGGCGCAGATCGGGCAGCGACAGTGACAACGGTGCTGTCGATAGAAATCCTGGCTGGGTTCGGCTCTTGGGCACTGGGTCTGAAAACCCCTGGTTTAGAGGGATTTAAGCCGTGATAGAGAGGATTTGAAAACTGCCCCGGCTTCAGAAGCATCGCGACACTTAACGTAAAGAAGCTTCACTTAAGTCGTCACGTGATTTTTCGCATGGCGAAACGAAACGTCGAAAACATCCTTCCGCGATACTTCTGACAGGGGTCGAGCCGCCTACTTCAAGCACAACATCTCCACAACCCATTACATGCTCGTTATGTGGCTCTTCACATCGGTTTAAACAGTTTCCGCGCGGTTGTCTGCGGCGGGACTGCTCCCGGTCCTCGGTGGATCACTTCCTCATGCTGCTGTGAGGAGCCGCTGCTGTTGTCCTGAGTGCGTCCTATGGCGTCCGTGTATAGCGGCGCTCATACGCTGAGCAAGCATGATGTGAACTACAGAATGCATTTCCGAATGATTAACGAGCAGCAAGTTGAGGATATCACCATCGAGTTTTTCTACAGGCCGCACACTATCACGCTGCTGACATGCACGGTGCTCAGTCTGATGTATTTTGCGTTCACAAGGTAGGAATTCAATGGTTAGCTTGAACTGTTAGCTTAGCGGCTAAAGGGGGTAATGATGCCTGAAGTGTACCAGGTATATGCTAGTGTTTGGTTACTTTTAACTTACTCTTTCGCTGAGGACGCTTGATGTTCGCATAAAAGCAATACAACAACCATTTGAACGAACATCACACGGTCCTAAATATTTCACATTAACTAGTAACACTAGGATTTGTACTACAACGTGTCCGAACTACCTATTGTTGGATACAGATAAAATTATACCTATGATGTTTCATGTTATGTAAGGGACTCATAGAGTGATCACGTATTGAGCAATAATTGCTGTCTTCTTAACATTATGGTATGTAATTACTGCTCATGGGGACACTAATTTGATTTTGCTTCCTGCAGAGATGATGAAAATTATGACAGTAACCTCTGGATTGGGCTCATCCTGGTCATCTCCTTCTTCCTTGTCATTAGTGTTTTGGCATTTCCTAATGGTGAGTTGAGCAGTTTGTGTGCGTGTGTGTGTGTGTGTGCCTGCAAAGCTGTCTCAAAGAATGTTAGCTATGGGTTTAATGTGCATTAAAGTAAATGCCTCCGTGAGAACCGTAGTGGGGAGAAGAAAAGGGTGTACCTGTGTCGTGTTTGGGCAAGATTAGTTTCCCTCCTTTCCCTGTCAGACATATTTAACAGAACTTGCAGTCAGTAAATCATTTATGACTTTGGTTGAATGTTGATATTTTTATGTTGCAGGTCCATTTACCAGACCACATCCAGCAATATGGAGAATAGTTTTTGGTCAGTATTTCTTAGTATTTACAAGGAGAAAAAATACTTCTATTTTATTAAGTTATTATGATCTTCTATGCTGTTTTTCACATTTCCCCTTTTTCTTTAGGCCTGAGTGTCCTTTACTTCCTATTCCTGGTTTTTATCATCTTCCTCAATTGGCAGCAGGTAAAGCAACTCATGTATTGGTTGGATCCAAACCTGCGTTACGCAAAGAGAGAGGCAGACATAATGGTGAGTATGATCACAAAAAACATGCATTTTTCAGACCTGAGCGACCTCATGATGGTCTGTGTGCTCCTCTCTACAGGAATATGCCGTGAACTGTCATGCCATCACCTGGGAGAGAATCCTGAGCCACTTTGACATTTTTGCCTTCAGTCATTTCTGGGGTTGGGGTATGAAGGCCTTGCTCATCAGAAGCTATGGCCTCTGTTGGACCATCAGTATTACCTGGGAGCTCACCGAGGTAAGAATGACCGCCCCAGATAGTTGTCTGTTGCCTGGTGTACATTTCTTGGTTATTTGCAGTCATTTTGAAGTACAAAGTTAGCGTTGCTGCGGGTAGAGGAATCCCTGCCACTCAGCTTTACTGTATTGTCTTTATTCCCACAGCTCTTCTTCATGCATCTGCTGCCCAACTTTGCCGAGTGCTGGTGGGACCAGGTGATTCTGGACATTCTGCTGTGTAACGGTGGAGGCATCTGGCTCGGCATGACTGTGTGCCGTTTTTTGGAGATGAGAACGTACCACTGGGCCAGTATTAAGTATGACAATGACCCACAACTGAGTTACATATTCAGCACCAATGGAAACTTCCACTGTCTGAAGCATTTTAAATTAAAGGAAATAGTTTGACATAATCCTAATTTATGCATTTTGTGGGATTCAATAATGTGAATTCCCTTAATCAATGAAATGGTTTTGTTTAATTTGGTTTAGTCCATGATACTATGAAGGTGTTTTACATCCCATATCGGTGTTTCTCTCAGGGACATCCACACAACCACAGGAAAGATCAAGCGAGCTGTGTTACAGTTTACTCCCGCAAGTTGGACCTACGTTCGTTGGCTCGACCCCAAATCGTCCCTGCAGAGAGTGACGGGTGTCTATCTGTTCATGATCATCTGGCAGGTGAGTGTTGAGAATCCTGAGAGTCAGGGATGATCCTGTAAGATCCACAGGCTAAGTCACAGCTAATCCCACCAACTCTTCTGTTATTGTGAACTAAATCTTCTCTTACATGATTCAGGAGTGTCCCAGTGTCCACACATTAACTGCTTATCCCATATTATCCCTCATTAAATGCATCATTGGTGTCTTTATTTAATATCTTCACTGGAGCAACCTCCAGATCTTGAATGTTGTCATGTTTTAAATACCGAACTAGAAAATAAGTAATAATGGTAAAAAAAGGTTATGACCTAATCAACTCTAATGTTACTTTTTGTGTTTGTGCTATTTTGACACATAAATTGAAGTCTCTCTTTTTTCTGTAGCTGACAGAGTTGAACACATTCTTCCTGAAGCATATTTTCGTCTTTCCGGCAAGCCATCCTCTCAGCTGGTGTCGAATCTTATTCATTGGTATCATCACAGCTCCGACAGTGAGGTAATTTATGCGTTCCATCAGTGGAGACTTGAGACCCTCCAGCTTGTTCTGTTCACTGGACTTTTTCCTTTCTCGCTCCAGGCAGTATTACGCATACCTGACAGACACACAGTGCAAGAGAGTGGGGACCCAGTGCTGGGTGTTTGGGTGAGCCAAACAGTGTTTTGCCATAATACTTCATTCATTTTCTAACCCTCGGAGAAAATTCATGTGTCAGGTTGGGGTTTTCAGTGTCGCCTTATTTACAGGGCAATCGCCTTTCTGGAGGCCTTGGCGTGCATCAAGTTTGGACAGGACTTGTTTTCCAAAACGCAGATCCTCTATGTGATCCTGTGGCTGCTCTGTTTGGTAAGATCAGTTTATTATAACTGTACAAATACAGTGGCATTAAGTCACAATGATCGTTGTGGGTCAATCAGATGCTCTGAATCTTTGCTGCTGGTGGTTGATTTGTTGTGAAGTTCTACTTGACCCTTTCAGGCCTTCATTACATTCCTGTGCTTGTATGGAATGGTGTGGGTTGCTGAAACCTATGGTCCAGGAGAAAAGGTAAGAGTGTCCCTCTCATTAATGCTAAACTGTGTGTGTTTCCTGCTGGAGTTCAATGATTAAAATGCTAATGTCGATTATTCAAGCTGCACAATGTTTAGTATGTCTTTCCATGTGTGTTTTTATGTTGTTGACATGAATCATTGCTCTCTCAGGGCCTCTTAGAATGTGAGGACAGTAATTACACAGAATCTGGTGACTACATGGCAGCTGATCCTAAAGGTACATTCACTTTATTTATTCAGAATCCAGAGCAGTTGGACGGAAATACTGTGGGTAATTCAATTACATCAGTCCAGATGTGTTTTCCTGTAAACTGAGCTGAAATCTGTGGTCATTGTCCTCCAGGGGAGGCGGAGGCGGATGGCGACAGCCCGACAACCAGACACAGACGGAAGGCTGCAGAAAAGACCAAATCCATCAATGGCTTGGAGAGCCAGTAAGAGATGGAAGTGAGAGCCGGAGGGTGGATGGACCCCCCCCCCCCCCCCTTCCCCACCAGAAGAGTCAGAGATCACCGGTCGAAGAGAGGGTGGAACTGAAGCAACCCCCAGCTGAAGGAGCAGAACCAGGAGAGGTGTGAAGGGGTGGGTGAACAGGGTCATGCAGTGTTTAGGAGTGCACAGAAGTTTGGGCTGCAGCCGTGCACGTATATGTGTGTGCTGCAGTCAAACTGCATAGCTGGTGTGTGTGTGAGAGAGAGGGGTATTTAGTGTTTATTAATATTTAGTCTGTTTCAGATGTTTGTCCTGTGATTTGTCATGAATATTGTCAGGTTTACAGCAATGTTGGTTCAACACATTTCAACGTTCAAAGCCATGTTATAGAGTTTGTGATTACAACACAAAAGTGTTCTTTTAAGAAAAAAAAAATCAGAATCTGTTTTTATAATTGTCAAACAGCCTTGTCTTGTTATTGTTGACCTGGAATGGGGCGAAGCACACAGAAATAAGCACTTTTCAGAATATTCTCTTGCAGATATTGTACATTTCGTGAGTTGTGGTTACCACCATCATTGATTTTTAACCTCTGTTCATCTGTGGCTGCTATCATTTTGTTTCTGAGATACGTTTTGCCTTTTACTGCATGTTGGCAACGTTTGCCCGTCTGCTTACACTTTTACTGTTGACTTTGTTGCATGCTTGTGTCAAATCAGATCTTTACGCTTTAGAGGGCAGTGACATTTTAAGTGACCTACTGTGCCTGTTCTGTGTGCCAACTTTTTTTAAACTTGTACTGAACTTTTACTGAGACTATTTTCATCTCAAGGCAACATCGTTGCATGACAGATGTCCCTCACTCTTCAAGGATTCACGTGTTGACTTTGTTGAAGAGCAGCAGGCTCCTGTACTGCAGTATACATGATTAGTATACATTGTAAAGGGTTTATTCTAAGTTTACATGCTAACGTTTGATTTCTATTTGCAATTGCACTGCTAAAATTAAGTCACTCTACCACACACTTTTATTTAGACTAAAATTATAATATTAGAATACACAAAACTCGGTGTAATTGAAGTCCTAAAGGTCAGTTGATTCCCCTCCCATGTTTGTACTAAATGTAAACTGTCACTTGCCAAATACCACATCCAATTAAACTGGCTTATACTGTTGCTTTTCACTGTGAAACTACACATTAAACTGTTTTTCAGGTATGTTGAAATTGACTCGGTGTATTTATGCATCATTAGTTGTTTTTTTGAATCTTTTAAGCTTTTTAATATCGACCGAGCAGTTAATCGTGCATGTCCTTGCCTCCATTGCACTCTGCTGCAGAGCTGCACTGGCTGGCACCATCCTTTCCTAGATCATATTTCACTGTGTCTGGATGCCATTAGCTTCGGACCAAAATAGCTGCTTTGTGCTGACCTTTAAAATATGTTTTTGAAGCTACTGCTGTTGTGCCTTTAGAAGAGTACAGAAAAAAGTATCCACACTAAAAGGTTTTTGGTTTTTTTTCAATATTCACCCGTAGCTGAATGTCCACAAGTGAGTATTCAAACTGCTGCATGTCACATTTGTATCAGAATCTTCAGAACTACCATGAATTTTGAACATTTTGTACTCTAATAAATCCATATTTACTATTCTCCAACTGTATGCATTGTCTGTAGTTGCGCATTTCCAACACAGGGTGGCAGTAGCGAGCCCGTGTCGTGCAAAATGTGTCACGTGACCGGCGCGGCCTAACTCAGGACAAGACCATGTTGCAGTGCTCTGCTCTCATATTCCTCTCCTTATCTTCCAATCACCAATGATCAGACCGCCTGTTTGGATCTCCTGGACTTCTATCAGACTGATTGAAGAACATTTGGACACATTAGTCATGGCCCAGGGTCCTGGTCTCTCCTGTTCCAGCCTCGGTGCTGAAGAGATCCTGAGAGAAATCCAGGTCAATTTACTGGAATGTAAAGTCTGCTTTGAGAAGTTCAGCACTGGGCAGAGTGGCCATAGGCCTCAGAACCTCTCCTGTGGTCACGTCCTCTGCCTGAAATGCATCACCTCTCTTTCCCACCCCGTCCTGAAGAGGCTGGAGTGCCCCTTCTGTCGTCAGCCGTGCAGCACTGACGGCACCTCCCACTGCCGGGTCCTCAACGACGTGCAGGAACTGGTCTTCCGGCGTTCCGCGTCATCTTCTCACGGGAAAAACAAAGACCCCCGCTGTGGTGTGGGCCTGGCATCTACAGCTCTGCACCTCTGCACAACTTTGGGGGGTTGGGGGACTCTCACCAACCCCACTGGGATAGCCTCTTTGGGTTCCTCTGGCATGATGGCTGTGGTGCACAACGGTGACATGAAGGTGGTGGTGTTCAGTCCAGAGGGCAGAAAGCTGTACAGTTTTGGGGAAAGAAGACAAACCAGCGGGGATGTCTGCTACCCACTGGATGTGGCGGTGTCTCCTTGTGGTCACTTGGTGGTGACCGATGCAGGCGACAAAGCTGTGAAGGTGTTTACCTCCAGGGGGCACCACCTTTTGACGGTTGAAGGTTCCTTCCAGATGCCCTGGGGTGTGGCCACAGACAGCTGTGGAGACATATTAGTGACAGATACTCGCACCGGTGCACTATCCAAGGTAAAAGTGGACTATAACCGCGCTCTCCTCCTGGAGAATCAGACTGTGGTTTCAGACCTCCAGTGTCCAAAAGCGGTGGCTTGTTGCTGGGCCACGGGGAACGCCGCCGTGGTGGAGCAGGTCCCTGATGTCGCTGGCCCACCAGGGAGGCACCATCACACCCGACTGAGGGTGTTTACAACAGACTTTCACCTGCTTTATCAGACTGACAGCTTCAGCCTGAGCCTGCAGTCCTCCCCCAGGCTGCACGTGTCCGGCGTGGCCTTCGACGGAGACGGAGACGTGATCATCACCGACTCCAGCCAGGGGATGGTCTGGAGTTTGGGGAACCTCCGTCACGGTCCGGTTCTGACTCCTCTGGTGGGAGAACACCTCATTCATCCGGTGGGTCTGGTGTCAGTGAACAACAGCCTGGTGGTTCTGGACGCTGGAGACCACACAGTAAAGATCTATTCTGCTGGACGTAAAGCCGGGTCCATCACAAAGCCCATTTCTGAGCAGGCCCAAAACATCTCATCTCATCTGGGACCTCAGCATACTACCAATTGATTTGACTTTAATATTATATTATAAATGTAAGAATACATATTAGGCTGGGAGAGGGGTTCTTGATGACGTCATTTCGAACCAGTCCAAATAGGGATTTAACGTAAGCTGTGAAAAAAAAAAAAATCTCTCTTGTGAATAAAACTATTTAACAATGGCAGAGAGGGGGTCAGAGTCGCCACTGGGAAAGAAAAAGAGAACATTGAAGATACAAAGTGTTTTTCGAGAAAATAAATAGTTTGGAGTCAAACAAAAATGCTCTTGTCAATTTTTCCTAATTATAAGATGTAATCATAACGCTTACGGGCGAATTATTTTCCTGTGTGCGTGCGTGTGTGCGTGCGTGTGTGTGCATATTCAGGTTAGGACACCTGCAAAATAATGCCAACGATACCCAAATAAAATCCCAGAGTCGGCTTATCGGCTGTCATCATTTATTTGGACGCGATCCAATCCGGTCGTGATCGTGGGTGGGAATTCATCAACATGTCAACCGGCATCACGTTTCCTCTCCACTGGTTTCTCTTCGCCCAGTAAGCGGCGCGGCGGTGCGCAAACTGGTTGGCCCTCTGTGGCACCGCCGTCTCCAGTCAGCCAGAGGCTCGCAGTCGTGCTCCCAGTGGAAGATGGCGGTGGTGGGGATGCTGTCCGGGGCTGGAGCAGGGCGCTGGAGTCGCACTAAAGCCGAAGCTGGGGGGATATAAAGCAGGAAAATGAACGCGCGTCCGTCTCTCGTCCTCGGGCTCTGGACTCCGGCGGTGGTTTAGCGAGGGGCCCCTTTTTTGTGGCCGAATTCCGGACTTCTCTTCGGGGATTCGCGGACTCTCCATAGATAGCTCGGCGCTTGGACGGGGTGGGCGACAAAAAGTGGACAAAAAAATGTCGGATACGAAGGTAAAAGTAGCGGTGAGAGTCCGGCCCATGAACCGCAGGGGTAAGTGTTTTATCTCCGCCGAGCCCGCAGTTTTAATGTCGCGCATTTATTCCAACGCGCTCGCAAAGTTGGGATGTCTTCGCCATTGCTGCTCTCAGCCCGATTTTACGAGCCTAAAGTCAGACTTAACTGTAGTTTAAAGAAAGTATCTCAGTGGGTTTTTTTATGTAAACTTCGCGCACTCCGCCTCACTTTCCCAACCAAACTTTTGTCTGCGCAGAAATCGAGCTGAGCACGAAATGTGTGGTGGACATGGAGGACAACCAGACGGTGCTGCACCCTCCGCCTTCCAATGCAAAAGGAGAGAGCAGGTAAACCGAACCGAGACGCTGCCCAGGCGTTTGAAAACGGAACCTTAGTGTAATAGCGGTGCAATAAGCCCGTTATAACCTGTGTGGGTGCGGGATGGAATAATAGCGGCTGTTGCAGCGCTGCGGGGGTGTTCTTGGACGGGTTCGTAGTGCAGAAGAACTCAGACTGCACCCTCATTGCACTGTGTCCCACCCAGGTCATTCACAACTATGAGTGTTGTGCAGATGTCCATCACACAGGGCACCGTGAGAACATCTGCGCTCAGCCTGTTCCTGCTGGTTAATAACGGCAGCACAGTCGCACCGTCGCCCACCTGTTTGCAGCCTGACCTCAGGTGACGTTTCAGCTGGACCTGAATGATGCTTGACCTCAGGGTTTGTGTGACCCGACGCGCTTTCAGGGCGTAGCGAGACGCGGGCCGGCCTCTTGTCTTTTTGTGGAACCGTTAGCGGCGGTTCCTGCAGTGGCTCCGATGGAGTTTCTGATCATAGCGGTATTTTCCTCTTTGCGTCCGCTGCCAGCTGCCCCTCTCCCCCACCCTCATCCTGGCCTTCACACGCGCACATGGACCATCCGCCGCTCAGATCGCTGTCGGACTCCCTGTTACGCCTCCATGATTCAGACACAGAAGAATGGGGAGTAACAGGGGAGTAATACCACCGTCTTCCTTAATTACAAGCTTGAGCTGATTGTCCACACACAGAAAGAAGTCTCTGGTTCTTTCTCGGACTATTTTTCTGAAAGGAACCAAAGTCAGGTTCCTTCTGAGAGGTCGCAGAGGTCAAGCACAAGTGGTTGGAGTATGAGCAGCCTCCTCGGATCACATGAACCCGAATTTTAGAACCCCATTTTTAGCTAGCATGAGGGGAACAGACCTTTGGCTACTTGACTCTCCCCCAGACTCTCCCCCGATCAGGACGATCTTTGCGTCGATACCACGCAGATCGATCCAAGCCGCGCTGCATGTTGGTAAGTTTTTGTTTTTGTTTGAACATCGGCGTTTCCATAGATGCTCGCGCGGCTATAAACAGCGCGTGTGTTGATATTTGAGGATATTTTGGACAGAGGGGAGACGCGTGTTATGCAATTTGTGCCGAATGCTTCTGGCAGCCTCGGGAGGGAACATGACTAATGTTGATAGCAACCTGCAACACAGGACGAGGCCCTAGCGTTAGCCAAAGCAAACAGGCTAATGTGACACAGCGACGGAAGGCGATACGGAATTGGAAACTGAAACAAATGTTTGGGAAATCAAACCATTTTCTGCCTCCTCCTGCTATATTCACACATGGACATTACAGCTTTTATGGAGGGTGTGGATTTGGGATCGCACACGCTCCTCCTCCAGGTTGTTGTGCGTGCGTGAAGAAGGCCGTTGAGAGTTTGTGACCCCAGTAGTTTCGATTCGGTCGACTGTTGTTATGTCATTTTAGTTTCTGTCATTTAGTCCAAGCAGATAATTGCTAACATTCGTCTGTGTGTGTGTGCGTATGTTTTGGGATCCGGGTGTTTAGGCTGCCTAAACCATATAATTTTGTTCTCAGCCGCTTGTGGAGCCACAAAAGGAGGCAAGTGTGATCCCTAAGACGTTGCCTTTAGTCTGAAGACACCTGTTCCTGTTGGAAATGTGCAGGATTTAGCGGGTATTAGCCTCCTGAATGCGGCTGCAGGCTCGAGATCACGGGAAGGTTTTCGCTCTCATGGGAACCGTCAGAGAGAGACAGAGACAGTAAGCACAGCATTGTTCACAGGATTCAGCAGTGGCAGAAGCCCATAATAGTCTTCATTTGCCACAAACGGTTGCTTAAAAACACAGCATATGTGAACATTTGATCAAAAAACGGCATCTTAAATCATAAAATCATCAGATTCTCAAGAATTTGAGGGGGGGGGGGTTCCTTTGATGCTAAGTCTCATTCTTTGCTAAGCATTATAGAAACACTCGTGACTCGTGACCCCCCCCCCTCCCCCCCACGCTGGCCGGCGGGCAAACGAAAGACGGGTCGTGACTTCGGGGCGACAGGTTCAGTTTCGCGGGTTTCACCTTTCATCTCTGCCTGCCCGCGTTGGCACCGACGGCGCATTTGAAACGGGATTCTGGGAAAGTATTCGGCTTTTCACGTGTGGGTGAGGGTTTGCAGGGACAATGAGGGTGGGAGTGGAGCTGCAGAGACATACCTGAGGCTGCTGTCTGCACGGGGGTGGATGGTGGTGCACTGTGACAAAGGAAATACCCTTCCACTCCCTCAACGGGGCCCTATTACATCCATCATGCTGCAGCGTGGCCGTCAGCCAGAAACAATGACTCCCCGCGGACAAACCGGGACTTTATCTTCTTTTCACCCATATTTTCTTGAAAATGACATAAAATGCGTATTTCCAAAGGTATTTGCTGATGTTGCTAGAAGTTCTTATCTGCTGAAAGGAATTCCCAAACGTGTCGTTTTCGCCGTAATCTCTTCCTCATTATGGGTTTATCTGCACTCTCAACACTCAGAATCGGAGCCTCACACATACGTGGTCACACGCTTGTTCTGGCACATCTGGTTTCTGTAAGGCAGATGTGTTTTAGTGGAGCCCAACAACATTTCTAGTTAAAAATATGACAACATTTTTAGAGAAGCTCGAGTTTCTGTGCTGTATTAACGTGGAAAAATCATTTATTGTTGATTGTTGTGTAATTAGCTGTAGGACAAGAACCAGCCCAACTGTAATTGCACCATATTTATTCTGCATGTTCACTTTAGGCAATAAAGGAATGTTGCTGTCTGGTATTTGACCCAGAAGTTGAACTGTGTCCATGTGTAGCTTAAAACAGTGCAAAGGAGTACCGAAGCGAGACTGTTGCATTTTTGGGCCATTAGCAATTAGCAGCTTTGCCAAACTTTGAGCCGTCCCTTTAAAGTGGGTCAGGCTGCAGTCTCCGCTCACTTGCATCCGACGCCGCTCATACTTTCTTCCAAGCCTAGCACGACCCAAAACAAATGCTTAGCGCACCACAATGGCGCTTTGTCCGGATTCTGCTTCCAGGAATGCTTCCTTTGTTTTCCATTTCTCTCCCTTTATGCCAGTGATCCACCTTTGCCACCAGGAAAACGTCGTCCTTGGGGTCTAAATCTTTCCTCTTGTCACCGTTAGGCCAAAGTCTCGCCCCCAAACCTAAAATGTAGGCTCCCTGGGCGACTGTTTCCTGTGAAGAGGGTGGGACATGTTTCCATCTTGAGAAAGCTCTTGTCCTTCTTGCTTTGTTAGGCCCCTGCCCATCTCATTAGGCTTCACATTCTAAACAACATATGTGAAAATCCACCTTCCTGCATAGTTTCCGTGATGACTTTCCCTTTGGTTCTCTCAGTCGAAGTCTCCAAACGAAGTTTTGTCGCGTTCACGCTGGTTGTTTTTGCTTAAAAAACCCAGAAAAATCAAGTTTGACCCGCCGAGACGCGTTCTGCTATTCTGATTAGCGACGTGTAGCGAGCGGACAGTGTCAGAGGAGGTCTGGACCACGAATCCCCGCTTCCTGGTGTGTCTGAGGCCCTTGATGTGTTCAGCATCTCTGTGTTTGTGTCGGTCCGCGCACGCAGAACCTGCTGACCCAGCCTGTCCCCGTGGTGTCAGAAATGCCAGCGAGGATTAAATTAGCCCCGGCCTGCATCATATGTTGTTGCTAGCGTTTGTTATGGAGTCAATTTGGGCGTCACGTGCGCTGCTGTTGATGACACTCGTAGGCACTAGGGCTGTTTTTAGTGGCCGGACTCATTCATACCAGAACTCCCCCAGTGTGTTTTCCCTGTCACTTAACGACAGATGATGCAGAAACGGTATTTGACATTTGGAATAATAACGTTATTATTAGGCTCTGTGAAAAAATTCAGTGTTTCCTTTTGCACTAAAGGTCCAGTGTGTAAGATTTGGCAACATTTAGTGGCAGGAATTGCAATCTGTGTCCTCGGCCTTGTGTTTAAGGGTGACCTAGAACCTGCGGTGGCTGCTGGGGGGTCCAATCAGCGAGGGAATCATCTGTTTGTCATCCTAGATTCAACAATACTGAAATACGTAGCCGTAAAGCGTGTTATTAAAAACAGTTCTGTGGGCTTCTGACAGCAGATTATTAGAGGTCCTACACATCTGACTTGTGACAATTAGTGCATTAGTAGCAGCATTTACAGGTTGTCACGTAACAAACCTGAAGAGGTTCCAGGAATTGTTTGTGCGGCCTGGTCTGTTTCTGCCATCATCAGACCCGGTTCCCTTCACTGGTGTGTTTTTGAACGCCCTGGAATGTTGCGAGTGTAAACCTTCGCTTCCAGCCGCCTGCCGTCGGGCTCGCTCCCCGGAATCGGCCCCGGCTGGGACGGGCTGGCGCTCCGTGCGTTCCCACACAAAAGACACGACACACTGCTGCTGGTACCTTCTACACTGAGTCTCACACACACACATCATGAAGCTTGTAATTGTTTTAAATTAGCGGTGGAAAATGCTGCCTGTGTAGGGTGGGAGAGGCTTAGCTGTAGCCACATATTAAGAAGAGGAATTTGACTTGGGTTGGGGGGGGGCAGGGTGGGTTCTTGTATGTATGTTTGTACAGAAGCGATGAATGCTGCGACTGCCTTCTCCGTGGGGGGTGGATGCCGCCTCCGTGACTGACATATTCCATTTGCACGAGGGGATTATATCATCAGAAGCAGATCCTAAAGCAGGCGACTCCTTCACAGGAATCAGTCGGCAGTGTTTTATCTGAAGGGTGGATGGACCCTAGAGAACGATTACCAGGAGCTTAATCTGGGTTGGTGCCCACTGGGCTGCCACAGGGCAGTTTTTGGTGGCATAATAACCCAGTGGCCTTAATCCAGCATCATATCCATGGGGGGGGATTCCATCACTACCACAACCTTCCTTTTGGGCACCAGCGTGACACGTATGCGTGAGCGTCAGTGGGGGAGAATCCCTTTTCCAGGCTTGATCTAAATCAAATCATTAACGGTGTCTTGGCATCAGTTAGCTGGCAGCTAACGTGTGCGTCAGTGACCGCACAACTGATGCCCACTGGGGCTTTAATGCCCCGCTGGGTCACGTTTGTCGGCGTCGGAGAGGGAGAGCAGGCTGATGTGGTCTGGCACATCTGTGCCACACGTTTGTGTCGCATATCTGGAGCACATCACCTCCAATAATCATAACAACGGTCCCGTCGCTACGTGCTAAAAACGTTAGCTTCATTCCAAAACCAGCCAGATGTAAAGGATACAGCCTAAAGTTGTTTCAGATGAATACAGATTTTTTTTGGGGGGGGGATTATAGAGATTATCTGTAAAGTGCAGTGGGAGAACTGGATCTTAGGCCTTAATGCTGCGATGTGGGTGGAGGTAAAATCATTACACTGTCTATTTCATTCTGAAGCGAAGGGAGCTTCCGATGTGATGTTTGTAGCGGATTAAACGTGGACGTACGCGGATGAAGCTACAGTTTCAGTCCAGGCCGTGCACATTCCAGAGCTGCCTGTCTTTTTTCTAAACAAAGGCCCGTGTGTGTCTGTATCCATGTGTGTATCTTCCTGCTGTTTGATCCGTTGGTCTTTCTGTCGGAACACATCTGCTACGCATCTCCACTGCTGTTTGGTGTAAAGCACCGGCTCCGCTTTGGTGCCACACCGGCTACTTTGATGCGATTATGATGCTTTTTAGCAGCGTCCTGGAGTCACCTGAGACCTGTCACCTATCAGCACTTCATTAATTGTGAGACCCAAAGTGTGATCGTGGGACGCCGCCGCTCTCGGCGCCTCAGCAGTGTCAGTGTGAGACATCCCGGTGCAGCGTTACGGCCCTCTGAAATGAAGTCACCTGCCCTCCGGTTTTGGTTACTGCGTGAAGCTGTTGTCCATGATGACCCTCCTGGGGTCGTCCGCGGACTGTTGAAAGATGAGACACAGTCACGTGCACGAATATCAGCCCTTGATGTACAGAATTGTGTAAAAAAAGAAAGAAAGAAATTTAAAAAATCCACCAGAGAGCTAAAAATGTGCCTTCAGCACAGGATCACTGCAATAAAATTAACATTTACAGTTTTGTTGACCCTTGAAGGGGATAAACAGCCCCCAAATGCTCACATATAGGACTCATATGAGCTGGGGACTCATTCAAGGGTGCCTTCGGCTCCAACACCCTCCCTGTGACCCCGCAAAGGGATATAGCGGTCCAGACCTCAGGTATCCATAGGGTCCCCCTCCTTTACACAACACCAAGTATAGAATGTGGTTTATGTCATTTTGAAGGCTCGCTATAATGTTGAACGGTGATATTTTAGACCCGGCGTGTCCCCAACAACTGGCATATTTAAACATATTTGGAAGCACTTATAAATATTTAGTTTTACTACCTCCCTTTCAGAGAACATATCCTGCCTAACATTGTTCGGTGGAGTCCCTCTTTGTCCTTTCGGCAGCTGCTAATTCCGAGTGCAGCTTCCCCAACCTGGCCTCTCTGTCAGATCTGCAGGCAGAGGGGCTATTTACTCAACAGAGTCGGTGGGACATTGAATCCCCAAATCTCTTCCCTCGCTCACGCTCCACTGGCCCAATTATGAACCAAATCACAGCAGCATCCGCCATGAGAGAACACAGCCGCGTGGAAACGGTGGCGTGAGTGACAAAATGAGTGTCGGCTGTGAAAGTGCCTGAATGGAACCGGAGGATTTTAGCGGCATTTAAGTTGCGTGTTTGTTTTAAATGTGCATCTTTTCAGCGTGGAAGAAAGCAGTGTCCCGCTGGGAGACGTGCAGCTGCATCTTCCACAGTGCGGACATGTCCTGAATGTTAAACTGCGTCAATGCTAACCATGTTATGTCTTCTCTGTCCGTGCCCCCCCACCCACCCACCCACCTACATCAACCCCTCTGGTGCTGCAGAAAACAACCGAAGGTATGTAGCTATTCTCTGTTTGTCTTACTAGAATGTAGAAACTGACAGCCAAAATCCAAAAAAGGGGATTTCTTTTCACACGTCAACTATCAAACTAATTCAGAAGGAATCTCTGGTGCCCAAAGTGCTGCTCCCCTGGTCCTCCGAAGACACCCAGCGCGCGTCCGTCCACAGCTGTGGTGCGTTTTCTGGGGACGTGATTGAGACCATCTGAGTCATTTGGTTGGTCAGCAGCAGCCGAATGGCGTCTTTGTCAAAGTGTCGGTGCTCAAAGATGTCTTGAACATCAACAAAGGCCGCGCGATCTGAAAGGGATGAGCACAAACGCCGGGTCAGCGCATGTGTGCGCGCGAGCATTCAATGGCACATTGTTGGCGTTCACCCCCCCCTTCCCAATTTGACAGCTCTCTTGGTTGCTAGCTAAGCTCTCAGTACCAGGGAGACCGCTACCACGGGCTCTGGAGGTAGAACGAGGTGTTTGCTGTGTGGAACACGTGGCGCTCTGCGAGGTTCGAGGCTTCACAGGAGTTCTGGTGTCCAATCACAGCCAGTTTTCATCCGAGAAACCACAAAAGGGGCTTTGTGCTTCTCAACTTCAACGAGATCATTATTTACGCTGCTGATTAATAGTAATTGTCCAATCAAGGACAATTTGCTGCACAGTCACGCCCTAGTCGAGCCCGAGTTACTTAACCAGCTCTAATTGGGAATGATGGTACTTTTGTTCCTTTGAATGGCACCCAGTCACAAGAGGGGGGTCTTGCCTTCCAAACACCCAGCATTCTCAGCACTTCCCAGGTTGACTGTGCAGCCAGTGGTTCCTGGGCCAGTGGGCCTTATTATTAGGAGAATTTACCACAATTATTTGGGGTATTTCAGGGTTCCCCCACCAGTGGTGCATTTAAAAGCAAGCTGGGCTAAAAAAAAATAGCTAACTGTCATGCGAGACAGTGGAATTTGAAGGAATATGGGTGATATTTTTGGTAATTTTGAAATGTGTACTGTCGGAGTAGGTGAGCCTCCTCTCTGTGTGTCACCCATCCAGGTGGGAAGTGAGATGGGGTGTCTGAGGGGCTGCTCTGTAGCCTTAGACCAGGGCTGGGCAAATCCAGTCCTCGAGGGCCAGGTTCAAGCCAGACTTTCTGTCCTACAGGTAAACACTTTCACCTGGGGTTCCATTTACCTTGGTGAAAGCGGTTTCTCCCGGGTAGGATGCAAGACCTGGCTGGATCCCAGCCTTTGTGGATTGGACTTGCTCATCAGAGGAGGTCAAATCCATTCCTTGAGGGTTCGATTCAAGCCAGGATTTGCATCCTACCAGGCTTTCACCAAAGTAAATGGAACCCCAGGTGAAAGTGTTTACCTGTAGGACAGAAAGTCTGGCTTGAACCTGGCCCTCGACTGGATTTGCCCACCCCTGCTTTAGACCCTGTGCTGAGAATTTAGTGGCAGCATGCACCACCTAGGCCGGCTCCAGCCCTGTTTCCTTGGAGACGATGGTGACCGGGTGCTGGAATGTCTTCTGGGGAGCACTGACCCTGATTTATGAATTCATTTAGCTCCAGCAACTGCAGCAAAAACACGTTGCTGCTAACTGTGGATTTGTGCCGTATTTTCTCCAAACAATATGAGGATAGTTTTTCACCTAACTCCCCAGGACAAGCTCGGCCCTGCTGATTTAATTAAGGGGGACATGTGGCAGTATCACAAATGAGCTCATTTTTGAGCACAGAAACGATCTTGCTAGGAAGCATGCGGCTGTTCTGCTGTGCGTTGTGCTTGGACAGGTGTGAAAAGTGTGTTTTTACACTCTCTGTGCTTTCTGCCCGTCAGGTGTTTGCTTTTGACCACTGCTTCTGGTCCATGGACGAATCCAACGTTCCTAAATATGCTGGTGAGTCAAAAAGGAGGCGACAAAGGAAGTGAAATCCTGTTCAACGTGAAGGCCTCCTGATGTTTGTGCAGCGGGGAAGTTCAGTTCACGCAAAGTTGGTTTTGCCGTCATGCAAATAAAAGCAGGATGCTAGCGTCCCCTAATCTGCGCTGGCTAACCGCTGAGTAGCATTCTAAATGGCAACAGTTCATTCTTTTGTTTAATCAAATTCACTAACGAGAGCTGGAAAATAAAGACCGCAGCAACGGTTTTTGTGAACCGGCTATGTAAAAGCGGTTATTGCTAGGAGCCTGAGACACATTTACATAATTATCGCGCAGCAGATATCTTCCTCGTTGCCCGGCCCCGCAATTTGTGATGGAAATGCAATGCTTACATCTGCTTTGTGTTGAAGCGACAAGGCAGTCTGTTCATCCAAGGGCCGCCTCAAGGGCCGCGGCCGACGCTTTATTTAGCTCATTAAACAGCTGTCCCATTCAGCCGGGGCACGACACAGAGCCATACAGGAGATTGCTGTACACATTTTCCACACAGCAGGACAGGAATCTGCCCCACTGCTGAATCCCATCAGTTGTTCCCTCGTTCGGACGCTCCGTCAGGGCATTTTCTTCTGGAGCTGTTGTCAAAGATGCAGACCAGAAATCTGTTTACACAATCGCATGTTTTACTTGTTTACCATAATCTCCATGGAGACCTGTTCTTTGTCGAAAAGGTCAAGAGGTGGTGTTCAAGTGCCTTGGAGAGGGAATACTTGAAAACGCATTCCAGGGATATAATGCCTGCATATTTGCCTACGGACAAACAGGTAAATAACCTGGGAAACGGAACACGCAGAAAAGCATGTATTCCTGATTAAACTGGGGAATCATTTGACTCATATCCTTCCACAACGTGACTCTGATTACCTCATTTATCAAACTTCCTGGTTTAGAGAAAACATGCTCTGGAAGGTGACACACCTAGAATTACAATAGGCAAACAGGAATGTTGACACAATCAAATGAGAGGAAACCTGATCTAAAAGCAATTCCCTAATTATCTCTTTTTTAAACTTTGGTCAAAACTAGTTCTGGTTCCTGGAGAGCAAATAAGGGAACAAAGAAACATTAGCATGCTAGCAAGCTAACCTGGTGTTGATGACTATGATCCCCTGCAACCCCCCCCCCCCCCCCCCCCCTCACACACACACACTGGATGTGCATGTCCAGTCATGTGACTCTACAATGTCCGTCCAGGTTCAGGCAAGTCCTTTTCCATGATGGGGAACGGGGAGCAGCCGGGTTTAATCCCTCGGCTCTGCTGCTCTCTGTTTGAGAGGGTCCACAAGGAGGAGAACGAGGCCCACACTTTTAAGGTTGAGGTTTCCTACATGGAGATCTACAACGAGAAAGTCCGCGATCTGCTGGATCCCAAAGGGTGAGTCGCAGGTGTCCATTTGAATTTGAAGGAGTGATACAGCCTGCTTCAAAGACTGTACTGGGATCTGTTTTTATAGTCTTCTTTCAGCTGCAGCCTGAACTCAGAGCGCCGCAGCGGCTAAAATTTAGCTCCAGTGACCATAGCACAGCCATGTCTAATAGCTTGAATGGGGGATGGCAGGAGGGTAACATGAGTAGGAAGTTGAACCAGTCATTTCCTGCAGGACAGCAGCCGTCATCCTTCTTTGAATCCCCGCTCTGGTGTGGGTTGGCAGACAGACTCGGGAGGAGGGGGGGGGTCAAACTGTGAAAGGAGCGTCTGTAGATGTGAGCAGGAGAGCGTGACGAAGATGCAGTCAGACACGTTTGCCCTCGCTGCATTTAAAACAAAAGAAACTCCAAACACAACCTCTTCTGAATCAGCCTGTGGCGATCCGTGACAATCAGACCTCCGCTTTTATATTCAACTTTTCACTTTCTCGTGGTTCTGATATGAATGTGTAGGAAACTCTTTTAAAAAAAAAAAAATTCTTATTTCTTTGTCTTGCAGCAACATTTATTAATTGAACCTTTTTGCTTTGCACTACTCCAGGAGCCGACAGTCCCTGAAGGTCCGGGAGCACAAAGTTCTGGGTCCGTATGTGGACGGTCTGTCTCAGCTGGCTGTAATGAGCTTCGAGGTGTGTCTTCCTCCCTGCTGTCGTCACGGACACCAGAATCTGCCCAGTGTTACCGCTTAAAAGCATCTTATTTCACATTTTCACAGACATGATTCATAACACGCTGGGGCCATGATTCTGGTTACACGTCCCCTCTTGTCAGCTCACTGATTTACAGTCACAGTCAGCACAGCGCTGTAATTCGTGCACTACGTCGAGGGGTGCACGCTTGAGTGTCTGCAGCCTGCATGCCAAGCGTTGGCAGGGCCTTTCTGTTTAATTCAACATCTCCACCCTTTTCCTCCGCACTCCGCTCGGCTGTTGCCCGACTGTTTCAGCGACACCATCTCACTTTACAGTTTTCAGATCAGCGTCGTCCAAACCCTTAACTTGAGCACGCCAGGCAGAAAATTGCTTTCACAAAGGAAATTGGGATCCTTGGCGAGGCGTTGTCTAGCGTAGGACTGGATTTGGACAGTCCCATTCCAGTCTTGGTTCTTCCCTGAAGCATAAGTGCATGTTCAGCGTTTGACTCCACTCTCTGTCTCTCTAGGACATCGAGGTGTTGATGTCTGAGGGGAACAAATCTCGCACGGTCGCGGCCACCAACATGAACGAGGAGAGCAGCCGCTCGCACGGCGTCTTCAGCATCATCGTCACGCAAACGCTTTATGACCTCCGGTCCGGGGTCGGCCTTGAACTTATTCTCACAGTGGATTTTTTTCTGTGTGTTTGTCATGTGATCTGATTTGTGACCTGCGATAAATAGAATTCGGGGGAGAAAGTGAGCAAGATGAGTCTGGTTGACCTGGCGGGAAGTGAACGGGTGTCCAAGACCGGAGCTGCTGGCGAGAGACTCAAAGAAGGGAGCAACATCAACAAGTGGGCAGAGCTGCTGATGTTAGCATGTTTTTTATTTTTATTTCAATGTCCTCGCCACTGAAGAAGCGTGTGTTTTGCTGTGTTCACAGGTCTCTCACCACTTTAGGCTGCGTGATTTCTGCTTTAGCCGATCAGTCGGCGGGAAAGGGCAAAGCCAAGTTTGTCCCGTACAGAGACTCGGTGCTCACCTGGCTGCTTAAGGTGAGGCACACACGTTCACACCTTCCTTCTACCCAGCATCTGTTGATGCTTCAGTGACCTTTACATGGTTATTGCGTGTAGGACAACCTTGGCGGGAACAGTAAGACGGCCATGATCGCCACGGTGAGCCCGGCGGCCGACAACTACGAAGAGACTCTGTCCACGCTTCGCTACGCCGACAGAGCCAAGAGAATCGTCAACCACGCCGTGGTGAACGAGGACCCCAACGCGCGGATCATCAGGGAGCTGCGGGAGGAGGTGGAAAAGCTGAAGGTTCAGCTCTCGCAGGCTGAGGTGAGGGAGGGTGTAGAGGGGGGAGTGAATCAGAAGTCAGGAATGAATCGCTGAATCCTTTCTTCCCACCATCCCCATCAGTCCATGAAGGCACCAGAGCTGAAGGAGAAACTGCACGAGTCCGAGAAGCTCATCCAGGAGATGACGGTCACCTGGGAGGAGAAGCTGAGGAAGACAGAGGAAATTGCAACTGTATGCATGAAGTTGCGTTTAAATCGACATGGGCGCGGCGGCGATCACACCGTTGTCCTACCCTGTCCCCTCACAGGAGCGCCAGAAACAGCTGGAGAGCATGGGCATCTCCCTGGAGACGTCAGGGATCAAAGTGAAAGACGACAAGTGCTTCCTCGTCAATCTGAATGCCGATCCTGCCCTGAACGAGCTCCTCGTCTACTACCTGAAGGTTCTGACCACCTTAAAGATGCTTTCAGGCCCTTGCTTCGTTTCCTTTGGTTTACAGACGGAAGAAATGAAGTAAAGAGAGAAAAATCGTTCATGAGGAAGCTGCAGCGTTCAGGGGAAGACTGGGAAATTGTCTTTTTGGCTCCACCACACTGTCAGGGCGGCTGCTGCTTCTCAGCGTGCCCAGACTGTGGTGCACATGTGTGATCGGTCCAGATGAGCCTGCGAGAGCGCAGCGGAAGGGTGGAGGGATGGGAGAAAGCCGGAGCTGCGTGCAGAACAACAGGTCTTTGTCTGGGTTCTGCAGACCAGCCTGGCATATCAGTGAGGAACGAGCGCAGCGGGTTAGTCTGCGGGGCAGGACATCCTCCTCCAGCCGCCAAGTCTGTTCCACAACACCCACTTTTGCAAGAGGGAGAGCCTTCCGAGTTATTTAGGACTTTGCCTTAAATTTACTCATTTATTTCTGACTGCGTTTTCGATCTGTTATTTCAAGTTGTCATAATCTGTCTACCTGCACGCAGGAGCACACCCGTGTGGGCGCCGACACATCCCAGGACATCCAGCTGTTTGGGATCGGTATCCAGCCGGAGCACTGCGTCCTGGAGCTCTGCCAGGACGGTGACGTCACCCTGACGCCTGTCGGGATCTCAAGGTGAGCCGCTGCGCTGCCTTCTCCTCCGTGCTCCGCGTTGATCTGTGTGTAGCTGTGTGTTGGCTCTCTCCATGGATGACTAAACCTCAGCGTTTCACATGACCTCACCGTCCAGGAATCTCATCCCGGCTTCCCACTTTGATTTTAGATCCTTCTGCTACTTTCTGCTGCATTTTTATCCACCAGGTCTCTCTCTGCGTGGACCAATCAGATCATTAGAACTCCTTTTCTTTGTTTCTTCCAGAACATGTGTGAATGGAACAATGATTGACTCCCTGGTGCACCTGTGGCACGGAGATCGCATCTTGTGGGGCAACAATCACTTCTTCAGGTAGCAGATGTCTCATAGCACGTGCTGATTAAATCAGACACCGGTTTTAAAGTGCCGCCCTTTGCTAGGATTAACCTTCCCAATCGAAAGCGGCGCGACCGTTTAAAGGAGCTGGAGAGAGCTTCTCCCAGGGAGAGCTTCATCGAGGCGGACGTGGAGACCGCCAGCGAGGCTTCTTCCGAGCAGGATTACAGCTACGAGTTTGCGCAGATGGAAGTCATGATGAAGACTCTGGGCAACAATGGTACGATAGGGATAATCTCCCCTTTGGGATCCACATTATCTTTTGTTCTTTCAGGTCACAGCTGTATGACAGTGGGAGGTCCACGTATTTTCCCTGCTACTCCAGCCATATTCCGTAATTGCATAATCTGTTCTTCTGTTTATTCTCATTACTCTAAAACGCTGCTTTTTCTTAATCTCCCCAACTTCAATTTAGATAATCACAACTCTTTGGTGCTGATGTTTAACCAGCCGTGGTGAGCTCAGCCTTAACATGTCCAACCCAGGGGTCGTTCTCTCTCCTCCAATCAAAACTCTAGAGAATAGGTGCGCGTTATATGAGCTGGTTCTCAAACACACCTTCTGTGCCGAAGCCCAGGGTTGCCAAGACACTTTGCTCAAAGTTTTGGTTTGCCGTCCATGCAAGTGTTGTTTAATGCAGGTCTGCTTTATATTATTGTGATGTCAATGTTGCCCGATGGTTTGGAAAGCGCTCGAGCTCGCTTCTCACCATGTGTCTATAATTACTGTAATTAACTTCATGCAAGTTTTGCTTCAGACTCCCTGGATTCCAGAAGAAGAGGGCTATTTGCATTTCCAAAGCAATCTGAGGAATTAGGGGAGGAGGGATTTAGGGAAGCCAAGAGGAATTGCAGATTAATGTTGCTGATGAAAATCTAAAAGCAGGGAAACTGTAGAGGAATTTCCCCGAGTGATTGAATTGCTTTAAACGGATGGCCTGTTCGCCAAATGTGATAAATCAGCCCTGGTCCAAAGTCTGCCAGAACCTTTCACTCAAAGTGTTGCACAAGTCACCTGTAAAGCTAATCAATCTACATTCAGTCCGTCTGCAGACGTTATATGGAAGGCGGATTTGGTTCAGCCTGCAACGGTGTCCTGAATGCATCATTCAATTGTTGCTGCAAAGGCAAAGTGTTTGTGGCGAGAGATAGCCTGGGCGGAGCTGAAAGTCTAATTTGGACATATTTACTAGCTCCAAAATGAAAACGCTTAGGAGATTCTGAACCACAGTGTTGTAAACGGGGAAATAAACACAATAAAATCAAACCCTTGCAAAGACACATGAGCCTTTTGCAAGAAATAAACTATTTAGCATCTGTGCCTTTACTAAAAGAGTTTTCCTGGCTTTGGAAATGGTTTATTAGCTTGTGACACGACGTCTTTTCCATTTGCAGACCCTATGCAGAACGTAGTGCAGGTGCTGGAGAAGCAGTACCTGGAGGAGAAGCGCACGGCTCTGGAAGAGCAGCGGATGATGTACGAGCGGGAACTGGAGTCCTTACGGCAGCAGCTGTCCCCCGAGAAAACGGCGGCGCCGCACCACCACAGCGGCGGCGAGCGCCTGACGTATCCCGTGGCGCACGCAGCCCACAGCAAGCTGCGACTGTGGACGGAGGAGCGGTGGGTGCAAAAGTCGTACCTATTAAATCACCCCTGTGTGCAGTGCTAGCGACGCTGGATGTGACACATGAAAGCAGCCAAATATGTCATCAGCATTTTTAAGGCATAGCGTCAGTAATGGCGCTGACTCACTCTGACTCATGCGGCCGCTTCTGTTCCAGATGTAGATCCTCAGAAGGGATCTAATATAATGTGATCTTCCTGTCATAATAGAGACATTGTTATGCCTCTTATCGCAAAGTGATTTGGAATATTGATATGATCCTCTAACGGACTGAGATTCAGAGAGAAAGTGCTAATAGGGCATGGAACTTTTGTCTGTCCCTGTTTGTGCGGGTGCAGGGATGAGCTGTTCCGTCAGAGCCTTTCTCGGCTCAGGGAGCAGGTTGTGAAAGCTAACACTTTGGTGCGAGAAGCCAACTTTCTGGCCGAGGAGATGAGCACAGTGACGGATTATCAGGTCACGCTGCAGATCCCTGCGGCCAACCTCAGCGCCAATCGCAAGGTCAGATCGCTGACTCGTCATTCTATCTGAGCTGCAGCTAGCAGCGGAAAGAAGGAAATCATCGTGCACTGTGTGTTTCTTTGCAGCGAGGGGTGATAGTGAGCGAACCCGCCATTCAGGTGAGGAGAAAAGGGAGGGGGACCCAAGTGTGGACCATTGAGAAGCTGGAAAACAAACTGGTGGATATGCGAGAACATTACGCAGACTGGAAGGAAGACTCAGCGGAAATGGTAAGAAAACAACAGGACCAAAACAGGAAAGTTGTCCCAAAATATTATTCCTATGCCCCTGTGTTTGGATTTGTGTGTTTGTTCCCAGTGTAAAAGGACAAACAGTAACTGCTGCGACCCGTTCTATGAAGCACAAGAGAACCACAACCTGATTGGAGTGGCCAACATTTTTCTAGAGTGCCTTTTCCATGATGTCAAACTCCAATATGCTGTCCCCATCATCAGCCAGCAGGGAGAGGTACCGCTCACCGACACACAAACAGAAAGAATCAGAGATGGGAGAAAGACTCGAGCTACGTTTCAACGTGGGTGATCTGACTTCAACAGGTTGCAGGCAGGTTGCACATCGAGATGATGCGCGTCAGCGGAGCCGTACCGGAGCGACTCTGCGGAGGCGACGACTCGTCTGAGAACTCCAGCGAGAGCAGCTGCTACGAGGTGATGGACACAAACGGGGAAATCGTGCACATGGCCAAGAGGCTCACCTGCAGGGTAGGTGTTTCTCCTTCTTTGCACGTTGGAGGTCGCGACGCAGCGGAAAGCCGGGGCTAAAGCGCGCTCTCGTCTCTTGGCTGCAGGTGCGGATCAGAGAGGCGACGGGTTTGCCGCTCAACCTCTCCAACTTCGTCTTCTGCCAGTACACCTTCTGGGAACAAGGGGAGCCCGCGGTGGCTCCCCCCATGGTCAGCCCAGACAGGCCGTCCCCACGAAATCCAGATGCCCAGTTTACAGTCCAGTTTGACCACTGCAAGGTGAGTTGGGGGGGGGGGGGGGGGGGGGGGGCTGCTGCTTTAAATAATATTGAT
The DNA here is from genome assembly GCF_901000725.2 of Takifugu rubripes. Lineage (NCBI taxonomy): Eukaryota > Metazoa > Chordata > Actinopteri > Tetraodontiformes > Tetraodontidae > Takifugu > Takifugu rubripes. The sequence goes on along the minus strand of NC_042291.1, from coordinate 13,215,525 downwards.
GTAATATATTTAAAATGTTCTGTTATTGTTGTTTGCTGCTGTTTTTAATCGGTCTGCTCTTTTAATGGAGCAAAGAGCAAATGAGTAAATTGTTATGCTGTAGTTTGGACACTCGTCATTTAGTTGTGCTGCAAACCTCTTGTTTTTTTTGCAGGACTTTGTTGTCCACGTGACAGAGGAATTTTTGGAGTTCATATCAGACGGAGCCTTGGCCATTGAAGTGTGGGGTCACCGCTGTGCAGGAAATGGCCGTTCCTTGTGGGAGTTAGACGCGCTGGAGGCAAAAACCCAGACGCTTCGAGACAGGTAGAAGCTTTACTTTCAGATACAGAGACAAACACCAGTATGCACACACACTCACACACACGCAGACTTTTTTTTTTACACGTCATTAATCTTTGCTGCTGCGGGTTCAAGGTGGAACGAGGTATCTCGCAGGATCGAGCTGTGGATCTCCATCCAGGAGCTGAATGAGCAGGGGGAGTACTCGTCTGTGGAGCTGCATCCTGGAAAAGACATTAGCACTGGAGGCGTCTTCCAACTCCGACAGGTCTGTAAAGAACCGAGCCTGGCTGTCACGCACAGCGCAGACAGCAGTCTGACGTCAAAATGATGTGGAACCTTTCAAACAGGGTCACTCCAGAAGGCTGCAGGTGTGCGTGAAGCCTGTCCAAAACTCAGGCACTCTGCCTTTGCTGGTGGAGGCTGTGCTGTCTGTCTCCATCGGCTGCGTGTCCGCTCGCTCCACCAAGCTCCAGAGGCCGCTCGACAGCTACCAGGTCTGTGAGAATGAAGTACAGATTGCGTTGAAATCATGAGTTGCTGTTTGTATGGAGAAACAACAACACACTCAGTGGAATATGCAGCGTTATCCTGATGTCCATTAGAGTATAAACCATGCTGGTTTCATTTAAAGGCCCCATTTTCACCCTTTTCTATCTACATCAACAATAGAAAGGAAAGTAAATGGTATATTTTACCGCAGTATCCTCTTTAAGGGCTGAATGAGCTGTAATGTCAGTGTCCTTTCTGGCTCTCCATGACCCTCTCATGATTGACTGAGTCTGTTCTTTCCTGCCAGAGAGAGGTGGAAGACGATATGGATAGTTATCAGGTACCCTCTCAGTCTCCTCTAGCTGCTCCTCCCCCAGTAGTTCACTCTGCAGCATGAAGAAAAATCCACTGACTGTGTGTTTGTAACCAAGGGCATGTGAGACAGGAGGCAGAGAGCTGTGCCTCTGCCAGCTTTGTAAATCATCAACTGCACAGGAAGATGGTTATCAATCTCACCAACTATTGGTGGCTTTTTATGCAAATCACGGCTCCACCCAACCAGCAGTGCCTTTCCCCTCAGGTTGTGCACACTAATGCCTGTTTGCTTCTCACTACTGAAGAGCTGCTCATATAATAATCGATTCATCGCGTGAGCATTGCATGGCTGCATGATTCCCGTACTTTGCATGGTGGAATTTTTGCTGATGTCGGGAGAGTTACACAGTTGGCTTTGAGGGCACTTGTTTAATGTGGTTTGCAAAGAGGATTTTGCTCCTTGTGGTTTCCCACAAAGTGTTCTGGTGTGTATCCAGGTGGGACTTTTTTTTGGATTAGTGCAGTGGCTGCTCGCAAGTACAAGTTAGCGTGCACATGCTGGGTGTGTGCGTTAAAAGGTGGCTTAAGGGAGGTTAGACGCAGTCGTTTCAGACCTTAGGCTATTCTCAGGCGCAAGTGCTGCCCTGAAGGTTTTGATTAAAACACTTGGGGGGTTTGGGAAGGCTTAGGTTTCTCTGGGATCGGTTGACTTGTAAGATGTATGAAAAATGATAAAAGGCAGGAATAACACAACACTTCCGTGGCCATGCCAGCTCTGTGCACCATCACTTCGCTAACATCACGCTGTGGAGTGCAGCTGTTGTGCCTCCCCGGGCCAGAAACCGCTGGTTCTAATTTCTGTGTCATTCCAGGAGGAAGATCTCAACTGTGTTCGTGAGCGCTGGTCAGAGGCCCTGATCAAACGGCGAGAGTACCTCGATGAGCAAATCAAGAAAATCATCAACAAACACGGTGAGTCTCTGACTCTGGCCTTTTTAAAAGTGAGTTTGTTGTGGTAAAACATCTCCCCTTCACAAACCCAGAGAAGACAGAAGAGGATATTGAGCGTGAGGCCCGTCTGGTGGAGCAGTGGGTCGGCCTTGCTGAAGAGAGAAATGCAGTGCTGGTGCCAGCGCCTGGTAGCGGTATCCCAGGAGCTCCAGCGGACTGGTAAAACAAACCCTCATCCCAGTACACGTTTTAAGACGTCAGCTGCAGCCCAATAAGCTCCTCTTCAAATCCTTGCAGGACCCCACCTGCAGGAATGGAAGCTCATATCCCTGTGCTCTTCCTGGATTTAAATGGTAAGCTCGTCCTTTCTCTTATTTCACAGCTTTCTTTTAAACTGCCCTGACACAACTGCCTTTTACACCACCAGCAGATAATCTGACATTAAATGAGCAGCTGACGGGCCCTCACGCCGCAGGAGTTAACTCTATCCTGCCCAAGGAGCATGGAAGCCAGTTTTTCTATCTGCCAATCATTAGGCACAGCGAAGAAGAGGTGAGCCACTACTTGGTCTCCCCCTTGTGGGCCAAAAAGGAAAAATCCGAATAAACCTTCTAATCACGTGTCAGCTTTTGAATACTGCTGATTTGTAATTGAGAAAGGTTTTTCTTTTTTCATATGAAGCACTTTTACCGAGCATTTGATTTTCATTTCTGTCCTGATATTTTTTTTTTTTTACTGCCCCAGCTTTCAGCAGTTTGCTCCTGGGACTCGTCCATTCACGACTCTGTGCACCTCAATCGTGTCACGTCTTCCAACGAGCGTATTTATTTGATCGTGAAAGCCACAGTGCAGCTCAGCCACCCGGCCTCCCTGGAGCTGGTGCTTCGCAAGAGGATTGCCGTAAACATCTACAACAAGCAGGTTAGTAGAAGAGTCGGGTTGGATTAAGAGACAGAACTATGTTGAACACACAGCTGCGTCTAACATGGTTCTGGTTTGATTCTTCCAGAGCTTCACTCAGAGTCTCAAGCGACGGATGTCTTTGAAGAACACCCTCCACGCCTGTGGTGTGACCTATGAGATAGTTTCCAACATACCAAAGGTAAAACAGTGGCTGCCTTTTTCATATACTATGTGTCATTTTACTAGTTTAATCTGCTCTTTTCTGCATTTTATCTCTTGCTGCTGCGTTTAGGCCTCAGAGGAGCCTGAGGAGAGAGAGACCTTGGCCCTCATGGCTGCTCGCGGGGACAGTGAGGAGACCCAGGATGGAGAGACCTACATAGAGAAATACACCAGGGGAGTTTTGGAAGTGGAGAATATCCTCAGTCTGGAGAAGTTACGACAGGTATTTCATGCATGCTTTGGGCTGTTTTCTAAACTTGCAGTAAACCATTGAGCTGTTCCAGTTTATAGATTCAGCTCCTTTTTATTCTGCACAGGCTGTGACAGTAAAGGAGGCGCTCACTGTAAAGGGGAGACACTTGAGGAGGAGTGTCAGCACACCAAATGTACAGCATGTAATGATTATATGTCCAGATTTAACTGTGTTGACACCAGCAGCAAATTATTAAAGTGTAATGTGTTGTTCTGCTGTCCAGTCTTCATGTAGCAAAATGGATCTGACTGGCTGTGAGGATGAAGACTGTAAGGTAAGAAGGTGACCAACATGTTAAGTTGGGAAAAGGAAAGTCCCTCTGCTGCACCTTTACTTTAACCTCAGCGCGCCATGCAACCTGATCTGTGTATGACCATCTAGGACCACGGTGATCCTGTGGACGACGCTAACTGCAATGCCCAGGAGGGCTCACGCTGCACCACGCCAATTAAGACCAGGGAGACTCAAGGTTCGATACCGGAAATGCTAAATGCAATACAGGTGGGCAACGATAAGGAACAATGCATTACTAACAACATGTCTGCTGGTTTGGCTGCAGACGGCGCCACGTTCTTCAATTCCAGTCCCTTTAAAGTTCTGTCACCCCAGCCGGCCAAGTTCCTCAAGTCCCTGCTGCCTGTCAAAGAGGAGAGCAAGGCGAGGAAAGCACTGGAGGCCCGGCCCTTGTTGGGACAAGAGGTAGGAAGAGTAGATGTTTCTGTAGGGCACAGTTCTCTTTTTATCAGGACAGCTTTGATTAAGGTTAACAGCTCCCCTGACATTATGGCTTCAAGGAAGGGAAAGACAAAGACTCACAAGAGCATGATTTCAGATTTTAATCAACCACAACACCCAGCTAGAGAAAGCTGCCTTCAAGTCATAAGTTTGTTGGTGATGACTTGATTTTTTCAGGATATGTCTATGTTCCAGCATTGAAACTAACCCTGCATATGTGTTCTCATTTGTGCTTGAAGTGGACTGTATGAGGTGATAGGAGGGTTGTTGATAGATGAGTGGAGGAGCATATGTGGGTCTGCAAACAAGTTTATGATCAGAACTGGATATTCTTTCAAAGTGGCCTTCAGGCGAGAGGTGGGGTACGTAGCTAACGTAGAACTTCAGAGTAGCGCTCTCGTAGTAGAGTTCACTTTATCTGTCTTTAGCAGTGTTTGAGTAGAGAAAAAGGAGCAGTCATGCGTTACAATTCATGCTCACAGTCTGACACTTCAAGCACGTTTTTGTGAAGTACTCAGCTGCATGGAACTAACTGTGGAAGTGGCTTGCCCAGCTCCGTGCATGCTGTGTGCGCCTGTATGTGTGTGAGTGTGTGTGTGTGAAGTGTTTGCTGTTGTTCTGACCCATCTGCAGAGCATGCGCTCATGTGTGGACAGCCCTGCACTGCTCCCCCCTCCCTGCCCCTGGCGCCGGCCCAGGGCAGGCAGCGAGGGCCACTGCAAGCCTTCCACCTCCACCTCCACCCTCACCTCCACCTCCACTTCCACCACTCCCACCAGCAGACAGCTCAGCCACATACAGCCACACACCGCTGTAAGTGCCGCACTCCCCGGTACATGCGCACCAGTATACATGATACTGGTTTTTACAGCAGAATAAGTAACAACACACACACGCCACAGAAAAGCTGTGTCTCAATACTGTTTATAGGAAGATGTCAAAAAAGTAGACTGTTTTTTAAGTTTAATTCATTACAACGATCCATTAAAGCCTGATTAATTGCTCTGTAGAGTCACAGTACTCGTGACAAAGGCAATTTATATTCAATACTTCATCCATCCATCCATTATCATATATCTTACTCCATTTTTCACTTCACTGAGTGTAAACACGGTTAAATCAATACAGGTTATCACTGATGTCACGGCTGCCGGGTCGTGTCTTCTGCCCTTCCGCCCTTGTTTTGTTCAGCAGGACTCTGAGGATGAAGAGACAGACGTCGACGCCAATCTCAGCCTCGATCCGACTCTTCACGACCACAGTGGCTTCAAGCCTTACATCCCGGAAGACTTTGCAAACTTTGAAATTTACAATGCTGCTCTGGAGAGCCTTCCGTTCTCGCGGTCTGACTCGAAGAGAGGCCGATGCGGAGGTGGGAGCGGGGACAGGGAGGTCCCCCGAAGCCCCACGGTCAGCAGTTGCACGAGCGGCTACTTCTCACACAGTGCCTCCAACGCCACGCTGTCTGACATGCCTTTCAGCACCAGCGAGAGTTGCGACCACCTTAGCGGCACCTCCAGGGACCCCAACGACTCCCAAACCAAAAGCACTTCTGCAGGGAGTGAGAGCCAGCAGCCTGCTCCCTCAGCCTGTGGCGTTCAGACCCAGCCTACCTCCTCGCCAATCAGTACCCCTAATTGCACAGAAAAGCCGCAAACCTTGGCACTGTCCAGCAGCCAGGAGTTCACCGACTTTAAAGGAGCTGATGACAGCGTGGGAGAAAATGAATCAGTGTGTATTACAGAAGGCTGGAAGCAGGGGGGCATAGACATTTCTACAAACCTGCAGAAGAACGCTGATTGTGTAGAAACATGTGACAATCGACACTTAGAACTCTGTGGTAACGGCATTTCTGGTCTAAGTGCTGTATGCGAATATCCAAATATCACAGACTGTGCTGGTGCCGTTAAAGCAGCAGATGCTCCCATGGCAACGCAGGTATCTGACAAAGCACCTTCTGCCGCGTCGACGGCCTCACCTTTACCTACAGTCGGATCCCCTGCACCGATCCCACGGGCGGGAGGAGAACCCCCGATCCAGGAGCCGGCCCAGGGAGACCTTCCCCACGGGAGCCCCTGTCCCAGCCCCAACCCAAGCAGCGCAGAACCGTCAGGGGATTCCAGCGGGGACGAGAGCGCCCCCGTGGCTCAGCTTCCTGACTGGATGGCCCCCGGGGAGCAGGTGTGGGTGGGCAAGCGGAGGGGAACAGTTTATTACGTTGGAGGGGTGGAGTTTGCCAAGGGGATCTGGATCGGTGTGAAGCTCGACCTGGCAGTGGGTGAGTGGGTGAATATACAGAATATTAAATACAGTATATTAACCAGTATTTTCTTATAGGTTTTTTTTATAATCAACACTAGATCTTCTTGTATGGAAATGCCAGACGTGATGTTTATGAATTCCTCTGCAGGGAAGCACAACGGGACCGTGCAGGACCGAGTGTACTTCCGCTGCCCGCCCGGCCACGGCGTGTTTGTGAAGCCTTCTCGTCTCACCAGAGGACCCCCCTCCGTCGAGGCAGAACCGCACACGCTGATCAGATAGGACCCAAAGGATGCCCGCCGAGGCCTAAGGTCTCTCCCGGGATCCAGTCGACCAAGGGCTGGCGTGTGTCCGCTCTGTTTGCCTTTTTTTCTTTTCTGAAACATATCGGACCTGTGCATTTCCAGTGATTACTGTATACTGAGCATTTCCTATGCACAAACCTGATCTGAAACGGGGATGTTTTTGATATTATGAGACCATAATTTTTTATTGGGAGTCAAAAAAAACAAACAAAGAGAAAATCAGCAGCCTGTACATTTTCTTACGGTCTGAACTTTATATGTGATATTTTTGTAAGACAGTATTCCGGCCCTGTGGTTCACAGAAAAATCTGGGATATGAAGATTAAGAATGTACTACTGTTACTAAACATTGATATTTACATTGAAGCCAATCGTCAGGGGTAACCAAAGAACTACGGTTCCGTATCTGCTGTTTTGTGTTATTTCTCTAATAGAAATGTCCGTGTCCAAGTCCTAAAGCTTTGTGCCATATCTCTCGGAGGAATGCCAGGCACCCCTGAACGGATCTGCACGGCCACTTCAGACGAAAAACGTTGAGCGATCCTGTTGATGTACTGTAAACACTGTGGAGGAACTAATCCCAATCCAGCACGAAACCGTTGCTGTTTGAACGCTTGCACTGGAAAGGATTCTCGGAGAGTTCGTGACTGTCATCACTTTAGTTGGGGCAACAGTCCCACTTGGCGTTGTTCAGAAGGCCTGGTTATACTGCAGCCTTAATTTCCTGGTTGATAAAGGCAGGCACATACATACTCGGTGAGCTCCAGTTCTCTGAGATTTAAACTTAAAACCTTTATGGACCTTAAACCTGTGTGTGTGAGGGTGCTCAGAGCTTCAATATGCCATCCAGCCTCTGACGTACAGAATAGCTTTTTTAACTGCATTTATATTCTAACTGACTGACTTATAACACTTCACATGTCTCCAAGGTACTCGGTGTGTTTGTTGTTTTATTTACTTTGGAGGATGGACAACACCATTTACAGATTATGCAAATGTAGCTTAGATCTTTTTGGTTTTTTTTGCTGAACTGATGGGAAATAGTTACATATCCAGGCTGTAATCTCAAGTAAGTGACACCAACCCAAGACCTTATTTTAAAGAGGACAAAGCTGCTCTCCATTATAAGGAGCTGTAAATAGAAATGTATTTGAACATAGTATTTACACTATTATATTGTACAGAATTGTATTTATATTGTATCTCAAACTGTTTTACTTGGTACATAATGTTCTAGAATAGAACATTTAAAATCAGCGTACTGTGTCGACTCTTTATCTGATTTGAGGTGACCTTTTTTAGTATTGTTGTTTATTGTTGGGTTTTTTTGGACTATGTTTTAGATGTTACAAGTTCTCCAACAGTATGTTGACACACAAGCAGGATTTAATTGCATTTCAATAGGTTTTGTGTTTTGCTGTTGCGCTCATATGGTTATCTCTGCCTGGAGATGGATCATATTTATATCATGTATCGAGGAAAACATCTATCTGGTAAAATGAAGCTGCAAACACGACTCAGTCGCGGGCGATTCTTCACAACATGTCTCCGATGAGATGCCAGCACTGATATTTGCCCCATGTTTCAGAGCTAAAATTTCACACTTCACTGCCAGATTTATGGTCCCTTTGACACCCCCCTCCCCCCCAGCTCTGACTGATGTACAACACCAACATGTGAACCTGCATAATTGATGACATAACCTGGGGTTAATAATCTATCAAAAGGGCTGTTTTGTGAACTATCAGCTGGCCGAAGATGTCCCGAACGTCTCAGCTGTCCAATTTTGAGGATATCAGATTAACCTAATTAAAATATCCCTGTGGGATCACCTGGTGTCACTTGTGTCAAATTACAGAACTAGAGACCATGTCAGCTGTGGATGGTTTTCATTTGACACATCTAGGCTACTATTGTCCTGGACCATGAGGCGCTTCATGAATTATCCAGTTCCAGTGCCAAATGTCAGTGTTACAATAGCTGTAAAGCAATTTTATACTCGTTGGAATGGCGGTCAGTCTTCTATTGATTTAAATGAAGTTTTGGGCTTTGCGATAAATTAGATATAACACAGTTAATGTGACTTATATTTAATATTAGAACTTGAAAAGACAAAAGTAACTGAATTGTTCACTGTAGTATATAATTTTTTTTTTTTTTTAAATCTGCAAATTGGACCGAGCCGTGTCTGCAAAAGCCACACTCCAGAGGTTTAAACCTCTTTTTCTTCTGTATTAATATGAGCTGTTGTTTTGTATGTTTTTATTTCACTTTTAAACCAGTGGACTTGCAGGGTTTTCATTAAGGAGTCAGATGCTAAATAAAATAAACAGTCTATGACATTGCATTTTCCCTGCTTTTAGGGATCAAGTCATAATAAAGTTCAGGCCGATCGGTTTGTCGCGTCTGGATCTGGGTGGAGTTTCAGTATCTGTGTCGCCCAAATCTCCCGTAACACACTAACAGGTGTCCTCCTCCACCTCCTCCTCCTCCTTCGGACCCACATCACCGGGGGACAGCTGGTGCGCACGCCGCAGTCTTTCCAACAACTCACCCGAACGCGTTCCTCCACTTCAGCCGAACTCCGACAGCTCCCGGCTTTTGTTCCAACATACAGGGGAAAAGGGCAACCCCAAAACTTGTCAATGATGCATTCGGCGCAAAAAGACACCACATATACCAAGATCTTTGTCGGGGGTCTTCCTTACCACACGACCGATTCCAGTCTGAGGAAATATTTCGAGGTCTTCGGGGACATCGAGGAGGCGGTTGTCATCACCGATCGCCAGACGGGAAAATCCAGAGGTTATGGATTTGTAAGTAGCAACATGTTCCGTTCCGATTCGGCATTTTAGGTCCCCGGGCACACGTGCACCATTCTGGGCTGAAGTCGACCTATACAAGTGTCTAATTTGTAGTTTCCTGCGACAATTTGTCGCTCTTGGTGGATCCAGAAAGACATTTGAACTACCGGATCAACCCAACGGGACCATTTAAAAAAAAAAAAAAAAAAAGATCCGTGAAATACAAATAAAAGTGTGTCATTTGTGGTGAAATGTACTTTCCAAACCGCAACAGGCAGATTAATGTGATGTTTCCTAAAGGTGACCATGGCAGACCGGGCCTCGGCTGACCGGGCATGCAAAGACCCCAATCCCATAATAGATGGCAGGAAAGCCAATGTGAACCTGGCCTACCTGGGGGCCAAGCCAAGGGTCATCCAGCCAGGTAACAGAGTGTGTGCCTCAACAGAGAATTACAGAAGTATTAATAAAAAGCCAAGATGATCTAGAACCTCCTTCCGTTGCAGGGTTTGCCTTTGGCATGCCTCAGATCCACCCGGCCTTCATCCAGAGACCTTATGGGTATGTTGACCTGCAGAAATGTCTCGCAGCACTCTTTCCCAATGTCATTTGTTCCATATGGTTGTAAACATGTCATTCTGCCAATTGCCACCACCTGTTAAATCCTGAATGAGGACATGTGAGTGTTGACGTGTGCTCATCTGCTTGGCGTTGACTGTGACGGAAGTGAACATTTGTCCCCAGACAAAATTCACAGGACTTGACTTCATGTTGTCTGTCTCTCTCTGATCCGACAGGGGCGATAACGGTTAAAATAGCTGAGGAAGGGACATGATGGTTTGAGGAATAGCTGAGTCTGCGTTGGGCAGAGCACTAAAGTCTTACCTGTTTACTCTGACATTCACAGGCCGAAATGGTGACTAGATGCATGGAAGTCTTTTGTATTTTTTTTTGTTGTTGTTTTTAGTTTTCATTAGTACTTAGACTTGTGTGTGCCTTGTTTTCAGTATGATGTGGTGTTCAGCTTAACTGTGTGCTCATTTCTACTTGCAGTGGGGAAGGTTGGGGGGGTGCAGGAGGTGTTCTTTTGTGCAGACTTTGTGAGTTTTGACAGGGAGCTGTAACTGTGCGGTGTTGATGATTTTTTTTTTCCTCCCTCCCCCTTAAACGATTGGTGTTCTCTGCTTCAGAGTGTGGTTCATTTTTTTCCCTCCTCGCCCGGTTTCCTGTTAACATCGAGTTGATCGTGTTTTGTTGCCAGAGGGGGGGTTGATGATCACTCAAAGTGTGTTGATTTCAAAATCCCCTGCAACAAAACAGCCACTGGCTTGCATGTGGAAGTTCTTTTCCTTCCCTTACTCATGATGCTATGTTTTAATTTAAAAGGAAAAAGGAGAAACAAACTGTATTAACCAGTGCTTTCAGCCGTAGCTTACGCCGACCGGCAGACGTTTCTGTGTTGCCTCTGAAACACGGATGCTGCTTTTCAACGTAACGTGTGAAAATGCGATGAAATTAAACGCAAACTATGTTGACTGACCCCTTTACCTTTGCTAGACAAGCTGCAGTTTCATAAAGCAAAGATTCAAGGCTCGTAAACTTGTGCAAAATGAATGTAGGCCATGAACTAACTACATGTGTGATCACTTTCCTTAACCCATAAAGTCTTTTTCGTGTATGCACTGACTGGACTGTTGGAGCCGGAGATCTTAGCCGGGCTCTTAGGCAGCAGCTGTTGGCTACAGTGATCTCCACGGCCTCTCAAATTCAGATGGAAAAAGGGAGTCACTCAGTAGCACCGTTAATAATGTATGGCACAGACGGGGCCGCTCGGCTGTGGACAACAGGTGGGCCGAGCCATGTGCCCGTGGAGCCTTCTGGTTATGTGCTGCAGATTACGCATGTGTCCCCGTGGTTTACAAAGCACCTTTATATAGCTCCTTGCTCACAGCGCCAAAAAATGCCCAACCTCCTGCTCCCTTTCAGTGTGCCCGAAGTCATCTGACTTTAACGAAAGGAGGTCACGTCCCGATCAAACCGTACAAGCGTTTTTGCCCCCCCCCCCCCACACACTTTTTGTTATTTTTCTCATGAAGCTAGCTCTTATTTTAGTAGCTCACACAAACTCTGGGAAGTGACAGTAGAGCAGGCGGCCATCACAGTTGACAAGTACCCCCGCCATGTGTTACTGAAGGAGAAGATCAGCGTGTCCTTGGAGATGACAAGGGGAGCAAAAATAGCAGGCTTGCAGCCCCCCTTGTCAGTCAAGTTGTTGCGTGTGTGTTGTTGTGTGAGGGGTGTGCTTCTGTAAAGGGGGAGGGCTCAGTTGGACAGATATAACCTTTTCACACCTGCTCCTCTGTATTTTTGCTTTAACCCAAGTTTAAAAGTGGGGCCAAATTTACCCAGATACCCAGGCTGGTGTACACAGAAGACTGCTTTTCCACTGGACATCACCTGAGCTTTGACCAGTTGGTTAAACGTAGACCTGTCTTTAACACAAATGAAGAGGGCCCCCTCATAACCCAGAGACACTTGTCTTCGTAACAAGGTGCTGTGTGGTCAATGGAAAACCTCGGCCGCTCCGTTGTTATTCCTCTCCTGAATTTGTTTGTTTTTAGGTTTTATTAACCTGCCTGTACGTGTGGCATTGGTGTGACACGTGGTTCTTTTCTTGCGGTGTCGTTTGATAAGCTCGCATTTTGTCCCGTACGGTTTTCAGAGAAACGCCGGGTGCCGAGCTGGGCTGTCTTCACCCAATGCCTTACTGTGTTTCAGATTCAGGTGCTTTTTTTTTTTATTTTACATTTAAAAGCTGTGCTTGTGTTTCTTTGTTGATTTGCTGCTTCCTTTTTAACTTTTCGTTTCTACGTGGGGGAGGGGTTCAGTGGTAAATGAATGGATTTGCAGTGATTTGATGACTGAATTTAAGAATTTGTGGCGCCTGCTTTTGTGGTTTCACCGTTGCAAGTGTGACCCAACGCGGCACAATATTGACCCCTTGTGTGTCTTTACCCTACAGAGTCCCCGCCCATTATATCTACCCCCAGGCTTTTGTCCAGCCCAGTGTAGTGATCCCACATGTGCAGCCCTCTGCCACCTCTGCAACGGCTGCCGCTGCCACTTCTCCATACCTCGACTACACCGGGGCTGCGTACGCCCAGTACTCCGCAGCCGCCACGGCCGCCGCCGCGGCCGCCGCCTATGAGCAGTACCCTTACGCAGCCTCGCCGGCACCAACGAGCTACATGACGACAGCGGGATACGGCTACACCATGCAGCAGCCGCTTGCAACAGCTGCCACCCCAGGAGCCGCGGCAGCTGCCGCCGCCTTCAGCCAGTATCAACCACAGCAGCTCCAGACAGATCGCATGCAGTAAAACTTTGAATAAAGCCTCAAAGGAGAAAAGTACGCAAGGCCGCCTCCTCCCACATCAACGGCGATGTTACAGGGGGAGAGCGTCGGGCTGTACGATGGGTGTCACCTCCCGGTTTTTTAATGTAGCACCCTCTCTTCCAAAAAGCCTGAAAATAACCAAAATGTTGACAAATGAGGAATTGTTGTATGTTGCTCAAGTGAGATTGGTATTTTGTCACTATTGAATATATATTCATATTTAATATTTATTAAGCAGACGCATATTTAACGTCAGGAGAAATAGACCTCACTGGCCTCGTGCTAGTTTCATAGATTTACTCTGTTGAGTAAAACAAGGAAAAAAACATCTCCTAAGTGCATTTCTGTCTTATGATCAGGTTTCTTCCCCAGCTTTTTGAAATAAACCACAAACCTTCCATGAACAGCATGTTATCATGCAGTTTTCAGGCCTGTAAAGCTATGCAGATGTATTTGTCAGTGTTTCATTGGGATTCTTCTTTTTTTTTTTTTATTGTTTGGAGTGAAATAGGCACCCTTAAGTAGTTCGGATTTGGATTTTCTTTATGTCACATAAGACAAAATGCTGAGTATCTGGTGGAATCTGGTAAAAGCACTCGGTTTTCCACCACATGTGAGTCCACAAAAGGGAAGAAGCATAGTTGAATGTGAATCCTTTATGTTGACAAAATGTTTCATACTGTGCCTTTTAAATTATAATATTTATGTATTTATTTTTCATTACAATAATAAACCCATTATTTTATTCATTTCTCGTATTAAGCTGAAACGTGTCCACATATGCTGCTGGGTAACCATCAAGACCACTGTGTGTGAAGAACAAAAATAGCAATAAATCAAATCCTTTTCTGCCTCCTGTAGCATTAAGGTTTCAAATAGATTTCTAATCCTTTGTTTTTATACCTGATAGCCTTGATAACAGAGTTTGAGAACCTTTTACATTTGATGTCGTTAGATGTGAAATGCTTTCTAATGCAAGGTCGTCACCATTTCACCTTGCATTTTTTAATGCATGATTCAAAATAATGCAGATGTTTACTATGTGAAATAAAATGAAATTAACCTATTTCCCTTATTTGTCGTACTTGAGCTGCTCGTCATAAGAGGTTAGAGTGTAGAATCATGCAAACCAAATATATTTTCTGTTCATTGCAATAAATATGACACTACTTATACAAAGCCGAGGTTGGAAGGCTTAATTATTTTAGTAAAATAACTTTGAAAACGTAATTATTTATATAAAAACATTTATTGTTTTTTTGAAAGAAATTCCAAAGAAGGGGTTGAAAATTATTCCAAACAGGTGAAAACCTTCATTGAACATGTAGAATCCTGGATTGCTAAAACAGTTCAAATATTTACACATACAGTATATGAATATTTTATAAAAGTGATATATAATTCAAACGTTACATTCACGATATCTAGGGTAAGCTGTCACTGTATATCACAATACTGACTGCAGTTTGTTATTGTGTAGCCTTCTGACATGAACTGGTTCCTAATAAAGTCCGAATAATATTTTGACTTCAAGCTCATCAAACCGGTTTGACGTGCTGCATTCATGGACCATCCGAAATATGAAACTTAGGATTCAATTTCAAACAAACTTCTCAAAAATCACATCACACCTGCAAAAGACGGTCCGGAGCCTTAGAAAACATATATTGTGTCACCGTATGTATGTGTCGTACGTAATTTTGATACCTTATATCTGCATTACATGACGACTTTTTTTTTACGATTTTCTATTTTTTTAAATAAATTTCGTTTATTCCAATCATAAACTCATGCGGCAACAAAGAGCTCTAATATTCTCTTTATTATGATCGTTTTCATGTTACTGTGATCAACTTTTCAACATTATTTTTGTCTCTTTGATTGTTGGATTTCCTGTTTATATGAACGCATCATTCTCGGTCAGCGACGTTCTCGTTAAAGGAAATCTGTTATAAAACCCGAAGTAAAAGGATTCTGCAAAAACAAAGGAAATACGGAACGATCGGGGACATACTTTGTGTTTCTGTGCAACGTGAGTACTTTTGATATAACAATCTTGACGTTGTTGTATCGAGCTGGTCATATGTCGAGTAATTTTTTGGGGTTTAAAAAACGTACGGCTGTGATTGGGACACCACGACAATGTCATACCTCGATTGTTCTGGCATACAGAATTAAGGCAAGAAGCTCCTTTTATTTCATTTAAAGAGTTAAGCGTAGACTGTATTTTAATTCTGTTGTTTAAAAAAAAAGAAAAAAAGAAAAGTATTTCGGGGCCTATATACTGTTTAAGATAGATGCATGTTAACTGCTTATAAAATGCGTTGTCAAATAAGAAACCTTAAAATAAACGTTCTGATTGCTTCGCCTCAAACAATAGTATACTGAATATTTTGATTCAATTGTTGTTTAATCAAGTTGTTGGTCTCCGTTTGTCTATTGACACCTACCGGAAGTTAGCATCGTCACGTGATACTCTTATTTCGCCGCATCGTCACGAGCTGTGCAGTTCGACCTGTCGATATCGAAACTATCTTGATCGATTATTGGGACACGCGGTTTGAATATTCACCTTTTAATATCTGCTGCAGTCATCCAACACTTTGGTCGGCCTGCGCTCGCACGTCAAACATGGCCGCCGACAAGTCTCCCTACGCTGCTCTCGACGGGGGACCTTCTCCTCTTTCGCTCCCCGGACAATCGGCATTTCCTGTCGCATTTGACATGAACGGGCCAGGCTCCAACATGTTCGGAGGCCCCGCTCCTGGAGGTTTCCCTGCTCCCGGGGGCGTCCCGTTCCCCCCACCGACAGCTTTTGGTCTCGGTGGCCCTGGAGCTTTTGGTCCCGGTGCCCCTGGAGCTTTTGGTCCCGGTGGCCCTGGAGCTTTTGGTCCCGGTGGTCCTGAAGCTTTTGGTCCCGGTGGCCCTGGAGCTTTTGGTCCCGGTGCCCCTGGAGCTTTTGGTCCCGGTGGCCCTGGAGCTTTTGGTCCCGGTGCCCCTGGAGCTTTTGGTCCCGGTGGTCCTGAAGCTTTTGGTCCCGGTGCCCCTGGAGCTTTTGGAGCCATGAACCCGCAAGGTGGCCCTGGATATGGACCCAAAGCATCTTCACCGTATTTTGCCCCCGGCCAGAGTTCCAGCGGAGACTACAATGGTTGGTATAGATAACAGATGCAGGTGTGTGCATTTATTTCCTCCGTAACTTAACTTCATATTTGTCATTTTTGGGGCCTATTTTGGGGCAGATGATGTTTACCACAGTGAGGAAGATCCACCCCCCTTTCATGAGAATCAGGACTTTGATTTTGGATTTGATAACAAGAGCATAAGAAGAGCGTTTATTCGTAAGGTAAGAACCTTGTGTACTGTAAGAAAACCTATAGTGACATAATGAAGTGATGGTTGAATTTAAGCAATTTTAAGTAGTTTGTAAAATGGTAAAAAATAAATAAATCCAGAATCGTGCTATTTTTTTTTCTAGAATTCTTTTTGCCCACAACTGACACATACAAAGGCAGCAAAATTTGATTGTGAATCGATTACAAACCAAAATAATCCTCTCTTACAGGTGTTCTTGGTGCTGACTACTCAGCTACTGGTGACGTTTGCCTTTGTGGCTGTTTTTACCTTTGTGAAAGAAGTCAAGGAATTTGTCATGGTGAACACCTGGACCTACTTTTTGTCCTACGCCATATTTTTTGTTTCCGTGTGCGCCATCAGCTGCTGTGGTAATCTCCGACGGACGCATCCGTGGAACTTGGTTGCACTGGTAAGCCTTTTGCAATTACCTTTTTCATACTGATGCAGGAAGAGGAAGTGTCGTTATTTAATCAATGGAAACTATGGCTGTCTTAAATCACACACTCATTCCCTCGTCACTACTCATTACATAGGGAGGTGATTTCAGTGATTAGCTGAAATTCTCCTTTTGGATGCTTTGTGCTGTGTCACGTAGTAAATACGTACCAGATTGACTCCAGCACCAGTCGAATATTTTTTTTTTTTTCCCTGATTAATAAATATAAGACACTGGTCACTTGTATGTTGATGTACTATTATGTAATTAATAATTTACCTCATTATTAATAAGTAGCATCATGTCTAGCTTGTCACATGCAAATGCAAAGGATGATGGGATGGATAAAACTTGATTAAGGAGCATCAGTTGCATACTACTGTCCACAGTGCATTATGGGATACATTGTGCCCACTATACAGGTAAGAAGAGTGTTGCTGCAGTTGCTGATGCATTTGGTTTTTCTTCCTTTTAGTCGATCCTGACCCTCAGTATGTCGTACATGGTGGGGATGGTCGCCAGCTTCCATGACACTGACTCGGTGGTGATGGCAGTGGGCATCACGGCCATTGTTTGCTTTGCCGTGGTCCTCTTCTCTTTGCAGGTTTGTCTAAGTTGCATTGTGTGTATTTGTGTATACTTCCTGGATCAGCACATGTCTGATGTGATGCTGTGTCTCCCTCCTCCAGACCAAGTATGACTTCACCTCCTGTTCCGGCGTGCTGTTCGTCTGTCTGATGGTCTTGCTCATCTTTGGCCTTCTCTGCATCTTCATCCGTAACCGGATTCTGCACATTGTGTACGGTGGCCTGGGAGCTTTACTCTTCACCTGCGTAAGTCCATTAAAGCTCCTCTCAGCTCAGGAGTATATGGTGACATTAACCATCAGAATTTAGCCTTTCATCACCGTATCATTTCCTTTTACTATGAGATGTATTCCCCACAAACGGTTGATTTTGGAGTGAAACGTAATTAATATTTGACTCTCTGTTTAACAGTTCTTAGCGGTGGACACACAGCTGCTGCTAGGCAACAAGCAACTGGCCCTGAGTCCTGAGGAGTACGTCTTTGCTGCTCTGAACCTGTACACAGACATCATAAACATCTTTCTCTACATTCTTGCTATTATTGGAAAAGCAAAGGGGAACTGAGAAACGCAACCAGCGGCAAGTCAGAATCACGTGTAGTTAGATCCCCACAATCTTGCTTTTTGCCTTGTAGTGTGCACTAAAGAGAGAATTCAATCTTTTCTTTCTTCATTCTGTGTTGTTATTTTTAATGAACATACAAGTAAACAATCTTTACTGTAGGCCTGGGATTTATTTAACCTTTCTGAAGTATGTAAACTGATCCATGGAACTGTAGTTTAGACTGTTAGGCTTCTCTGCTGTACAAAATGACTGCATTGTAAATACTACATTCCATGCCTTTAACTGTCCAGAGTGGTTTCATCTGCACTTGCTTAACCTTTTGGAGATAAAATATATAAAATTAAATTTGGGTTTCGGTTGTGATTTTATTTTTATTTCACTTGAAGTAAAACTGAAAAAGTGGTTATCAGCTAAACTGGCACAAAATGCCAACTTTTACATTTTTACACGAGTAAGCAGTGTCAGAGCAGGACGAGGCCAGAAAAATAGATATTTGGGACGTCTCGAGACTCAAATAGTCAGATTTGAGGCCAAATCAAAGGCCTCAATTATCAGAGGATTTTACAGGCTTGAATTGTTGAGAGCAAACCATCGTCCGCAAACATCACCATGGAGACCCTGCACCCACGATCAGCAGAGTTGGAAGACCTGCGAGAAACTTTAACAACAGTTGAGGACGATAAAGAAAAGCCTTGTACTTGAAATTACAAACGTGTCTGGTTACCTCCACCAATGGAGGTCACGTGACAGCCGAGCTTGGTTTTGTTGTTAGTCACTCGGTTATAGATAAATTCTAATGAAATTTGTAGGAAATGATAATAGGCTATGGAATGGATGATCAGTTTTTTGGAGGAGCAACTTTGTCTTTGGTCTTCTTTGGTCAAAGCCTTTGATCATAAAGCATACTGTGTAATTTACAAGTGCCACTAATACTGCTACAATTTACAATTTTGAGTGGGACGACCGTGAAACTGCAACGGAATGGAGCTGGAAGAATCCATCGAAACCTTGCTGTCCCAAAGTGAGCAAGTTGCTGAGGAAAATGACCGCCTGAAGAAGGTTCTGTGCAGCGTCATGCAGGAAAACCAAGAGCTGAGAGGCAGAGTGCGGCGCTCCAAGAACGACCGGATGTACAGTTTCATCCATGACACGAAGGACCAGTTACGAGGTGGTGTAGTTCGGCCTCCCGCCGTTAGATGGCAGCCATACTGCAGTTTAAAGGGGCTCAAGTACAGAAACGTTCAGATCATTGATCATAATATGCTGGAATTGATTTAAAAAGTAGCAACTGAGTTTGGCGTTCAACGCTGATGCATTAATAGACAGTAAAATCTTATTTTTGTGACTCCAGGAATTTAGATTTTTTTGCAAATTGACAACTTTTACTAATTTTGAATCCACCTTTGTTGTTTTTGAGCCATGGCATTAATTTTGTTTTTCCATTTAACCCTTCTAAGAGTACATGAGCTTCCTACAACACATGTAATATAAAAAGGGGTAGTGAAAAGCAACATGAAAACAATGTATTTTAATGCATAAAAAAGATTGTTTCATTGTTTCATCACCAGAAGTAAAACAGCCCAACCAGCTGCAGAGCACCTGTGACGAGACTCAGTTCCAAAAAGATTTAGGAGAGGCCAGACAAAGGACCTCGTCCCCCATCAACTTCAAGTCCTTTGTTCAAAACTCAATGGCGGTGGATGGAACTGAGTTCCAGAACTGCCCCCGTGGCCCTCTCCCTGATCTTAAAGGTTAGCTTTGAGACCAGTCCACACGTTTCAGCTTAATACGAGAAATGAATAAATGTTTTCATTGAATAATTCCATGAGCAGATCCGGAGAGGCTACTTGGAGAGATCATTTATCAGCTGGACAGGAGAATTCTGTCTCACATCTTCCAGGGTCAAAGACGATTTTATGGCTTCAACCTGCTCAATATTCAAGACAAAATCATAGAGGTCAGACTCAAAACTGCTCATTTTCTAAAGTCATGATTAATAAGTCATCTATTCCTATTATCATTATGTTGATCTGAGCAAAACTCACAACGGAACGGGTGTAAAATTATTTTCTTTCTCTCCTGGAGGTGAGCACCCACCCCCTGACAGGGAGGGTGGATGAGGGCTATCGCTTCTATCTCGTTCAGAGGTATAAAGACCTCATGGAGGTCTTGGAAAAGCTTGGCTACAAAGCCACTCTTCACCCAACTTTATCGGAGTTCATCGTGAACACCTTCGGGATCCTGTTGAAGAGGCCGGACAATGGCTCCAGCCGGGTGGATGATTACAATGACCCCGAGCTCCTGAGGCAGTGGATTACTTCAGCTGCGCCCCCACAGCTGGAGAAGGAAGTGCAGATTTTCCTCAACTGCCTCTGCCACATGGCTAAGAAGGACAAAAAACCACTCATCCTCTGGTAGACGAGAAAGCAGCCGACAAAACTCTAACTGGGATTTAACATTTCAATTTTTTTTAAATTATTTGTCCGTGCAAACATCACATCTTAATCTGTGAACGAAATAAAAGTGCTACGATGCCTCATCGCTGTGGACCTAACCTGAGTGACTCACTATTTGGGATTAGTGATGCAATATTTCAGACGTAGAAAGGGAAAGGTGTGGAAATGCATCCAAGGATGGAGTAATATCACTTGTAGCTCTGCCAATGATGCGGGAGATTTCTTTCATCAGCTTTGCAGGAACTGAAGATGTATTTAAAACAAAAGCAATTATGAATGAATGAAAAGTAGACTTCAATCTTAAGAAGGTTTCATAAAAATAGAGCTGAGGCATTACAGCCATTATACAAGAACCCTCGAAGAAATAAGCAGATTTCGCACACACACACACACACACACACACACACACACACACACACACACACACACACACACAGAGAGAGAGTATCACTCAAGTATATGATTATGTCGGTTTCTCTATAATTCTCCAACTTCACCTCCTGATATCTCAAACTTCCTTTTTCTGTTGCAAAATGAAATAAAACTCATGTTCTATTGCTACTCCTATTATTACTATTAGAGGAACAATGATAACATACAGGGCGATATAAAAACTACAAAAAACAATATTAACACACAAAGAAAACACTCGGAGAGCGCAGACCTTCATTTCCTTGGACTTATTAGCAACATTAATTAATGCCATTATAATTAGGAGCCTTTTAACTTATGTACAGGAAGAAAAAGCTACAACTGAAAAAGACATCTTCACTGCTCCATCTTTACGTTTTGAACTCCATCGGATCAGAAAGTGATAAATTAGTGAGCCTCTGGACTCCTGGTCGGTGCCATAAAGGCGCCGCGTCGACGCGCAGACGGACGCCGCCATCGGGGCGTGGCTCAAGCGGGCAGCCGCTGACGGAGAGCTGGGTGTTAATGCTGGGACCATCGGCTCAAGTGTGTACATTAGATAAAACTATGCGTTTCGCTTACACATGCACGTACGTCATAAACACGGGGGATAGTGACGCGCTGAGGGTTTCGTGTAGCATTACTTTAACCGGACCGTCCTGGTTTACGGCGCAAAGGTAAGATCAGATTTAAGCTAGCAACGACAGGTAAACGCTTCCATTTATGGATTCACTGGGTCTGAAAAGATATAAGCAAGACAGAGGGGGTGTTCAAATGTCTGTGCCCTAATAGCAGGGAGGCATTATACTGCAGGAAATTCCAACATTTATGTATCTTTCCGTAGGGATTTATTCAGTGGAGCGGTTAGCATACCTGCACTCGGCTGCAGCGACGCGCCTCCGCCAGTCGGAATTTACCTGTTTGAGTCAGGAAGTTCACACCTGAACACCTACACGGAGTTAAAAGACGTCTTCGTGTGTCTATTTATCAGGATGTGAAGGGGTCACTGAACATCCATCCTCGGCTTTAACCTGGCGTCAGTACGAAGAATGACTCGTTAAAGCGTAAATTCGCACTAAAATAGTTCATCATGGCTGCGAACTGAAATAAACTGTCTGTTTGTCCATGCAGATGTTGATAGTTGGATTAGGTTAAACCGTGTTCTTGTCCTTGCCCCCCTAAAAGTGATCATCAAGCATTGCGTAAGTTCACAATAAGCCAGGCTGATCCTCCTTTGACATCTGGCTGTGTTACATTCATGTCGGCTCAGCTGTCAAGTGCTCCATATTTAGCACAGCTGCATGAATGGATGTACGAAGATAGTCATCAGCACAGGAAAGAACAGCGAATCAATAAATGTCTTTTCTCCTGTCTCAGTGTCCAGTGGCATTAATGCAGGAGACACTGAAACCGGAATGAGGCAACGGCCGGAACCTCTGACGTTAATTCAGGCCGGCGTGTAGAGAAGCAGTGGAGCCACGATGGTGCTGCGGGCATCTCCATTTCCAAATGGGTTTGTGGCGGGCATCCATGCCATTGGATGGGCATTCATTTTACCGTGCTTCTGGTTTCTGGATCGTCTAATCGCCGTGTGCAAGTCCACCACACAGGAGCAGACCCAGCGGATGGAGCAGGAATGCTATCTCCAGCCATTCAAGGTCTTTTTTGGTTCCATTACTTTCTTCATCCTTTTTCTGGCCACGGCTCCCTTGGCTTTCATCGGCTTTCTGCTGTGGGCGCCTCTGCAGGCCTGTCGCAGGCCCTTTTCCTACCATCGGGAAATGCCGCCCTCTCCACAGAAGGAGACACGTCGGGGCTTGGAGCTGGAAACGAGGGTGTCATTTGGATTTGCTACAGCCAACTTGTGTCTTTTGCCAGACAGCCTGGCTCGTTTCAACAACCTGGGACATACCCAACACAGGGCAACCATCATCGGCCAGCGCATCGCCCAGGGCGTGTGCAGACCGAATATTCGCATTTACGTTGACTCCCCCAGCAGCTGCGGAACTCTCAGTCCATCCGTCAGCACACTCCCCGCAGCCCAGCCCTCGGTGGGCGACCGTGTGGATACATCTGAGGTCCACTTTTCCACTCCAAAGCCCAGCGATCACGTGGTCCCTGTGCCCTGTGATAACACAGAGGAACCCTCGGTGGAGTCGTATTCCGTTTTCAATTCCAATCAGAATTCCAACCAGCAGGGCCACCGGAGCGCCCCCCGAGCTTTGCTGTCCCAGGGTCTCCGTCAGCAGGGCAGTGTACCCTGGGAAGTGTCCTCGCTCTTCCCAGCCAACGTGGACATGCTGTGCCTCGAAGAGGTGTTTGACAAGAGGGCAGCGAAGAAGCTCGCGCAAATACTGAAGCCCGTGTTTGGACACATACTGTATGATGTCGGCGTGTACGCTTGCCAGCCACCCTGCGGCTGCTCCCATTTCAAGTTCTTCAACAGTGGCTTGTTCTTAGCCAGCAGATTCCCGGTGCTGAACGCTCAGTACAACTTCTTTCCCAACAGCCGAGGGGAGGACGCACTAGCCGCCAAAGGTCTACTTGCTACTAAGGTATCCCCAGTATCAACACGGCTTCAGGCGCTTTTGGAGTTGTTGTTGTGTTGTTGTCTTCCCATTAATTATGTTGAATTTCTCAGGTGCTTATTGGAGAGCATGGGAACAATAAAAAGGTGGTTGGTTATTTCAACTGCACACATCTTCATGCACCAGAGGGCAAGTTTGATCTTCTACAGGGTTCTGAATAGGAAGAGAACACAGACGGACAGTTGTGTGTGACAGTCTGTGTCTGGGGATCGTGCCCGTAGGTGAAGGCGAAGTGCGCTGCGAGCAGCTGGACATGGTCCTCAAGTGGATCGGCGATTTCCAGGCCGCTAATGCACAGCCTGAAGAGGAGGTCGCTTTCGATGTGCTTTGTGGGGATTTCAACTTTGACAACTGCTCACCCGGTTTGTCTTCGATGTCTTCATTTTAGTCGTTTTATCATTTTCTTATTGTTAAAGCAGTTTGGAACGTTAAAGTGTTGTTCTTCCTCTGTAGACGACATCAAGGAACAGAATCACCGCATTTTTGAAGAATACAGAGATCCTTGCCGAGCAGGCCCTGGAAGGGAAAAACCTTGGGTCATAGGTGTGCAGTTTTTACCATTTTGACCAGTCGATTATGCACACAATATAAATAAAGCCATTTAACTGGACATTTTGTTGGTTTCAGGCACTCTGCTGGACCAGCCCACACTGTATGAAGATGATGTTAACAATCCAGAAAGTCTTCAAAGGTGACACCACTCTTCCAAGGCAACGCACAGCCTTCATTCATTGTTACTGGAAGATTGACTCCACTTTTTCTGTGTCTTTTGTAGAACTTTGGAGAGCGAGGACCTGAGAAAGCTGTACATCTCCCATCCAATTCCAGCAAAAGATACCCCGTTGGTCTACCCAGAGGCTGACCAGCCGTGGATTGGACGTAGGATCGACTACATCCTGTACCGCGACAGCTCTGTTTCAAAACACTGCCGAACAGTAAGCGTGAGGTTTTAATCTCTTTGACTGTGTTTGAACTGTGATTAAAAACCTCTGTCTTGATTCAGGACATTGAAGAGGTGACCTTTATCACCCATCTGGCTGGCCTGACGGACCACATTCCTGTTGGCTTGAGACTGAATATAGTTTTCAACAATGAACGAGATGGATGAGACTTCAGTGAACTTTTAATCAAAGGGATCAAGATTTACCAAAAATACTTGAGATTTTACACAGGTGCTGTTCTTTCACCACCTTTTTTTGAAATGTTTGAAATTTACTGCCAGATCATGCTTTAAGATCAGTTATAGGAATGACCTTTTTTGTAAAAAAAATAATTTTTACCATGAGCTATTTTTATAGCTAATTTTTGATTTTAAAATGTACATATTTATCGGATTTTATACAACAAAAAAACCCCCACTTCCGATATAAATAAATACAGGTTAAATCTCCTTTGGTGTCTCTTGCTTGGAATTAACAGTAAACCTTAATTTTTTCCTCTTTGAAGGAAAATTACCTTTACCTTATCCTTTATTTTAATTTTGGGGTATGTCATCATTTGCAATATAGTTTTACTAAAGCCTAAAATTGATGTGCTAATTTATTAGGGATATCAAATAGACACATCAGAGGTTCTTGACTGATATGAACACAGCCTGTTGGCTATGCCAATGTGGCCTGCAGGGGGTGCTATTTTGGGGGGGCACAAATCCCACGAAGAAGTCGTGCCGACCAATCAAAATCCAATGTCAAGAAATACTTCCTGTTCTTAGACTACGGAGTTGTGGTTAGAATTCGGCTGCATAATTTTATAATGTTGAGATTTTTAAAATGTTGAATATTCTCAGTCATTGCAAAAAAGTTGCACCGTCGCTTTTACGGGCGCAGTTCACGGATTTTATAGGCGTCTGTCCGGCCGTTGCCGCTCGTGGTTACAGTCGGAGTTCGTTTCGAATATTGACGGCAAATGTTGTCTCCGGTCCGCGTTGTTGTCATGCACAAACCAGCGGCACCAAAAGATATTATTCAGAAAATTACACCGAAAGCAGCATTTCAAACAGCAGTGTTGATGCCTTCCAGAAAGAATCACATGTGACGGACAATGACAGTAATCGGAGTAAGTAAAAAGATTATTTTACATTCAGAGAATTTAAAAAAGAATCCCCCCCTTGAGTGGCAGCTGCTAGCCATGCTATTAAATGATCATGAAATTAAGCATTTTGCAGCACAAAACAAAATGACTGCTAAATAATGTGGAAAATGATTTGTGAACGATTATTATCCTGCCATCCCGTTTCTGTAGGCTCGTTCTCTCTCGATGTCCTGGTGTCCCTGCTGCGTCAGGAAAACGCTGTGGACATCTGTGTCATTAAAATCCCCGACAGCATCCTTTACACAGAGTATGTCATAGTTGTCAGTGGGATTTCAACAAGGCATCTCCAAGCAATGGCGCTTTATGCCGTCAAAGTGGTAAGAAATCATTCAGTTAAAATGTTCCCAATCTCTCTGTGCTGTCCAATTGTGAAATACATCGTTTTTCCCCCTCAGTACAAGTATTTTAAGAAAGAGAAAGAACGAAATGTCAAGATTGAAGGAAAGGAAACGGAGGACTGGATGTGCATCGACTTTGGTATGTGAATGTCAGGTTCTGCCCATGAGTGTCAGTAAAGTAATCTAAACCTTCTAAATAGATCTTGGAAGGAGTGTTGGTGTCTCTGCTCATGTACGTGTGTTTCTGTCTCAGGGAATATGGTCGTTCACTTCATGTTGCCAGAGACCAGAGAGTTATATGAACTGGAGAAGCTCTGGACCCTCCGTGGTTATGATGAACAGCTGAGGAAGATTCCTCCTGAGACACTGCCTGAAGACTTCATCTATGATGACCTGGAAGTCACCAAGTGACAACAGATAGACTTTGATATTCCAAATTTTTGATACAATTTCTGTCAGTGTAAGCAGGGGGAAAAAGATACCTGGTATGATATCTCTAATAAAGCACCTGACGTATGTGTTAATGTAATAATACCACTGACTTGCTATTAATCAAAAGATAGTTTGGATCAGCGCTAAAGTGTAAAATTAAGGTCCACGATTGGGGAATGTGGAGCATTTGGCAGGTAACATTTGAGAAAACATGCTGTAACCCAGTAGCCCTCGAAACTGAAATATCAGGATTCTTTCATGTGTGTAGGTTGTAGAGGGTTTTTTTTTTGCTTGATTTTTCTTGGTGTTTCTGCGAGGAGTTCTCACGTGACCCTCGTTGGAAACGGCAGCAGGCTGCCAACTTTCTGCAGAGTGCTCTTCAAAAGAAAACGTTCCCATTAAAGTCATTTTACCAGTCAGGGGCTGCAGGACTCTTGTCCCCCTTGATCAAAGTGGAAAATGTACAGGTTGGAGGGGAAAATAATCCCACTTATTTGTGCAATTTTGGAAAATAACTGCTAGTTTTGCCAAAATTGTTCAGACTGTCTTAAAATAATTGTCAGTCAATAGCTGTGAAAAGGACTGAATCCCATTGTCTGTTCTATAAACAGTATTAATCTTTATGTTTCAAACCAAAAGGAACATCAAAAAACTTGACTTTTGAATATTCTACTCAACACTGTCCTCTAAAAAGTCTTGATTTCATTCACATCATCCTTAAACAGCAGTTAAACACTTCCTGTTCCTGTTCCACGCCTCCACCAGGCCGGAGCGTCTCCATCGAAGACTCTTCCAGGGTTTAAAGTCTTGGTGCTAGATTCCGTGTTTGGTATTGTTTTATTTTTTAAATTCAACAACTTAAGGCTTGTTTTTCCATCCTGTCTTGGAAAGCTAAAGGAACCCGTCACAGAGGTTCCTTTGATCGGCTGAAAAAAAATCCATTTGAGTGAGAAGCTTTGAGAATAAACCTGAACGGCTGCCCCTTATTCACCCCCTGATTATTATTGCGTTATTGCCCCTCTGTGGTGGTCTGTTGAGGCAAAGTGAGGCAAAGTGATAAAACCTCCCGTGTCAGAGTAATGACAAAAACAAGTGTATGTCGGTTTAATGTGATGCCAGACGGCCTTCAAGTTGCCACCTCGAGCCTGTTATGGAGATTTGGAGCCCCGGCTGCGACGCATAAATGCTCCGGAACGGTTCTTCTGTGCCAGAATGTGGAACCACCAACGCTTCGCTCCATTTCTCTCTCCATCTAATGACACCCAAACACGCTAGGTTGGCCTTCTGAACTTTCACCCTTTTCTTACTCCATGTTCTGTAAATAAAAGCACTAATTTACTGCCTTCCCCTGTGTGCGATAGGCAGTTTCTGAGGATATTTAGATGAAATGGAAGGGGGGGTTACAGAGCTGGAGAAGCACCTGCCACATATCTGAGTGCAGGTTATACTAATAAACATAAAACATGTCTGCCCCTGAGCTAGATGATTAACATTGATGCTCTGATACCACACAAGTGCTAATATAGCTTAATAACTCTGCTTATTTCACTGGCTGCTCTTCCACGAGTAACAAATGAGGCAGCAGATATTTCTCCAGAGCGCCCTAAAAGTTAATTCCCCCCCCCTCCCCTCCTGACAGACTATAAAACACAGGCAATGTTGGGAATCTGACAGTTGGGCTTTGATCAGCGAGAAAAGGACGCTTGTTTCCAGTGTTGAATGATAATGTGAGTATTTCTGATGTAAATAACAGAGGCTGAATGCTTTGCTGTGAAACTCCTGCTCGGCAGGTGTGGACTTGGCTCACTGCTGAGTGTTTCCCTGCTGTTTATGCTTTCCCTGTGATTCCAGGACTCGCTCTGTCGCTGCAGCCTTGCTGACTCTTTGCCTTCTGGCTTGCGCTCCCTCTGGAACAGATGCATATCCATCCAAGCCTGCAAGTCCCCGGGAAGACGCGCCACCTGAGGAGCTGGCCAAATACTACTCTGCCCTGAGGCACTACATCAACCTGATTACCAGACAGAGGTTCGTCGGGCTCCAGGGGGCTTTTGGGAATTGGGGAGATGAAATTCTTGCCGAAGGGTGTGTGATGCTTGTGTGTTTTGATGCACAGGTATGGAAAGAGAGATATTCCAGATTCTGTGTTGACGGACATGCTGATGAGGGAGAGCACAGAGAGCATCCCCAGATCAAACTCCATCAGGTAAATCCTGTTTTCTGTGCTCATCTTATGTGTATATTAATATAGTGTTCTTTTTTAAATTAGTTGACTCTACGCTTCTGTTTTAGATATGATGAGCTGCCCCTGTGGTGATGTTGCTGAAGCTGTTGCCACACACTGAAGCTGGGTCTGCCACTCAATCCACATCATGCATGCTGTGCAAAATAAACACATTAAATTGCAAACTAACCTGGAACTGTGTGCACTTATTCCACCTTCAGTCATTTTTCATCACGCCTTTTATTTGTTGACCGAGCAGCTATGACACTGAGGGGAACGGCGCCCTCTGCTGGTGAAATATAGTAACGACTCTAAA
Source organism: Takifugu rubripes (assembly GCF_901000725.2). Taxonomy (NCBI): domain Eukaryota; kingdom Metazoa; phylum Chordata; class Actinopteri; order Tetraodontiformes; family Tetraodontidae; genus Takifugu; species Takifugu rubripes. Next base: position 13,186,807 of record NC_042291.1, on the reverse strand, counting down.
AATCCCTCAATTTAAATCAGCTCTTTTATTTCACAAACCAGATTTGTTGCTATAGACTATTAATTTACTGTAAACCAAGGGGAAAACTGATCCTAGCGTGCACTTGTCATGATGTCATGTTATATCCCGAGCGTTAAAATGCTCATGCACCTGTCTGAAAACAGATTAGCAGTTTAATCCTGTTAAGTGACCTGGATGCATCAAAAGAAAATGCCTTAACTAGAATGGTAAACTCTGCTCAGGCTGCTGGATCTCTGTGAATCCTAGAAGATCTGGATTTCTTTTTTTTTAAAGGGAAAAAAAACCCTCCAAACAATATTTGATGAATGGATCATTGTTCTATCGTTCTTGCTCGTGGAGAAATAGTTTCACCGGAATGTATTTGATGGGCTGAAATATGTGTAGCATGTTTTGTCCTGAGGTGAGTATTTGTAAATTCAAACCTAAGCATGTTTGGCTAATTCTAATTTTCGCCTGTAGAGTACTTGGTAACGAGAAAACAGAGAATTACAATACTGACAAGACTGATCTGCTTATTTTCTTATCTGGTTCTCCTTCTATCTCCGTTTGAAAACTTTTGTTTTTTCCTATAACTAAATACAGAATATTTACCTGCATTAATATTCATGAGTATTTGCAGCAGCCAGATAGGAGCTGACTGGAAAATCATAGACTTGCAGATGCTGTGCAAACATAGATGCTATTTGATGCGTTTCTCGAGGGTGTTTTGGGTGTCGCTAAAAGAGATTTTTACCATTTATTGGGAAGGTGTGTGCAGAATAAACACGTTGGTTGTGGCTTTGAGTAGAACAGAGGCTGTGGGTGTCGGGTGGGGGCTGAGGGAAGGGGCGCAGCTTCACCAGAGATGAACGAACAAGTTACTATTGCGTAAGTGTTCCGCAATCTAGGACACTAAAATGAGATGAAGAATGGAAGCCTGACTGGATGATACCGAGCGATCGGGTAGGAGGTCATTCATTCATTTCATAATAAAAATGATCGCAATCGGAGCCTCCACTTTCTTGATTACAAGCACTCGTACAGCTAATGTTCGCTAACGCGAGTCCGTTTATTTGATGCTAACTACTGACTTACCGAAGGTGGGGCGAATGAAAGGGACTTTTTACAGGTGGTGTCGGCTCGGAAAACCACTTGGTTTATTGCGTTAGTTTATGGCAAAGGCAAGGTCAGACGTGAGAGACATAATGTGTTAGAACATGCTATGTTTGCTGGTAACATTAGCCATGCTAGCTAGTCTGCGTGATACACAAATTAGCTATTAGCACGAAACTTTGAATGGGACGGATACGGGCGGAATTAACATTTAAAAGGACTTGGAAGTATCCAGCTATTCCGCAACCTAATCCACACGGTAACCCATCATCATCCGGCGGTCATATTTAACGTTTAGTCGTATTAATTAGCTTGTATTGACTTGTGTCCTGAACAGTTACTTCACATTCGGTCGTGTCACGTGTCCAGTGCGCGTGTGGCTTGACATCAGCAGGCAGCGTGTTTCTGACATTTGTGGAGTCTGATATTGATTTAACTTCACTTCGTGATCGTTTGGTGTTCTTCCGTGCAAAGAGAACCAGTTTCTGGGGTTCTCTTGCTAATCTACACCGCGGCGCGGCGCCTCTTCCCGGGATCGTTTGGTAAATCTCTGGGGTGCAGCTGTCCTGTGGTCGGTAAAAGTGTTACCTTATTTTAAAAAACACACCCGATCTTTTGGAAAGTTGACATGCAAGAGGATAAAGAGAAGTCTTTATAACACATGCACACAAAGGCTCAGAATCCCGCACCTTAATTTCAGGTTTCAAATAATCAAACGCGTTTTAAAGGACGTGACGCGGATCTTTTCCTCCTGTTTGGGAGCTTGATGGTGCCAACAAAGAGTACAGTGAGTTTTGTTTTAATGTCAATGTGTCTTGCTAAAGAGGCTCCTTTTTATAACTAGAAAAAAGTCATTTTAATTCCAAACATTGCAAACCTGTTATTGATGCATTGCAGCTTGCAAACATGAACTCGGTCTTCCTCTCCCGAGGTTGCCTCACTATAAGATTTCAGTGTTGCAACATTTGTTCATTTCCACCCAAATGAGTGTGTTTAACATGAAGCTTTCAGCTCTTTAAGTTACATTTGATGCCTGTCACCAGACCAGAGTATCTATTTTAACCCCAACTCTTTTGTTTTGTCCCGTGCAGAGTTCAGACGAGCGTAGAAAACCCGGGGCTCTGCGTGCACCCATGATTTGACCAGAGTTGGTGAGCGTCTCCTTTGTTCTTGCTGTTTGGAACAAATTGTGTTCAGATTTGCATCCGTTTGTAACAGGTGCCAGTTTACACTCGTAGCAGGTTACATGCAATCAAACGATTGAGCCGGTGCTTCTGTTTGTCCACCTAATGAAGCCGCGAAAGCTCCCGGAGGGCCGTTCTTCCAGCATGTTTGGAGATCATGTTTGCACAGAGGTCCACAGGAGTGTTTGCGTGCTTGTGTGTGTGCACGGCTGGCACAGCCTCTGGCAGAAGAATGGGAGACTCATGTTTTGTCCCTCAAAGGTCCTCTTTGTTGCTCAGTGGGCCCCAGTGCTCACACGTGCACCAAGCTTTCGTTTTTACGTCTCTTTTTTGTCTGTTCTCGCAGGAAAGAGCCGTTTTCAGGGTTGTCCTGTCCTCCTGTCCTCCTGGGAGACTCTCGCCGTCCTCATCTGAAGCCGTATTAAACATGATGGTGGCCAATGCAACGCCGGGCACAGGTGAGCCCTAATGAGCCCGTGCGCTGCACGTGGGGGGGTTCAGTGTTTGTGACGGTGTGTGTTATCCTTATCAAAATCTTTATTGTTCAGCTTTCACCTGTTATTCTCACTTCATAAATGCTTTAATTGTCGACAGGTACCTGATTCATTTCCGCTGTCGTCTCCTCTGTTGAACTTCCTGATAAACATGATTTCCTCTGTAAATCCCTGACTTATTTTTTCTTTATTAAAGCCATGCAGCAGGTGTTGGACAACCTGAAGGAATTGCCATCGGGCACCGAGGCCAAAGACATCGACCTGATCTTCCTCAGAGGCATCATTGAGAGCCCTGTCGTACGTTCTCTTGCTAAGGCACGATCCTGCTCACAGTATTCCACAACCGTCCAGTCCAGTTATTTAGTCACGGAGCTCTGGTTAAACCACAGAGACGGAACAAACGTCTCCGCGAGAAAGTCAGGGTCATGACCGTCACGATTTTGCAGCATGTGATGCCTTAAAAATGATAAAATGATATTAGATGCCGTCAGGACGACATAAAGAAATATTTAAAATAAGGGAAGCCGGTTGAGATTGAGGTTCTAGTTTCTATAGGAAAACGTTACGCCACTTCTGACACTATCAATGTTCCCGTCTGTAGGCCCACGAGCGTCTGGAGGAGGTAAAGCTACAAGCGGTGCGCAACAACAACGTCCAGCTGGTGACCGAGGTCTTGGATTCCCTCAACAACCTGTCGGGAAAAGACACCGCAGCTGCCGAGCTCGCCGGGATCCTCCAAGAGCCTCACTTTAAGGTCATTCTGAAGCTCTCTTTCGATTTCATCCTGACTTCAAGGGTTCCGAGCGGCCTGCAGGACGGTCAGGCTGACTTTCTTGATGATCCGTTCGTGGGAGTGCATGTCAAAGGGGTTTGTGGCTGATCGCCTCTGGAAGACGGAGAGCACGGGAGGTCAGGCAGCCCTGCTCCCTCGCGCACGCGCACACGCGCACGCCCACGCTGCAGCTCGGGGCGGGTTGTGCTCCCCTGCTCCAATAGCTGTCTAAAGTTATGTTGGGGGAGGTTGCACTGGAGAAATACTGTGTCAGGAAACCTTCCATGTGCTGATTGGATTCCGTGGCTATTGGAAACGGGGCGCTGGCAGATTTAGCTTCTCTGGATATCAGAAATGCACCCTTTGATGAGGAATTGTGGGTAATGCGGCGTCGCCTTCGTTCATGTCGTTGATCCTTTCCAGCTGTGACACTTTCTCTCCTTTTTGCCGTCAGGCGCTGATAGAGGCTCACGACCTCGTGGCTGCGAAGTGTTATGAAAGTCCGCTGCCCGCGGTGAACAGCGACGCCCCGGCGACGACTGCGCTCATGCCCGCCGACGCCATCAGGATGATTGGCATCCAGAAGAGGGCGGGGGAGCCTCTGGTATGTTGGCAACACGTCTGTTTACAACGTGACGAAGTGCTCGGCGCCACTTTATTGGTCGTCTTTATGACAGAGCGCCTCACTTTTATTAACTCAACTCGGGTTTGTTCGGTCCTGTCAGCAGAGACGGGTCATCTCCGTCACATGGAGCCCCCCCCCCCTCCCCCCGCGTGATGACAGTGACATTTGCCCTCTTTCAGGGGGTGACGTTCCGCACGGAGAGGGGAGAAATGGTGATCACGCGGATCCTGCACGGCAGCTCCATCGACCGGCAGGGCATGCTGCACGTCGGCGACATCATCCGCGAAGTGAACGGCCGCGAGGTCGGGAGCGACCCCCACCACCTCCAGGAGCTGCTGAGGGACTGCAGCGGCAGCATCACGCTGAAGGTGCTGCCCAGCTACAGGGACGCCCCGGCGCCTCCACAGGTGAGTGGGGGGGGGGGGGGGGCTCTCAAACACCCGTGGGGCGGCTCTGATCCGCAGGAGGAGGAATGAGACGGTATTTTCGCCGCCTGACCTGCGTGAGCCCAGAATGCCAGGCTTTTGAAAATGGAGCCGGGATGGGGTCTATTAATAACACCCCACACACGATCTGGAACACGCAGCCCTCTGTTGACCGGAGCATCCCCCACGCTCCTCCTTACAGTAGCGCGCTGGCGCCGCAGCTGACGCGGAGCAGCATGTATGTCAGATGCTGACCTTTGGTCCAGAGAGCTTCAGATGGTCGCACTCCTCCGCCCAGTCCTCTGCCCGTCACACGTCCTGGAGCTGGATTCAAAGCTGAACCGCTCACACACTCAAATTCGGCAACTTTCTAAAACGCAACTGTCAATCTTTTACTGGCTCGTGGTGTCGGGACAGGAAATGAGGGGAAATGTGAGCGTTGCATAAGAGAAACATCCCGTAAAACAGGAACTTCTACTGTTCTGCAAGCGTTGTGAAAGTGCAACTTTTTGTCCTGCGGTTGTCAGTCCAGTGTTGGATCTGATAATAGATGAGATGTTCATCGGTGCACGTTCTGATATCTTGTTTTGATTTTTCAGGCCTATCTGAAGTCACACTTCAACTATAATCCAAACACAGACAACTTGATTCCCTGTAAAGAGGCGGGACTGGCCTTTTCCAAGGGGGACATCCTCCAAGTAGTGAACAAGGAGGACTCCAACTGGTGGCAGGTGAGGAGGTGCACGTTGTCGGTGCAGTTTGGGGAAAAATGGATCCGCTGTTTCCTGACAACTGTTTTGGCTTTTGCACAGGCACGCAAAGTCATCGGCGGAACCACTGGTCTTATCCCCAGTCAGTTCTTGGAGGAGAAGAGGAAGGCTTTTGTGAGAAGAGACTGGGATAATTCTGGTGCAGGTCAGTGCACGTTTGTTGGTCCACGCTCCTCGTTAGGTACACTCATCCCTATAGCGCCCCCACGTGGTAACCATGTTTATTAAATACAGGGATTCTTTGTGGAACCAAAACTATGAAGAAAAGGAAGAAAATGATGTACCTGACTTCAAAAAATGCAGGTTTGTGTCTTTTCTTTATTTAGCTTTAAGAATCCAAATGAAGACACGTTCCTCATCAATCTTTCGCATCACCTGAACAGAATTTGACCGTTACGAGCTGCAGATCTACGAAGAGGTGGCCAAAATGCCACCGTTTCAGAGGAAAACGCTGGTTCTGATTGGGGCTCAGGGGGTCGGTAGGAGAAGCTTGAAGAACAGACTTATTTTCATGAACCCACTGCGATACGGAACCACGGTACCATGTAAGTTCACACCACGGCAGGCCCGCGTCATTACTGTTAACAAACTGACGGGTTTCTCACGTTCCCTCCCCAGTCACGTCTCGCCGGCCGAGGGAAGAGGAGCGGGACGGTCAGAACTACTGCTTTGTTACGCGGGAAGAGATGGAAAAGGATATCAAGGAGGGCCGGTACTTGGAGCATGGAGAGTACGACGGCAACCTTTACGGCACCAAGATGGACTCCATCCACGAGGTGGTGGATGCTGGCCGCACCTGCATCCTGGACGTCAACCCTCAGGTCTGATGGAAACGCTCACGCTGTGGAATTCCTTCTGATCTTTTGCTCTTCACGGTGTGTGTCCTCCTCAGGCCCTGAAGGTGTTGAAGACTGCTGAGTTTATGCCATTTGTGGTGTTTATCGCTGCTCCTGAGCTGGACACTCTAAGAGCTATGCACAAAGCCGTGGTAGACGCCGGGCTCACAACCAAGCTCCTCACGGTATGGCGCTATTAACCTTTCGCCGCTCGGGTCTGTTGGGTCTCGGTAATGCTCAAAATGTCCTTCCTCTCCATAGGAAAATGACCTGAAGAAGACTGTGGACGAGAGCGCCAGGATCCGCAGGGCCTACAGCCACTACTTCGACCTGACTATTGTCAATGACAACCTGGACAAGGCCTTCGACAAGCTGCAGGAGGCCGTGGAACAATTGCTCACGGAGCCGCAGTGGGTCCCCGTCAGCTGGGTCTACTGACGCTCTACCTTCAAACGGACAGAGGAGCCCAGTGGCCTCGGATCAAAAGCAGACATCCAAAGGGAAGGAGGATTCGGTGCCGTACCTCCACCCCTCCAAACCGTCGGACGTCAACCCTGTGTGAATTTGGGTCTTGCACGAAAACTGCGTCACCTTGATCTGAACTGTCAGATTTCTTTCTAGCACACTATGCAACTCGCAACACACAGGAAGTGTACTTATTTATTGGCAAAAACAACTTAGTTTTTAATACTCTGTTCATGTGGATTTGAAGGAAAGTACGGCCCGGGCGTGGGCGTGTTTTAAAAGCAGACGCGGCTTTTGTCATGTTTAATTTTTAGGGTACAGTATTTATTCTTCAGAAACGAGGGCTTACTCATGGAAAAGAACAATACCTCAGTGTCACGGTTTACAGTGCAGATGCCAGTTGTTCATCTCATGTCATCACTATAGCAACTAGAATCTCATTCATATAGAATGTCACGTTTGAGAGCTTTTCCCTCCTTAGGACTGTAGTTAAGCCTTTACCATATTAACTGGAACTATGCCAGAATGCCAGTCTCTGTACAGAAGGAAAAATGACTAGAATTAACCGAGGATGTCTCGTTTCATTAAGCACATTATCTGTCTCATCTGTCTGCTGGGCCTGTCTATACGGTGCTGTGTTTCTTTGGAAGAACAAAAAACAAACGAATCCCTTTTGATGTGACATTACTAGAAACATAACCGTTTTAAAGAAGGTTCAGATGGACCTAAAAATATATATTTTACATTATTTCAGAAACCGGGTGTTTTCAATAAACAATTTGTTTTCTAATGGTTGATGCCAATTTTTTTTAAAGTTTTTAAATGTTTTACCAGATTTATTAAATGAGAAATGTAGTAAGGTGGGTGGTGGTTGTAGCTCAGTGTGTTGGGACACTGGGCTATGAAGCACTGGGTTCCTGGTTCAAGCCCCAGAACAGACAAAACATGGAAGTCAGAGCACTTCCAAGGTGCCAAACCCACAAATGCTGGCAACCCACCCAGGACTGCCCCCACCCCCAACAGCACAGCCAAAACAAAGAAACACTTCCACAAGACAGAATGATGGCATAAAATCAAAATTCTCCAACCACCTTTTATTTGACTTGTTTCATAGAAAGTGAGTAAAATTACAAAAGTTGAAAAACATGAAACATGAAAAACAAAAACAGTGAAATGTATAAAGCACCAAAACATGGCAGTGGTGAAGGCACCATGACTGTGATTCCTCTATTACTTCACTCCTGCACAGTGACAACTGCTTCTGGCATCTTCTCTTCAGTCACTGAGCCAGTGAGGCGAGACCTCTGATGGCGATGCACGTCACGAGAGGAAGGTGCCTCGGCTGCTGCCCGACCTCCGCCCTCAGCACGCCGCCTTCCCCCCTCCTCAGAGACATACCCGAGGAGGCAAACAGACGCTCGGCTCTCTCGTAAACATCTCCGGCCCCACCGCTGGGAGGCCCCTCCCCCTCCCCCAACACACGCCGCACCTGGAACGGGAGCGTTAACCACTACATACCCACGGTGCGTGATTTAAGGAAATAAAGGCAGGAACGCGCCGTTCTAGGCGCCTTGTTCATTCGGTCATTACTTACACAGAGTTCCAGGGTGCGCAACGCTTCCGGGCTGCAGCACGTCTTCAGCAGAGCGAGACATTCCTCCGTCATCTCTGAGGGCAGGAAAAGCAGATGTTAAATTTACAGGGGTTTTCAGGCATCTCCTGGCAGATGAAGTTGACCACATGGGTGTCATTCCAAGCAATCCCTGCCTACAAGGTTAAAACCGCAATTTTCAACAGTCATCAAAGTTTTCTTACCATCCATGGCGCTGACAGTGAGGTAAAGAGCTGTGAGCGTCGGGGCCAGCTGGTCCGCCTGGGCCGTCTGCTCCAAGAGCTCCAAAATCGAGTTCTGTTCCTGAGACTCCGCGGCTGTAACGTGCCCCAGAGACGCCCTCTCATCCGGACACGCCTGGTCCAGCTGAAACAGGGGAAAGAGCAACCATTTAAGTTTGCTGCATTGATGGTGACTACTGCCACCATCATTCAGGGACGTGACCTCTCGGCGCCGCTCACCGCCCTGTGCAGAGGGCTGACAGCGCCTGGCTCCCCCAGGACCTCCGAGAGTTGCTGGAGTAGAGAGGACCTTGTGCTGAGCGGCAGAGCGGAGAGCAGGTGGAAATGTTTACTGAGCATCGCCATTTCTACCCAAAGAGGAAAACAGGTTAATAAATAGGTGACATCATGAGAATGGGGCAAACGTCGGGCCGGAAAGTGCTAAACAGCACTTCACCTTGTCTGAGGTGGGTATTTGCTGGAGCTCCTGTGACACCCGCCGCTGTTGTCCGGGGGGGGCCGTCCACTTCAAAACCTCCCTTAACGTCTGACATCAGGCACAGCTCTGTGGACGCCGCAGCGCATCAGACGGGACGAAGGGTTCTTGTTGAAATAAACCACTGATCTCAAAGTTCTCACCGAAATGTCCGTCGTGTCGGATCTCGAGCTCGGTGACGGCGAAGGCGATGGTAGTTTGGACGGGAATCTCCATGGTAACGTTGCTGTCCTTCATTAAGTATGCGTTGTCCTTCAGGAAAACCTGCAGATCGGTGCAGTTTGACAAGGACTTTGAAAGAAAATAGTCAACATGTGGCAGGGTAACAGATTCTGATAGGACACCTTCGGTTTGGCGAGTCCACAGAGGCTCAGTCCTCCTCCACACTGTCCTCCCTGCTGGACCTCCTCTATGACGGAACAAGGCTGAGTGGTCACAATACGCTCCTTCACAATCCCAAAGGTCCGTCTTGGCTTGTCCTTTGTCTGAAGGATCAGACAGTGGGACATATCCAGGAGCCTGAGACAAAGGGTTTAAATATGTTCAGTATATGCAATGAATTATGAGGGAAAAATGAAAGAAAAAAAAAAGCCTCTTTTTCAACTTAACAGGTTGTACGCTGGATATCAGGCGATGCAGGGTTGTTTTTCCCCCATGTTTGAGCTAACTCATCACTAACCGGCCTTTGCAGTCTCGCAGCAGCTCCTGCATGTCCACTTCTTCTTTCTTCAGACTTCCAAAGGACATGTGGAGCTTGGACGAATCTTTGCCCTCCAGGGTCACACTGGACTGTAAGGGGCTGAAGTTTGCACCCACATTTCCCTCTATGTTCTCACCATACGTTCCGGTGTATTTGAGGAAGTCTATCTCTGCTATTCCTGTTGACAGGCACAGATTATTAATTTCACTTTCATCGACGCGTCCACTGTCGCCACAGATGTGTACCTGGCTTTATAGGCGGCTCTCCTGTTAATATATCGTTGAGCTTGAAATCAGTGGGAGTGTATTTTGGCTTCTGCCAGAACCAGAGGCGTTTGCGCTCCACCACGACTGTCAGCACGGAGATGGTGTCGTTCGGGCTGGACACCGGGATCAGCGACCCTCCGACCTCCACCTCCTCCACAAAGTTCCGGGTAGCTGCGGCGAACATGTCCTGGCTTGACGCATCCAGGTTGTCAAAATTAAAAAATAAAAATAAATGATGTATCCATCTACAGTGTACCTTTATTTAACTGTGAGCATGAGAAGAAGAAAAAAACAGCTACATGCTAACAGTAATCCTAAATCTGGAAGCGCAGCCTGGAACTCCTCAATGTAAAAAAGTGAAACTAGTAGAGATATGATCGACCGCTTACCCCCTTCCTATCGTTAAGATCTGGACCGGGTTTCCTTGTCTGAAACCTTTGCAGGAGTGTTCTGACACTGTCCGTGTACACTGACACTCCTTCAGCTGCGGACAAAAGACGATGAAAGACGCTGACAGGCCACGCCCACAACCGGAAGCGTCAACGGTGTCAATGGTCAAAGCCCAATAATATTACTAAAATTAAATAATATTACTAAAAATAATAAAGAAAATCCTCTATTTCTAGTCGTGTGTACTATGCGTAATATAACTATGTATTGCTTATATCTATAGTCATTCCATAACTATATTAGTTACATTTCTTAATGCAAAACAATGATGAAAATGCTTAAAAAAATTATCTTACAATTTCCCTATACAGAATATTAACTGAATCTGCTGTAACACTCAGGACATTTCTTGTGTGCTGTTCTTTCTAATGTGCTGCTGGAATTTGTAAAATTTCCCTAAGGGAGCCATCACAAACTTATAAATTCATTATTCCATCCACTCATTCATTTCGCGATGGAATGTCTGTGATTTCAACATGATGTGTTGTTATTGATCTGCTGGTCCTGCAATATAGAGATGTATTCTTTTAAAAGTAAATGTTCAAAAGGAATTTTCATAGACCATAGTAAAACCTGAGCTGCAAATCATGTTTCTTCTTCCAAGGGCAACCCGTAAAATGATTAGCTTGCACCTCACTGCAAACCATAAACTGGTGACCTTTAACCCTGGTCCCATATATTTATCATGTCTCTGAAAAAAGTTGTGAAATAAGTAACATGTACCATATAAACAAAGATTCTTCTTAGCTACATACATGAGTTAATAAACAACATGGTGATATGGAGAGTCATGAAAACAGACAAAAAGGAAGCATCACAGGTTTTATTTGAATCCCAGAGAGCTTGAGGATAATGGACAGAGTGAAAAAAAGGTTTTGGTTTGATATTTGCTGCTGCTCTTAGTTGCACAGTCATTCATGTAGCCATAATAAAAGAAAGACATTCGCACAAAGGAAAAGGCAGTGCACGGTTTAAGGGGGGGGAGTCTAATTTTGTCTACGTTACAAAATAGAAAACATGAATTAAAATAGAATAGAAAGAATCAACTACCGGAAACAGCAGTGAGTAAGGCATCGGGCAAGTGCTGAATACATATGAACTTAAACAGAATCGATGACATGTCAAGTTTCATGTCAAGTAGAGAATGTTGAAGACCAGTTAAACTGACCAGTAGGTGACTGCATTTGACACCGATGTACAGTCAATGATGACAGGTAACTGTTTGTCAGGTGAAACCGAAGGCAAAATACACCAAAACATATCAACATTCTCATTCTCAGAATCTCAGCATCGACAGGTTTCTACAACCTTCAGAAGTGATTGTTGTTAAGGCAAAAGTGCAATAAACAGGATTGAAAGTATGTCCATTTCCTTTACTCAACTGGGTCCAATACAGATGTCACCAGAACTGGCCTGGATCAGAATGCAGCTCCAAATAGGGCAGCGTGTCACCACAGTTTAGGGAAGTCTAACTGGGAGAAGCCAGGGTCCTTCCTCAGCTCCCAGTATGTGTTGTTGCTCACCCAGGTATCGTCACTGGTCTTTCTGTGGACGCAGGAAAAAAGCAAGACTGCAGTCAATGGGCTGCTGTTGAACTCACCATATCTGAGGATCCGGTGAATCTCTTGCACTTGCCTGAAGAACTTTGGTTGGTGTGTGAGGTTTTTCTCTTCCAGCTCTTTCCGCCGCTCCCTCTGCAGCTCTTCTATCCTCTTTTTCTGCTCCGCTGCAGCCTCCACGTTTCCCTCCTCCAGCAGTCTGCAAGCGACATGTGGGCTCATTCATTATGCAAACAATCATCATCAATCCACTTTAGATCCTCAGACATTTTCAAGCGTCGAGTCGTTCAAAAAAGACATTGAGACCCGTTTCGCCTGAAGGGAAAATTATGGGCTTACATAAAACCAAGTGGACTAAAAAAAAAAACACATTTCTGCTGTCTTTTCCCTTTAAAACCATTCTTTTTAAAATCATAATTTGTGTTCTTGCATATATGATACATTAAACCTTGGTGTTAAACGCATTCTTTAAAAAAAAAAAGCCATTACTGTTACTGCTTTGTAAAAAAATTTTGCCTTTTATTTTATAAGGTCTGATGATTTAATCCAGAAATATGGTCAGAACAGGTTAAGTGAAATATAGCACATGTTATTAAAGCCCTGGAACAGTCACATGACTGTCACCTGACCACCACAACAGGATGTTAAGTATATGTTGCTAAGGTCAAGAATAAAGCTGGACAGATTAGAAATTCAGGCCTTCCAAATGAAGCCATCAAATTCCCCCTTTAATATTTTGTCCTACCTTTGGTCCAAACGCAGCCGGGTGTCTGTGGGTGGCAGCAGAGCTTTAAGGGACGGCTCCAGCTCGTTCAGCTCAATGGCAAACTTGGAAAAACCGTAATGATGCTCATAATCCACTGGCATTGTATCTGGACGGCAGAGAGAAAATCCCCTTCACTATGCTTCACAATGATATTATTGGTGCATTAATGAAGAAACCCATCGTACTGGCTTTCCAGACACATGTGGCCAATGGTGGCTCGCCGCAGTAAATGGCCTCGTTCCACTTTCCGAAGAGCTTGTGGATGACTTTTCCTTTACGATCAGTGATAACTGCTTCCACCTCATTCACGCGTGGATTCCAGTATTTCGACTGTGAAATGTAGAAGACAACCATTGAGTGCCGGGGGGGGTGTTGGGTGGGGCTGCTCATCACCCTGTGTCCTCATACAGTCAGCAGATGTTGCTGCTGCTGTGCAGCCCTGAGCCATGAGCTTCTGTTGCCCTTCTGGAGAATTTAATAAGCTGGGAGGAAACATGATGACTCCTGACATGTCTCGACTAGATATCCTCCACAGCTTGAGGGGAGGTGGCACGGGCGTGGGGGGGTATCCTTCAAAACACTAAACCAATTAACCTGCTCCTCTCTTAAAGGAGTCTTCCATACCTGACATTGCAGATATCGCTGCAAAAAAGGTTTATAGACTAATAACTAATGTGGCAGTATTTGATGTAGCTGGGGCTGACACATGTACCATATATGTCACTTGCAGCTGCGTGGTGAATGTTCCAAACATATGCTGAGTTTATGCAACTCTTTACTATATTGTCCTGCGTGTATGTGACCAGCAGACCTGTCTTTAGTAACTGGAGCTTCACTGGCTGCTCTATTGAATCTAACTTGTCTGTTGGGTTGGCTGTGACAGCTCTGATATGAGTTGAGAGTAGATCTGTTGCCTATAGAGCCAATGGAAGGCTGACAGGGCTGTGACCTCAGCCCTGACAGAACGGCTGCAGGACTCAGGTCTGCCCCTCTGAGCCCACCGGGCTGAGAGAAGGAGACGCTACAACAGTTATGAATGCGGGGATCGGGGTAAGCGGGGACAGAATGGAGGACAATAAGATGGTAACTGATGATCAGCAGCTTAATTAGCTCTACTGCAGTGGAAGTGTAGCATGTGGTGCGTATACAGGCTAATGTCATACCTTAATAAAAGTGATCTTGCACTGACAGATGTCACTGTTGTTGTTTTTGATGTTGATCTCTCCGTAGTGCTCGATCCAGCACGGTCCGCTGAGAAGGTTGTGGATGCAGGATGTCACATTTTTCCATTCATAGTGGTCTCCAAATCTAAAAGCAGAGATTGGAAATGTGAGACATGGGTGCACATTTATTTTGTCACAATCACCCCAGTCGCAGAGGCAGAAGACTCACTTTGGCAAATGCACATTAGTGGTGCCTATAGGAAAAATCTCCATTGATTTCCCCCAGAACTTGTTCTTACACCTCAGGTCTGCAAAAGATACCATGAAAGAAGATCATTTAACCCTTTCATATCCATCCATTCCAACACATCTTTGTCAATTTGTATATTTAATCACCTTGCCAGAAGACGTAGTCTTTAGCCTCTGCATGACAAGCAGAGATTGGTGGGTGGTGGCTGACCTGTGGTCAGAGGATTGATTGAGTGATGCTTTACGTGTCCTCTGGATGATCATGTGACCGTGATTGATGAAGTCTACGTACCTGCTCTGCCACAAACTTAAAGCCTTTATCAGGCCTGTCACATTCATACGTCTCTCCTAGAACGGGGTTGAAAGGCTTTCCTCCGATTCTGTAATAGCTGAAAGTGTAGATCGACACCACAAATGTGGCAATGTATACCTAACCAAACAGAGGGTGTAACGACAATCAAGGTTTGAGGCACAAGGATATGATTTAAGCATTTCTGATATTCTCAGTATTTCTACCGTCGTTTTCCCGGGCCAAAACACATTGGTCATTTATACGTCTATCCTACACCACTTTAAGATGAATGTTTTCAAAATGTGTCCATATTAAATGGAAGAGCAAAAATCACTGCGTCATCCAAGGCCAATGGTAGAGTCTGCTTACACGTTAGTGGTGTTTACAACCACGTCTCCCCTCATTTGCTGCTGGTTATTGCCACCTCTCTCTGGGAATATTACAGTCATCCCACTGACAGACAGAGGTAAAAGCAGCACAAAGGTTTCTTTTTGCCCTGAGCAAGAAGCCACCTCACCATACGCTGGTACGGGTCGGGCGTGTCAGCGGCCTTTTCCAGCAGCTCGCAGTACTCCAGCTCCTCACACATCCTCTGCAGGGTGTTAAGCGGCTCATTGAACTGGACGGGCATCTTCACTTTGGAGAGCTCTTTGCCGATGTTGTTCCTGAGGATGTCCCACAGGCTGATGTTGATTTGGGGGCTGGGGGAAGGAAGACAGGATCTATGCACAGGGACAAGACTCCCCTCTTCCACGGAGCCTGGAGGCATGAGATGGAAAGGTGTTTAATGCATACATTGTAATGTGTAAACCAAACCCCCCATAGAGTCTCTTTTTACTTGAATTTTGTTGGTCGGCGTCCTTCGCGTTATTCAGATTATCCGTGGTGATGTTGTCACTAACGTCGCTATTGCAGGACTCGTCTTCCGATACCTGAAGAATCCAAACAAAAACTGTAGCCCAGATAAGACATAAAACTTAATTCTACCCGCAGAAACGTCTCAGAAGGTCACTTTCAACACCCCGTCATAAAAAGATCTAATGTGTCGGAAATGAACGGTCTCAAATATGGACTTGACGTATTTTTAGGTTGACTTAATTAAGTAAATATGGCGCAATTTCCTCACACCGGCATCAGGATTCAGAGGCTATTGAAACATTTAACATCGTTAGCAGACAGAGCAAATATCCCATTACTGACAATTAATTAATTAATCTACTTTCCATTTCATCCTAAAGATGCTCTTACTGAACAGTAACTGCAGCAAAAAGTCATGGCCCATTAAAAATCACTCTTCGCATCATTACAATGGATCCATTAGGTGGTTCTGAACAATGGGCCTGGAACCTAATGGAGCTGCCTCCCTGTGAGGGTGGGAAACGCCACTATTGCTGGTGTTAGTGTTCTCTCACATCCACCTCAGAAGAACTGGTAGACAATAGGAACTCCTGAGCGTCAAAGAACTCATACAGGGACTCCGCGACGGACGCTCTGCTCTCACAGGACACTTGTTGGACGAGGTCATGGGTATCAGCTGTGGCGTCCTGTTTCTGGGAGAGATGACATTTAAAGGTTTAATAAAACAGCCTGGAGGGAGGAAAAATGGATTTGCACGAGTTATAATTCATTTATTATCTCTTAATAATAGAGTGTGTAGCTCTATAATAATACACACTTGGTCTACTGTCTTTTTATGGACTCACATGGGGCAGTCCTCCACCTCTTATCCTAATCACAAATCTCTAACCTTAACCCTGACCCTGACCTTAAACCACGTTTAACATCAATTTAGCAACCAAGTCAATTTAGAAACCCACTAAGAGCCCTGTAACAGTGTGACAAGACAAAATGTCCTCACTTTGCTAGTGAAATTTTGTATTCTGGTCCTCACTATGTAGCATTTACAGTAAAGATACACACACTCACACCTACCAAACCTGAGAAACTTAATTACACAGATGCAGCGTTTCTCATGGAACTAATCGTAACGTGAGCACATTTGTCTTTGCCTTGTTAATTATCCTAAAGATAATTCCAGAGGGATTATTAAATCAATGAGATTTTAATGTTGCTAATAAGCAGACCAGGTCAGTCGCTGAGGCAAATGAGCTCACGCAAACATTTATAGATGATAACGTGGTGAAGCGTCTGTGTCTGACACGTGCTCGGGGCAAATAACGTGTCTTTAGTCACAGCTACTGATGAGTCGGTGAGAGGAAAGCTAGCTGAGAGAATCTGAGTTAGAGTAAAAGACTGCCCAGTTATCCTGTGGCAAATTATAGGTGGGGCAGGATGAAAATAAAATGAATGATGGTAATAATCACAGTCATCAGGGCGAAGGAGGAAGTGGAGTACCCACCTGCACATGAGGGGAGACGTTTACTACAACGTCCTCAACGATCTGAGACTCAGAGTGAATCTTGCGCAGTCGCTCTTTCAGCTCAGAATTCTCAGCTACAGCCTGAAAAACAACAACCGGTTTAATGAGAGTTTAATGCACCGATTCAAAATATGAATGGAGTCACATCCCCAATTTCTATATGTGGAAAGTTAACATCTGCGTGATCACACAAGGACAAGAAACCAGAGCTTAGAGCTGAAAAGTATATTAAAATAAGCATATTATTCATACATTAGTGCCTGTGGAGGAGCTGTGTTGGTGAACACTGACTATCAGCATTTAAGGGAAGAAGCTACAGGACAATGAAGCTTTTCAATTGATAGCACAGAAACAAGCGCATGATTGTAAAGGAAACAGGTAGGCAGGGATGAGAGCAGCCAGGCATCCCTGCGCCAGGCTCGCCGATGTGTCACCGCGGGTACGTGGCGTGGGAGGAAATGGCATCGGAGAGGAGTGAAAATCTGATGCAAAATGAAAACCCTGACATATGTCCGGCAGCTTCCTGCGTGAAAGTGTCTGAGTTAGTGTGTTTTCACCCACCGCCGCCAACGCGTTCTTCAAGCCAACAACCTGTTGCGATGTAGGGGAGCTCGTGTCGTTGTCCAGATATTGTTTTAACCGCTCTCTCTCTGACGTCATGGAGCTCAGGGCTGATTTCATGGTACTGTGTACTGACAGAAAGAAGCGCTCTATTTTAATTTCAATGCAAATCTGGCAGATAATAATGGCAGATATGTGAAACATCTATTAGCTCCCATTACTCTGCTCGCCACAGAATCTTGTGTTGTACCACAATTGCGTGCATTGGTGCTTGAAAGTGAACATTACCAATGGTAAGAGTACTCATTTGTTTATCAGATTAAGATCATTACAGGCCCTCGGTGGTCATACAATGGAGCGTGCATTATCCTGTTGAATCAAATTAACTCAGAATCAAAGAGCGGCCACATTACGCAGAGCTGCGTGGCACAAAATATCTTGCATATGTCATATAGAAACCACATATTTCTGAAAAATGCAAACAAGAAAGGTGACACTTGTATTTTTCTACGCTTTTTAAACAGGCGCAGATGTAAAAGAATGAAATCAATCAGATTAAGAGGTGCTCAAAGACACCGAAGTCAGGGGGAGAAATCTGGGCGTGTTGATCCGCTTTCTCATAATCTGATAACTGCTATTATCTGATAAAGCATGTCACATTATTTGGTTTACACGATCACTTCCATAATCTGTTAATCAGATAATGATTGGATTTTTATGCTCAAGTAAACAGGCTCAGTGAGTCCGGTTCACTCAAACGTGGCTCACAGTTCGAGGCCACTCGACAGAAGTCCTCCTGCAGCTTGGTCACGTCAAGGCCACAAGGCAGGGACTCGCCCTCGTTCTTGTCGTTGCAGAGCGTGGTGGAGAGGTTGGGGTTGGAGGCATGGAGACGAGGCATGCAGCTGGGTACCTGCCACAGAGCCGCAGGAGTCAAACACAGACCCAAAGAGTTTTGTGCGTACCTGTGGTCTCCCCACACACCTGCAGCGTTGTTTTGACGTCTTTGTTGTTGTGCTTAACAGGCCATTTCTTTAGAAGCCTCTTCTCTTTCTTCGGGCTCTCGTATGCAGATACCTTGAGAGTTATTTTATGAAAAAAAAAACAAATCAATCAAGGGAAATGCTTTATGGCTGTGAGGACAGTCTATATTTAGCACACAAAGATTTAAGGATGACTAAAATAGAGCAGAGAAAAAAAAATGACAAAAGAGGAACCCGGAGAGGCAGTTTGTCATAACGCTGTCACATTTGGTGGTGGTCTTATTTAGTTAGATCTGCTCTGTGCACGAGAGCTACACAAATCACAAATAGTGCAGACCTGCAGCGTTTGGATGGATGGAGCAGAGTAGGTCCGATGGAGGGCTTCCATATTCTGTTGGAGGTGACTGAGCTCCAGTAGGTAGTCCTCACATACAGATATATCTGTTCATTTAAAGATTATGCAGTAAAAAAGCAGGAGAGAGAAAACCAGATGAATCTCACAGCTGAATTACAGCTTCTTTTAATTACCAATGACTTCATACTACAAAAAAAAATACAGAAACCAATTAATCCTGCGAGTCTCTAAATCATCATTTTATATGGTTTCACTTTACAACCAACTGACAAACCTGTCAGACAGGTATTAGTATAATTAGGAGTAATACATTAGGATGTCACAGAGAGCCGAGTCTCAGGACAACTGTAAATCATGGGGCAGCTCTAAGCTCTCACCTTTGGAGCACCTGTCCATGTCCTCGGAGGAGTGGAGCCAGGCTGCTACCTTACCCTGGCTGCTACAGGTTAGAGGGGAAGCTGCAGTAGTGTGCACGGTGGACTGTCTCCGTATAGACATGCACTGCAACGGCAAACGACATATGTCGCATATAAAATAAGAAAACAGTATCCATGAGTGCACCTTGAAGTGTTTGTCTATACCTTCTTGATGGGGGCGTTGTCAGGCACGCTAGGAGGGTTGGGGCGCCAATGGAAAGGATAGCAGACGACCTCCTCATACGCGGCAATCTCCTTCTGCCGATAGAGCCGGTGGTGACGCAACTTGGACACCCAATTATCAAACAGGTCCTGTTCTTTAAGCTGAAGGACACAGACACATGCACTTTAATGTTAGCATTCCGTGGCTAATCTGAATAACCCGTTCCTTTTTGTGCTCTTGTCCTTTACCTTCAAGTGATAGATGTTGTCTTCTGTGTCGAGGTCAATGCGCATTGATTTTTTCTTGATGGCCATGACCGAGAGACCCACATCAATGCTGCCTCTGAGCTTCCCTTTCTCCAACTGGAGGACGACAAGCACCGAGAGGAACACGTTTGATGCTAAACGAGGCATTTCTGTGTTTCAACAACAGCAACAACAATGTCGACTTCAGCAAAAGTCACAGCAGATTGGTGTCACTGACAGCGAGGTTGTGAGGGAACGGGGGCCTTCAGCGCCAAGATGGATGTTTCTGGGGAATACAGCCAACACAAACATTAGGGTGCCCTCTGCAATCCCTTTGATACTCACATCAGCGAGGCACTTGCTGTACTTGAGAATGCCCTTGTCCAGGGAGAAGTATCTCTGGAGGGGGAAGAGTGTGCATTCAGTGTCTGTGTCTAGAAATTCCTCTATATGCAACATGCCTGACAGCCAGTCTGAGGTCATGGCTGTGTGCTTGTGAGATTCTGATTAAGCATGATGTTAGAGTCCCTGAGAAAAACATATCCTGGTCTTGTGTCTGTTGTTGCTTCTCCTTCTCCTCCTTCTCCTCCTCCTCCTCTGGGTGAAAGTGATTCAGCTCTTACTGTACATCACCCGAATAAGCGCGTTGAAAGCAAAAAAGGCCAGAAACGCTCAGGCTTTAAATCAATACTAAATGTATGCAGCTCTATTAAGCAACAGGCCATCAGCTAATGCACGTCTGCGCGTGAAGACGGCATCACCGAGGCAACATCATCTCAGTGAAAGCTTTCAGGCTGAGCCTTGACCCAGGGCTCACGTGACTCGTCACTGGGTGATCTACCGAACAAGCACATTCAATTAGGTTAAGAGACGAACGGCGCGTGTCAGCAGAACGCTTTGTCGGAACTGACGTCCAGCTCTCCCCCCGTGGACCGAGTGGGCCTTTTTAAGGACCCCGCGGGTGTTAGCACGTACCGTATTATATCCCTTCAGTGGCCACCTTCTCTTCTTCAGTATCTCGCCTTTGTATTTCGGAGGTTCCGGGACATGATCGACACCTTCGCGCAGGCCCCGCACGATCTCCCAGCTGTCCTGTGGACGAATTACACCAAAACAACAGCGTGACACATACACATTGAATTCACCATGCTGGTAAACCATAAGGTTCAGAGGATTTTTTTCTTCTGCTTTTTATTTATATCACAAAACCAGAATAACTGATGCCTTTCCTGAGATGAAATGCGTCTAGATCAGAGATGTTTTTACTGTTCAGCTGTTCCAGAACGTGACTAAACAGCATTCGTTAAGCAAGCCGAGCGTGTCTACAGTGACCACCCCCGTTTCTGAAGGGCACTGGGTGATGAGGGGGGTGTGGTCCCTGGGCACGTTCAAGCCGTGATTCAGCCGTCACTAAATTACCCGAATGCTCTTCCGCAAGGTCATGACACCTTCAGGGAGAAAATACGGTGACGTAACTGTGAACAGCGTGTGCTGTCAGCAAGTCTGAGTATGTAAAGAGCAACCGTACAGTATTTATTAAAAATGAAGCCATAATCTACTAATAACATCTACTAAGCATCTACCGGCAAATTTTAATTAACAGTCGAAGGCGTGGCCGACTAATGGCCAGCTTTCATTTTTTAATGATGCTATAGAAATCAAAATATAGTGTAATATTTTAGAGCAAATCCACATTTCTTTTTCGATTTTCGTAAACGGAATTCCACTTTTTGAATGTGACTATTCCGATAATGGAGTAAAGTACCGGTATTTCTATTGTGAAAACTACCAACAAAACATGTTCTTCAGATGAACGAGAGAAAGGCAGAGAGTCTGCGTGTTTAAATACTCGGGTATTTTTTTTAAACAAATTTTAAAACAAATTATAGGACAATAACCCAAAAGCACCCAAGTTGGGGTTTCCAATCAGCGTTAGTAAGCCCTTCTTTGACTGTACCCCTGAACCTGAATAACAGAATGCACAAGGCGGCAGCAAACTGTACATGGAGATGATGAGTGGCGAGGTCAAGCTCCTCCCATCACGCACACACACACACACACTGTTACCTTTTCGATGTCATGTAAAGATGAGGAGCTGCTGTTGCTTCGCGACAAGGATGAAAACATCTGGGATATGAATGAAGTGAACTCCTCTGTAACCATCTTGCCGTAGTCTTCCTGATGCAAGTTATGGCTGTAGCAATAAGACCGTTCCTCAGCTAAAAAGAGAGCGGGAAGAGGCAATTTAAGAAGCACGCCATTTAAAAGCCTTTTAGTCGGATCTCACTAAAAAATGCATTAGCCTATTCAGAGTCATTAGCGCCCCCCCCCCCCCCCATCGTGCAGCTGAATATGCGACGTAGTGAGAGACGCAGAGTTCACAACATCAGCAAATGTGACATATCTGGAAGAGATATAGCAAATGGAGAGACCTGAGGTTTGAATAATACATTACTCCTCAGCATCTAACTGATCGATTGTCAGAGGAACGTGCATCTAAAGGAGAAACATGTTTACTTGTTATTAATCAATAATATTTTCAGACTCCTGGGCCAAATGAGGGCCAAAGTTTTCATTTTTCTGGTTGGACCAGACTATATGACATCACACACAACATTAGAACCTGTAAAATAAAATCAAACATCATGAGTAACACCTCAGCTCTACTAGTGATGGTTGGGGCCGATGTCATTAGGTGCAGAGTGATCTGTAACTGACAAAGCAGTGCACAGCTGGTGTTCTGGTGCAGTGGCCGTAGGGCTCAACGCTAAACGGGGAGTGCATGTGTAAAGATGTAGACTCAGTGTGAACATAAGTGGTTCTGTTTAACAAAAGCAGCAGCTGGCAGTCGGATATGGGAGTCTGCGGCACCAAGTTAACGGTTGTATTTTCTCTACTTGAAATAACACCATTAAGAAGAACGTGGTACACCTTACGCTGCAAGGCATTCATTTTAGAATCTTTCGAACTCTGATGAGCATCTAACCATCCTCTCCTCTCCTGTTTTAGTCATCCACTCCCCACTGATCTCATCATCTGACATCCTTCAGGACAACCTCTCCTGTGATACATCGCTTAAATGGAGGTGACACAGCACTATCAGGCGTCGCCACTCCTTTAATTAACTTTCTCACACAGGGTAATGAAGCACCGCTCTAAGTGGTCCCGATAAAGGATATTAGACTTCCGAGTCTGTGCTGCAAGGCTGTGGGTCGTCATGGGAATGTTTTTTTATGATCCAGAGGAGAAAGCAGACGCTAACAGAACAGCACCCCACCGCGAATATGAGAAATGTCTGAAACCAGCAGGTGAGCATTTGCTGACGTCACTGCTGGCCCTCTGGCACTACTTCCTCTTACTGGAAGCACATTTTCATGTACATATTAGAAATGATATCTGCCAGGTGTCATGGAAGCAGACACTTTCCCAGTAAGCGCTCTAGAACCAACATCCTCCCTCTGTTGACTTGCTCTCAGTTGTGGATGATGCAGTTCATGTCTTCTTACCACAGTTACTAACTGCACTGCACGTGGTTCCTAGGATCTGCACGGTGCACTTCTGTTTCCTGACAGAATTAAGAGTCTTTTGATTTTAATGGCTAAGCTTGTTGTATTTTGTATTTATTTCTGTTGTTGCTGACTGAAGTTAATTTATAACTAATGCTAATGCTTAATGTATTATAATAATAATAATACAGAGGGCAGGTGTTAAAGTTATTAAAGCGCTTGTCTCTCTTTGACCTTTCAGTCCTTGAATGATCAAAGATCAAAGCTTCTTTGATCTTTTAAACTCCAGAGTTTCTATTGATCCTATTTTTAAACGTGTTTTGGGGTTATTTCAGTGCTGCTACATATAGGTTCAGGTCCCTTTTTTAAAAAATATAATAAAGCTCTAAATCTTCAGCTGAGAAGTTGGCATTGGGCTTTGTGGAAGTTACAGATGGCTTCATTTCCTTTTAAGCTGCACTAATATAATTGGCAGAAGCTGAAAGCCCTGTATTACATTTGTCCATGTTGCAGATGTTCCTCCGTCCGTCCGAGTCGAGAGGCTGCCAAAAGGATGCAAAGCCCAGCAGGCTTTCAGGCATCATTAAGGACGTGACTCACCAGAATCACCGTCTCACGGTCCCGCCGCCACCGTGCGACTCTCAGCAAAGCGGAGACTAATGTTTACAGAAATGGCTGCTAATTTGAAGCCGGAGCTGCCTGTAAAAGACTCTCCCGCTGATCAGAGGCAGCATAGCTGCAGTTCGGTGATGGCGAGGGGGAACAATAACGTGAAGATACTGAAGGAATCAGCTCCAAGGGAAAATTAAGTCATTTTAAATACATTTAGAAAGGATACTTTTACCAACCATTGAGGATAATTAAAATGTTGGAGGTTCCTTGAACTACATTGCTCTTTTTATTTGCTTATTTATTGCAAAGCCCAACTTTGACTATTAAAAATATACTCTGACAAGCTGCCATCTTAGCAAATAGCAAACACTTGCAGCCCTTCTAGGAAAGGCTGCAGCTTTATTTGAGTGGCTTTTAAAAATACCTTTCGGCCCAAGGAGAGTCCAAATAGATTCAGTTCCATGTGTAAAGAGCAACAACAGAACATTAGAGAGATGGTTTCAATGCTATGGATGATCGGTGAAGGTCACAATCAATAAAAAAAATAGATGTTGATGATTCAGATATGGAAGATGCTGC
Source organism: Takifugu rubripes (assembly GCF_901000725.2). NCBI lineage: Eukaryota > Metazoa > Chordata > Actinopteri > Tetraodontiformes > Tetraodontidae > Takifugu > Takifugu rubripes. Next base: position 13,162,549 of record NC_042291.1, on the reverse strand, counting down.
AAAGAGGTTTTCAATCATGTGTCTCTCTCTCTCTCTCACACACACACACACACACACACACACACACACACACACACACACACACGTCAAGATTTTAGGGTTGATATGTCTAAAACTGACTGGAGGACAGAGGAGCGGCAGCAATATCTGATGGCAGCGTGAATCTCTCATATACTGGGATGATTGAAGGTCTAGATAATTACTGGTGCAGCGGATGTTACACTGATGTCTCGCTCCGACAGAGAACACCGAACCACCCTGATCCGATCGAAGATAGTAAAGATTACTCAGTAAAGCAGCAGTAATTATAAGTAGGCGCCAAATAATAAAACACTTTTTGAAAGCACAAAAGAATAAATTATGTGGCTGGGTTTTAATTCAGGTGTTGATGGTTTTACTGTTTAGGCCTGTGGACGGTTTAAATTATTACATTTTACATCGTTTATCTGCAGACGACCAGTGCTTGGTGGAGTAAATTACAATACTTAAATAAATTAAGTGTCAAGTAAGTGTAAAAAATGAGGTCAGGAGGTTCTAGTTGGTCCTGGGTGGAGGTCACTTTAGTTAATCACTTTCCAGCTTAAATCTTTCCTTGAAAGTCTTGAGGAGCATAAACGGAAGTAGGGCACACCGAGGCCCATCTCCTTACATCCGTCTGCAGATTCAGGGCATCCAAGGGGTCTTAAAGGCTTTCCTAGTTTAAATATCCCTGGAGCGGCACCGCAGGTCCTTACAGTAGCATGTAGCAGGCCGTTTACCTCCGAGCACTGAGATGAAAGTGGCCTCCTCCCGGCTGGATATCTATTATTCAGCACACATCTCTGCATCAGGCATGTTTGCAAGGCTCCGTCTGTGGCCGCGCCTTCTCTGACAGGGGTGCACAGATGGCGGCGCTCGCTTCTAATCAGCTTAATTCATGGCGTTTAGAGGTCGCCAAGGCTCCTCCAAGGCTCCTTCAAAAATTCCTCATCTCCCAGTTTTCTCTAGTTCAACTTTTAGGTTAAAATAAAGAACAGAAAAAAGGAGTTTGGCCCAACACGGAACTCATTTCCAAGCATGGAATAAGGATTATGCAGAGACGGATGGAGCTCGCCTCCCTAACCTGCTGCGTGGGACCTGTTTTTCTTCATGTATTGCCTAACACATGACAAGCTCTCATCACACCACAATGCATCCTGTTAATCAGCCACATCCTCACCGCCCTCCTACGCCCCCGATCGTCCTCTCTTAACCTCCCGCGTCCCTCCCCCCTGCAGGGGGTGAGTCTGACAGCCTCATAACTCAACACTAGTTCATTTGGCTCATTAAGCTGCAGAGTTGAGTCACAGATGAGCTGGATACTCACCGAAGAATAAAGGGGGGGGGGGGGTCCTAAACATCCTAGAGTTTGGGGAGAGAGCTCTCAATCTGGTCTCTGGGAGTGATGGGATTCAGCCTCTGCTTCTTCCAAATGAAAGATTAATGGCTGTTCTGCTGCTCTGATTAGGATGCAACAGTAGAACCTGCGCATCGATGATCCAATTCACTCTTTAGAGTCAACCTAATGTGCACAACACTGGGAGGGCTGTCGTTAGATGGCTTAAGAGCTGACGTGGCTGTTGGGGGGGGGGGGGGGGGGGGGGGGGACATCTACAACAGCACAAGCAAGCTCCAAGTTGTTCAAGCAGATGCATTTAGACATGGCGTCGCGTGTTTCCCTATAGTGAGCAGAAATAAACTCTTCTGGGAAAGGTCTTTGCCTCGTGCCTAAACTCTTTGTATGTGCTCCGGTCGCTGTTGTGTTTTTTGGTGAACACACACACACACACACACACACACACACACACACACACACACACACACACACACACACACGAACACACACGGATTTTCAGGCCCAGATTTGCCACTGCTGAAGTTTAATTTGCAAATCAAACGTTAAAAAATAACCCGGAAAATCAGCCGCAGACACCCGTTACTCCACTGCCTCCTCAACGAAGTCAACAAAATCATCAAACTTTTATAGATATTAAATATCACATTCAAAAGCAGAAACTTTTCAATGATGTAACGCTGAATGAGGATTCCATTTTCAAACTATGAGCTCTACATTATTTAAGCGAGAGGGGGCTTCCATCCTTTAAGATTGTGAGGATTATGAATAATAAATGAAGGATGACCGAGACGAGGGCGCTCCAGCGATAACATGCCGTCACTTGTGGAGGGAACTCCCGTCATGGTTAAAACCATTTCTACTGAACGTCAGCCGGACTGTCTGTTCTGTCTTTAGATGTACCAAAGAGGCAGCAGCTAATCTTTGGGTAAAAAAAAGGATCCGAACTTCTCCATCATTACTTACGAAAGCCTGAAATTGAATCCACCTATAGAAGACACATGAAAAGGGAAAAAAGGGTCCAGTAAAAGAGGAAACACCTGCTGCCACATCCTTGGCACACTCAGGGCGGCTGAAGCGTCGATAATCTAATTTCTGTGTTATTTAGTGCAGATAGAAGTGAAGATCGGTGCTGGAGGGTATTACTTATAACTGCAGCCCTCATGACCTCATTCATTCATTCATGTTCCTCAATGAGGGAACCACAACAGGAACACCAGAGTGAAGAAGGTAAAAGTAAATCCTGACTCTTGAAGAATGGCGCTTCTCGTTTCCTGCACACACACACACACACACACACACACACACACACACACACACACACACACACACACCACAACCAACGACACCATCTTGCCAACATCTTCATCATCCTCATGATCTCATCTACTGAACAACAACAGCTACACATTATTCCCACTTTAAACACGTCTTGGTTGGATCTATAGGGTGATGCAGACTTACGGGCATTTAACTTGTTGGTACTTGTCACGGGAAGACGGACTGGAGTTGCCATGGAGACCAACGGAGACTGTTGGCGTGCAGAAGGTAACTTGTCGATAAGTGTCTCGTTTGGCTTACAAGATTTGGGCAAGAAATGTGACAGCAACAGTTGAAAAAAGTATTGCATTATTTTGAGCGAGACAAAAAAAACAAGAAAAGGAAACACTTACCTTGATATTTTGAACTAATCTCCAGTCAGGAGGTCTTTTAATGGAGCTCAGAGCAAAGAAGACATCCATCTAGAAGCCAGCAGCCTCCCACGGACGGTGCGAGCGTTCCGCTTCACCGTAGCACTCGGATGGAGCCTCCATCATGCCACCCATCGGTGTCGCTGGCGCTTCTGGAAATGTACAAAAAGACGAAAGCCGCGCGTAAAGACGCACACGTGCGCACCCTCGGCGCAGATAACGTCAGTCTGTGTCTAAGAGGAGGACGAGAAGGAGGAGAGGGAGGAGGAGAGGGGGGACCCGAAGTGACGGACCGAAGCCAAACTCCAATTAGAATGACGTCAGGTTAGCGTCACCCCCCCCCCCCTCCCCCACCCAACACCACACCACCACAAACACATCAGTGTTTTTATTTTTATTTATTTTTAATTACGGAGATTTTCCAAGTATTCCAGAGGTGCTTCTGTATCTGATGGGGTGGCGTGACGTCCACCTTATCTTGAAACTAGCACAGCCTTTGTTAGTACTCATGTTTAAATCAACAAATAAGCGGAAAAAAAACCCAACTATTTCAATGTCCTCGTACAATTTTAATAAACCTGTGATATGCTGCCATCTGCTGGCAACATTGGTGACTCACAGGGTGTTCAACAAATATTATAATATTAATATTATTATTAATTAATATAATGATTATTGCACATGCGCGATCAACATGCAATCTTGAATCTATACGTGCAAATTAAAAGATACTTGAGATGACTATATATTTTGAAATATATAATAGAAAGTATCAACCTTTTACAAACTACCATTCCCTAAAAAAACGATGAGCATTTAAACTGCTGATGCTGGCCTGGTCCATTTTTCTTTTTCATGTCTTTTTTCTCCACTGAAGTCCAAATGAAAAGCGGTTATATCTTCCAGGGCTGCAGGCTTGCCGCTCAAGGACTTTGCTTTCACAAAAATAACGGCTTGCCTTTCAGAGCGGCAGATTTGACTTCAACGGAGAACGCGTGCAAAGGCATGTTTTCTATTCACGCAAGCTCCAAGGTTACTGCGGTGCCTACAGCATAATGCAGAGATTGATTTCATAACCCAGGCAACGCAATGATCCGTGCCGAACCCCGGGTCACATTTGTGGAGGGAAAAAATCCAAACACGGCACAAATTGTCTCTTTTCAAAAACGGAATGACCACAGTCTTCAGATGAGCTGTAATTTGAATTCAGGGCCATTAAATATTTCTTCTGTGTGGAAGGTGCAGGTAGACTGAACTCCTTCAAATAAGCTTTGAAGGTTTTCTTTTATTCCACCCTTACAATCATCAGAAATGGCTTATGGGAGCTTTATATAAGACTGTTATTGTGTAACAGGCTGCAAAGTTGGATGAAGTGAAATATTTGAGAACTAGCATAAAAAAAATCTGAGGATATCTTCAAATCACATGTCGGAAAAATCATAGTTGTTTTATGACGAGGATGTTTAAAAAGTGAATTAAAATAGCTATTCCATTTAGCCGCGGAGATAGCAGCAGTTAATCCCAAAGAAGTTGTGTTTTCTGCCTGTAGCCACACTGTCCCTGAGATCGACAGCTGCTCCTGTGACGGAGCTGTTGAAGCTCCGATGAGCTGCTGACTTGCTGAACGAGCCCTGGAGCTCCAGCAGGGTGAGGGCTGCAGCTTCCCCACGTCTGGCCGCCAGGCGAAGCCCAGAGGACGCAGGCGGCCTCGGCAGGACGCGGCGATGTGACGCGCTGCCCTGCAACGCCTTATCCCGCTTGGATGGGTCATGGTGTGATCCCACTCCTGCATCCGCCAGGATGAGACCAGATCCTCCTCTTGCTGCTGTCACTGGCTGAGTATTCAGCTCTGTGAGCCTTTTCTCTCCTTCGGACTCTAATTCTAGCTGGGACGGAGCCCACTTGTACTGGTGCGAAGGCCGCTCTGCGCCTGAGCTGTGGTGGGAGTTGCTTTCTTTGCTGCCTGGTGACACTTGCTTTAGAATTTCATCAAATTGGACTTTAAAGTTTTCTCTCTTCCTAGGTGAGATATCCTGGGACCTTGCAGAGGCACTTGTTATGTTTGAATCTGGAGGCTCAGTATACTGAGCTGTGCTCAAATCCGGTCGGTTTTGCTGGTTCGTAGCAAAAGGAGAAGCGCTCTGGTCTGGATTCAGGTGCCCAAGAGGGCCGTGGGCCGACCTCTCGACACACATCTGCTGTCTTCTGCATTCTCTCCTTGGTTTGGTGGGAAGAAACATGGGAATAGATGTTTCTCTCTGTCGGGAGAGGAACTCACAACGGGTTAACGGTGCTCAATGTGAATGTTGACCGAAACAACAACGCCGCTGGTTGATTTTTACCGAGTGTGATTTTGTCCGAGCGAGGTCAATCACGTTTTCACTGAAGTCATCTGTCTTTGGAGGCGCGGCTGGCCCGGACCCTTCCACAAACAAGCTTTGATTGACGTAACCGACATGAAAAGGTGGATGCAGTGTAGGAGCACTTTCTTCCTCTCTGATTTGTGATTCCACCTTCTGCATCTTTACCTGTGTGCTGCAGCTGGTAGGAGGTGATCCAGCGAGACCTCTCCAGATTTCTCAGCATGTTACACGTCCGCTCAGACAACGATGGGGACAAGTCCCAGTCATAGAGTTTAGGGTTGGGAAACACAGCCTTTGGAGGAGTGGGGTGAAACACCTGCTTCTGTCCCTCCGATTGCTGTGTGTGATGGAGTAAAATGTCACCAGAACAAATGTCTTGGATGATCAGAGATGATAAGAGCATTTACTCACAGGAAAGGATCCATATTCTTCAGCGCTCTTGCTGGTTTTTGTGGGGGACTCCAAGAGTTCGTGTCTATATGAGCTGCCTGTCAATGACAGTCCTCAGAAACGTCCTCAGAGATGTCTGATCTTTCACCTCTTGTCACAGAATGTGGCTTTCTTACCCTTTGTTTTCTTCAGCACGCTCACGTCTGAGTTACGGAACGGTCGAGAAGATGCCCTGACTCCAGGCTCTGGGTCACCTGGAGGGTAGAAGGATGGGAACATTGCAAACTTCGAGATGTGGGATGAATAAGGATGCTGCTTTGGGATTGGGTTGTTGGTCATTTTGTCCCTATTAGAACCACAGAAAGAGAGAAGAAAATGAAGCACCTAATAGACATCCCCCCCAAATATCTGCTTAAAAGACACAAAAAAGGCACTTACGCAACATTTACATCTGTTGGTTTTGGTAGGCTGAGAAAATGAAAAACAAAATAAATGTTATTGCTGTGTCTCATTATAAAGAACATATGCTTAAATGATCACGTTTAAGGGTTGTTGTCTACTCACGGATGGTCACCAAAACGGACTATTCTTTTCTTCCCAGTCCTATTACCGGACTGGGTTTGTCTGGTGAAGTAACAATTCAGAATTAAACTGCTGAGGACTTAATGTGCAGCTGTCCTTGACTTTCCTCCGATCCTTTTTTTCTACACTCACACAGAAAGAACGGCTTCTTCACGGCCACCCAGATAATGGCTTTGTGCTAACCTGCCCTCCATTTGTTGGCTGGAGCCTTGACTCCGACTAAAAGAGCAGATTCTGTGGTTTTAAAGCAACACTAAACACATGAAGGTTACCACAAAGAAACGACAAACATGCAGATCTCTGAGAATCAACTCGCTGACAGGTGAGCTGGTGGATTTCTCTTTCAGGCTTTGTTCTCAAACCTCAGATGTGAAGATGTGTTATTGTCCCGGTCCTGGAACCTTCCTTCAAGCTCCAAACTGGATCAAAAAGATCTGAAGCCTTTGTTGGCAGGTCTGGACTCCGTCGTCCTAGGATGCGACTTCAGAACTGGGTTGGGATTCCTGTGACAGCCGGACTGATTCTATTACCATGAACAATAGATCCAGGGTGGGTGACACCTAATCCGGCAGCATGTGAGCAGCTACATGTGGTTTAGAAAGCTAAAAAAAACACACAAACAATAAAAGACACAGCAACAATCTACCAAACCCAGACAGAATGCTGAGGCCTATTATAAATCTCATTTCAAATCAAGGCACAGTTCCATTTTACTCATCGTTACACTATTTAGGCAGATAATCGCTGCCAATCAAGCACACCACACAGCCTCCCAGTGCGAATCTGATAATAGTGCACAGTTGCTGTAATGGAACATGAACCCCAATAAAGACTAAATCAAACTGGTTCTGGATCCCGCGGGATGGCACCTGAGCCAAGCTGGGTGCAGGCCGTGTTGGGTTGCAGGGACTCGCGTTTGATCGTCTCTTATTGCTCCGCCACTTGTTCGAGCAAAATGTGACATCGCTCCATCCAGGAGATGCGTTCCACTCTTAGGCTGATGCGAACGATTTTCTGGAACGTTCTCTTCTGTGCTGCCATTAGTGTCATGAATATCTTTGAGAAATCAAGCAATTACATGCCCCCGTAAAAACAAAAAGGAATTTTAAAAAAGCTGCTGTTATATCACCGGGGTTTGCAGAACTTTTCCTATTACACAGCTGGTTTGTGTAATCCTCAACTCTGTTTGATGAGATTTTCCCCCAATTAAGGAATCTCATTCTGTAACCCCCAAGAGTGGGAATTTAAATAATCCCTGATTTTACGCAGCGATCCCAGAAGGCCTGAAGGTGCCCTGACTACATCTCAAGTTAGGTCTAATAAACTTTTTCTCCATAGTGAAAACAACAACAACCTCACTGCACAACAATTAAAATGAAACCACCTTTACTCTTTCTAAACCGTTTAAAACATCAGAAAACTTCAATCTGAGTTGGGAAACCTCTGATTAAGCAGCACAAAACCAGGATTTAATCAGTGAAGCCGAATCTCCCTGGATAAGCCTTGGTCTGCACTATAACAGCCAGAATTGTCTTGTTTGTTACCCTTAAAAAAGTGGGGGGATTCAACTCTCTGCTTTTTAATTGGGATTCCCACGAGACCTCGAACACTTTCAGCAAAATGCTCAAGTCCTATCAAGCAGCCTGAGCTAAGTCCAGTAACCAATTACCCTGCTCTGCCCCAGCGGAGCCGCTGCTCTCTGGATTACATTTCTTGCTGCTGCATTGTAAATGTGCCACCGCCTGCAGCCATTCCACATCTATAAGTGCAGATGCAAATTGATTCTTAAGCCCTATGGGCTGGAGGCAACACACCAAGTGGAAATCTGTTCAATCACAAGTTAACAATTATTTTACTTTCCTTTCCCCGACAAAGTGTGGATAATGTGGGCCAATCTGGGGTCTCCCACATGTGTTTAAGGGACGTGTAGTGGAGGTTTACTTGCTCTTTGTCACCCTCCCATCAATATTCAATGACTGAAAAGTCAAGTTTTTTACCATCTGAGGCTGCACTCCCCACACAGTAACTCTGTTTTATGAAGACGACCTGCTTTTGGCAGATTTACTCAAGTTCCATATTCCTCACATTTCGTGATCCTGGGTTTACCTGAATATGCTGTTTGGTAGCTGAGAATTTTTATTCATTTATTTCTGTTTGTGTGTGAGGTTTGGATGGTCTGTCCCTGTCTGCCTGGCTTTCTCTGGTGTCAGTCTGACTGGTGCAGGAACTACAGCCGCAGAGCTCCAGCCAGTGTGTGGGTGTTTGTGTGTGTGTGGGAGGTTTATTTACCACTTAACTCCACGTTTGTCTCCCTTCCTCTAATGTTGCCTTGAACATTTTACATCCAGCATACACACAAAGTCATGCTTATGAGTGTTTTCCAAGGTGCAGTTGCAAGAAACAGCACGTGAGCCTGTTTCAGTTACTTGTGCTTCGGCATAAATGGATCATCAAATGTGTTCATCTAAGTTAGAACAATAGACAAACACAGTCTGTTTTAATACATTCCACACAAAAACAACACAACATGTAAACACTTAAGTGCAGGGAGGAAAAAGTATGTGAACCTCTCGGCTAAAGACTTCTCCAAGAGCTAATTGGAGCCAGGAGTCAGAAAACCAGGAGTCCAATCAGTGTGAGCAGATTGGAGGCGTTGGTTAAAGCTGCCCGGCCTTATAAAAAACAAAACACAACAACAACAACAACACACACACACCAGAGATTGCTGTTCTCAAAATGCATCACCCGATGTGAATCATGGCTCCACACAAAGATCTCAGAAGCCCTACAATCAGCCGCATGAAGGGTCCCAAATCTTCATTGTTCATGTGTCCACGTTAAGACTGGCAAAATATTCTGTGGACAGATGAAAGCAAAATTGAGTCGTTGGGAAGGGGGGAAAAATGTCGCAGCACATTGACATCAAAGCCTCATGGCAACTGTGAGATGTGGCGACGGGGCATCGTGGTCAGGGCTGCGCTGCTGCCGCAGGGCCTGCGCAGATTGGCTGCCATTGGCAGAAAAAGGAATTCCCAAGTTTATCAAGACATTTTGAAGGAAAACTCAAGCTGAACAGAGGATGGGCGACAGAACAGGCGAACAACACCAACGTATAGAAGCGTATAGATTCAACAGAATTTGCTTCAACAGTGGAGAGTTCTCCTTTTGTGGTGGCCCAGTCAGGGAGTCCTGACCCCGACCTGAGTGCCGCGCTGTGTGTGAATGGTGAACATTTACACATTGTGTAAAACACACATTTTGAAAAACACAAAAACATCTCCTTTTCTGTGCAGAAATCCAAGCAATCCAAAAGGGTTCACAGACATTTTCTTGCAACTGCACTTTTCGCAGTCAACATCGATTAAATGCACCCAACTGGCAGCTTGAAAGTTTTGATTTTTACCTTCTTCTGTTTGGACTCTCCCTCTGGCCATGCGGGTTCGTCCAGATACTCCTATGAATACGTGCGCCTTTAATTGGTGCTGGGTTTGAGCACACATATTCCCCTCTCTCCTGCGATGGCCCGTTGACCTGTCCTGGGTGTGCTCCTGCCTCTGACTGCAAGGAAATACTTCACAAACAATCATTAAAATATGCTTATTTGTGTGCAGAACATGTCTCCAATAAACTAAAAGCAGAAAGACTGTCAGACTCGGACTCTTTTGTGAGGTTGCGGCTGTTAGAAGAATAACAATGCCTCATCCATCACACCATTCTCAGAAATCCTTGAGCGAGAATTTTAAAAAAGTGCTGAATTTTTGAATGCGCATTACATGTCACTTTACATCAAGGGTTGCAAATACCAGTTAAAATTGTGATGCAGATCATTTATTATTTCCCAAAAACCAACCGTGCGACTCTTATTAGCATCTTTTCTTCCCCACCCCATTTTTTGTTCCCTGTTAAACAACCTTATTTAAAACCGATGGTGTCCAAATGCAGCACAGCAGAACACCGAATTCTTTCTGGGATTGTATTATGTGAGGTATGGAATATTGAGCACCTGCCCCGCAGTTATTTTTCAAATGTTCTTGGCAGAAAATATGTATGCGCGGTGCTGCTGCAGCTACATCTCTGCACAGTCCACAGAAGAGCGCAGAGAGTTTCCTCGCCTCTCCTTCGTAATCGGTCTGAATCTATGAATCTATTTGACCAGATCTGCTCCAAGTGTGTAAGGGGAATCAGCTGCAGGCTGTTTTACGTGCAAGAGTGACTGAATCATTGTTTTGAGGGCATCACTTCTTTGAGAAACTCGGCTGCAGGAGCATCCTCCCATCTCAAGGCTACTCCTTTAACTCTTGTTGTGATTTGGAGCGCCTCACTTGGTCTCCGCGGCGCCTTTCACCATGACAACGTTCGACTTCTCTGATGTAGAAGCGTTTTTGGACTGCCACCCGGACCTGTTCGAGGAGTACCTCGTCCGGAAAGCGAAATGTGACCAGGTAGGCAGATGGCTGAAAGAACATCAGCCGTCCAAAGTATCTGCAGCCGAGGAAAGGCGCGGCGCTCCCAGGGATCAGACCTGGTCCACCAACCCGGAGGCACTCCGGCGCAGATCGTCCCACATGGAGCTGCGGCGGAACTTTGCTCGGTCCAAAGCCACCACCGCGCATCGGACCTACGACGAGCATGTGAACCTGAGCGAATACGAATACGAGTCCAGCATGAGGCGCCGTGCGCTCCTGCGTAAAGCCAGCTCCCTGCCTCCGACCACCGCGCACATCCTGAGCGCTCTGCTGGAGTCCCGAGTCAACGTGCCCCAGTACGCCTCCAGCGCCATCGACTACAAATACAGACTCAAGGAAACCAACGAAAGGGAGTTTTTCTTAGAGTTAGTCAAAGACATTTCCAACGACCTGGACCTGACAAACCTCAGTTACAAGATATTGATCAACGTGTGCATCCTGGTGGACGCGGACAGGTGCTCGCTTTTCCTGGTGGAGGGGCCTGCGCACAAGAGGACACTGGTGTCCAAGTTCTTCGACGTGCACTCGGGTACCACCGTCAGACCCTCATCCAGCACCCTCAACTCCAACGAAGTCCAAGTTCCGTGGGGCAAGGGCATCATTGGCTACGTCGCAGAGCACGGAGAGACTGTAAACATCCCGAATGCTTATGAGGTAAATGCGCCCTGACAGTTCGGTGGGGGGAGTGAAGCTTATTTTCCTAGTTCCACTCTATCTGCAGCGTATTCTCTAAGAATGAACGATACGAGACACGATAGAATTCCTAGAATTCGACAGCATGCAAACATTCGAATCAGCTTTCTACATTCCACATTGCGCATCTATAGGCCAGCGCCACCAGTTGCGCTCCACATCATTATATCTTGGCCCTGGGCTGCTCAGGTTAAAGCACCGTCACGATGCCTGATCCCCTGAGCGCTGTCACTGAATCACTGCAATGTTGGAGACATGTGTCAGCACAGGCTCTGGATAGGTTTTTTCTTTATATAAAAAAAAATCCTTAATATACTTTTTTTGTATAAGATAGTATAACACACACACACACACACACACACGCGCACACACACGTTTAATAAGATGCATTTTGATGTGCATTCCAGGACCACCGCTTCAGTGACGAGATAGACAAGCTAACGGGATATAAGACACAGTCCATTTTATGCTTGGCCATCTGCAACAGCGATGGGGAGGTTATCGGTGTTGTACAAGCCATCAACAAAAATCCCATGGGAACACCCTTTACAGAGGATGATGAGAAGGTGAGACTCGTAAACATTCATCTGAACCGTGTTAGTAGGTGGACTGTGCACTACTTTCTGCTGCATTCTTTATTGCTGCAGCGTTGGCTATTAAGGACATTTACAACTCACAACACACACACACACACACACACACACACACACACACACACACACAGAGTTTACCGTGCATGAAAACTGTTGATCCGTGTACCGTTTGCACTCTAAATCTTTTTAATGGATGTGGAGAGTGTTCCCTCAGAAGCAAATGGAAGGGAAATGAAGAGAGGTCAAGCCTTTAGTCACATGAAGCACATAACGACTGACTGTGCTGTATAGGTGTGTATAGATGCTTTGGAAACCGCAAACACTTTCAACTGCTCTCCATGCCATCTCTTTGACACGCTAAAAACTCAAAAGCATTTTGAGTTTTACATGTGTTCACAGTGTAGTGATCATCCTACAGGGAGTATCAAGTGGGCAAACAACCGAACTGGGCTCAGGTGATACAGTCTAAGATGATAAATCTCTGCGAGGCAAAGGGGGAATAAACAGCTGGGAAAAGAGCTTGAAGAGGATGGAGACATCTGACCACAAGATGGCAGAATAAAATTATGAAGGGAAAAGGGGTTCGGCTTCAAGATGCTGTGAAGCCTCAGATAATAACTTTAGCCAAAGATTTGGGTTTGTAGAAATCAGGGAATCAAGAATAGAACTCTGAATATAGCTCAAGGAAGACTGCCTCTGTCTTTGAGCTCTGCATTTGCTGAAAATAGAAACTGAGGCACGTTGGGACATTGAATTCTGATAGATTTAGGCTTCATCGACGGGGGCTCTCTTTGAAAGAACATAATCAAAGTGTTCAGCCTCTCCAGATAATTTTCATTACACTTTCTTTATGATCTCCATGTCTGTCAGAGTTGATTTTTTCTTCTTCGATTTGTTCCTCAGGTGCTGCAGATGTATCTGCCTTTCTGTGGAATATCCATTTCCAATGCCAAGTTGTTTTCAGAGTCTCGTAAAGAGTATGAAAGGAGTCGGGTAAGAGACAGAACCAGCGTGTTTACAAGAAAACAAGCGTTACGTCGTGAACAACACTTTTATAATGCTTCACTGTGGTCATATAGGCTCTGTTGGAGGTGGTCAACGACCTGTTTGAAGAACAAACCGACCTGGAGAAGATTGTTAGGAAGATCATGCAGCGAGCGTTAACTCTGCTGCAGTGCGAGCGCTGCTCCGTGCTTCTCCTCGAGGACATTGACTCACCGGTCCACTCTTCCTCACCTTTTACAGTCTCTCCTCACAGATCCATTTGCCTCGACTTCATCATTTAATCCACCTGGCCTTTCCTGTGCAAAGCGCTCTTATCTCTGCTGTGCTGTCTTGTCTCCTCCCGCAGGTGGTGAAGTTCTCAAAGACGTTCGAGCTCATGTCGCCATTGTGCACCATGGACCACGACATTAGGTGACAGTGGCAACAGGAAAAACACACAGAAATGTTATGTACGGTGGCATAAGTGGAAATAAGAACAACATACATTACAGTCCTGCATTCAGAGCTCCTCTCCATTCAGAGTTGTATGTTCCTCTTTGACTCAGAGATCAAAATGTATGTTTTCCATGTCTGTATCGTACTGCCAGCTAATGAGGTCACATTTATTGTGCGAGTTAGCAGGCAAACCGGGCCTTCAGGGCACAAAGGGAGATTACAGACCCGCTTGTTTTTTACCTTAATTAGCACAGAAGCTTTGGTTAGTTTAGCTTCTTGTAGCAACGTTGTTATTGGCCCGAGGTGACACATACTTTGCCTAAAGGTTGTCAATCAGAAGGTCCAAAACAATGGAAAGCAATAAAAAGGGCCGTGTCTGCCTATAAAAAACACATCTCTTTATCTTTAAATGCTCAGATCTGACAGTTTTTTCCTGTTTTCTGGGCCGCATCAGCATGGAGAAGCTATCGTGTTCAGATTGGCTGATTAATAACAGCATCGCTGAGCTGGTGGCGTCCACGGGACTTCCTGTTAACATCAGTGACGTCTGTCAGGACCCACGCTTCGACGCCGAGGTGGGGGCACAACGAAACCATTTGACCTCAGGCGAATGTAATGACCGCAACTTTCATGCTCGCGGCTATACGCAGACCCTTCTCCTGTCTTCTCACCCCATCCTTACAGGCAGATCAGGCCTCAGGTTTTCACATCAGGTCCGTCTTGTGTGTTCCCATCTGGAATCGGACCCATCAGATCATCGGTAAGTGACCCGGAAAACAGCCAATCGGCTCAGAACCCGGAATTAACAATGGCGGACGTGTGCTTTTTCTCAAGGTGTCGCGCAAATTCTGAATCGCCTGGACAGAAAGACGTTCAACGATGCAGATCAGAGACTGTTTGAGGTGAGATCCTCAAACCTGAGTTATACCTTCCATTAAACAAGGCAGGAAATCCACGTTATATTAAAGCACAACTGTTATTTCCTCTGTCTTTTTCTGGTCGCAGGCATTTGTAATATTCTGTGGACTTGGAATCAACAACACTATGATGTACAATCAGGTCAAGAAGACGTGGGCCAAGCAGTCTGTAGCACTGGATGTAGGCCTCTCAAACTGAATTGTGTCTGTTGGTGTGACAGTTGGGAGTTAAATGCATGCAAAATCATATAAATTAACTTCACAGTTAACTAGCTATGGGAAATTTATAACAGGATCAATTAAGCTGCAGAGGAGCCGTAAAAACCAGGTCGTTCTTTGTAAAGGACGTGCTTGGTGCGTCTGACTGATTGATTGATTCCCATGAATAGGGAGGCTCCCATTAGTCTGCTGTGTGCTACACTGCCCGATATCCAACCCGAGCCGTCACATTATCCTCAGAAAACATTCTTTCGCCTGCGATACGATAAATATTTCAGCTGCTTTGAATAATTCACGATAAATACATGTGCCAGGCCGCTCGGCCGTCATCAAAGGCAGTGGCTGTTCAACACTGCTTCTGTCTCTCACCCGATGATGGATGAAACTCCAGAAACAAACTACTGATGAAAAGACACCGTTTCTGCCTCACAATATGACATTTTGATTTGAACTGAAAAAAAAACACCCTCTTTGTGAATAATCTCTCTTTCAGATGTTGTCCTACCATGCAACCTGCTCCAAAGTAGAAGTCGACAGACTGAAGGTAACGTTTCAGGATGCAAAAGTCAAGTATGATGTGTTTAAGGACACAGTGCATGTTAAGCCCTGATTTTAGTGGGATTTTGATGCTTAGATCTCAGTGCCTCCAGTGATTGGCAGAACTGTCCTCTCTCCTTTAGGCGGCTAAAATCCCCCTGAGCAGTGAGCTGGGCATTGACGAGTTTCACTTTAACGACTTTTCCTTGGACAACGATGCCATGATCACCGCGTCGCTCCGGATGTTTCTGGAACTCGGGGTGGTTCAGAAGTTTAAAATTGACTACGAGGTGAGGGGATAGCACCATTCAAAACAAACACACCACCGAGATTTGATAAGCTAATTTGGTCCGACTCCACTAAGTCAATTTTTATATCATATGGAATGCAAATTATCCTACTGTGGGACATTTACAGGAATTTCTTATTCAACTATACAACTAATTATTCTGTTCCTGCAGGTTTTGTGCCGCTGGCTTCTGACTGTGAGGAAGAACTATCGAACCGTTGCATATCATAACTGGAGGCATGCCTTCAATGTTTCACAGTGCATGTTCATAATGATTACAGTGAGTTCAAAGATCAGGCCATGATAAATTCATGCACTGTTCTGGCCTGGCCTGGCCTGGCCTGGCCTGGCCTGGTCTATCCTATCCTATGTGGCCTCATACTGTCATGGTCTAATCTATACCTAATCGGAAGAATTTCACAAGAATAGTAACTGTATATTTACATTTTCTTTGTGTCAGACGGCCAGTTTCCAGGACCTGCTGTCAGACGCAGAGATACTGGCTCTGATGGTTGGCTGTCTCTGTCATGACCTGGACCACCGCGGCACGAACAATGCTTTTCAAGCCAAGTGCGTGTCCGAGGCCTGGGGTATGACGGCAAACTGGTGCCACATAAGCGAGGCTAAGAAGCCCAACTCTGTTTATTTCCTTCCTCCAGGACAGGTTCTGCTCTGGCTCTCCTCTACGGAACATCCGCCACGTTGGAGCACCATCACTTCAACCATGCAGTCATGATTCTGCAAAGCGAGGTAGGAACATATTTGCTTTGATCACAATTAGCTTATTACAGGAGACATTTTTGAGTGGTTAACATCACCGACTTTCCAAAACAGCAGAACGATATCCGCAGTTTGAAATATTGCACCCTGGTGTGGGGAACGGTTCTGTCCGGTTGCTGCTCTATCTCAGGTGTTGATCTGTTTAGCGCCATGTTTCCCATTGATTTCTGTTAACAGACTGGGACAGAAAGTCTATACACATATGCAATTAACTCTGAAAACGACAGCTTCATTTGACAGTGAGCAATGCCTTTTCCATCGCATTGACTCGAAGGACGCGTTTTATCCAGGGCTACTTGTCCCCGTCTGCTTCTCTATGTCTGCGGATCCGGCATTCTCTTTTATGTTATTTCCTCGCAGGGTCACAACATCTTTGCAAACCTCTGCTCTAAAGAGTACAGCAACATGATGCAACTATTGAAACAGGCTATTCTCTCCACAGACCTTACTTTGCACTTTGAGTAAGTGTTTTTTTTTATAATCAGTCATAAGCTGCAGTATTTAATAAGAGTCGTGTGGGGGGAAAAAAAGTCAAATTGAGTAGACTTATTCATGGATGAATAGCAGGACTCTAATTTTGATTTCTGGAATCTTTTCTTGTTTCTCTCCTAATCGACGTTCTCACTGTGGAGGAGGAGAACCAAGTTCTTTGAGAGTGTTTTGTCTGGAGAATTCAAATGGACCGATGAAGGACACAGAGAAGTTTTCAGGTTTCTGCCTTTCTTTTTCAATGAAAACATACTGAGCCAAAATGACCCAGGAGACATAAACTCGTGTGCTGTCGACAGGTCCATGCTGATGACGGCGTGCGATCTTGGCGCCGTCACTCGTCCTTGGAAAATTTCTAAACAGGTCTGGGGCTCTTGTTGGTATTCAGATCAGTTCTAACTCCAGTTTTTGGCCTGGAGATGAAACCGTTTGCCGAAATCTGTTTGTCATATTTAACTGTTTTCATTAGGAGCCCAGGAGTTGTTCCCTGAATTTTCCTAATGAAATCATTTACAATTAGCAGATAGAATGAAGCTAACACCACTGTAGCAGCCCAATGTTTGATGCTAACCTGTTTAAATAATAATTGCATGATATTGATGTATAAGGTGGCAGAGCTGGTGACAAGTGAATTCTTTGAACAAGGTGACAGAGAGCGTGCAGAGCTCAAGTTGACCCCAGCGGTAAGTAAGAGAGACTTCAGAGCGTTGCGCGCCATGCAATTCACAGAATAAATCTTCATTATTATTTTACTAGATAAAATGACACGATCCATCCTTAGACGTGATCAAGGATTATCTTCTCTCCACAGCCCATATTTGACCGTAATCGTAAAGATGAGCTGCCGGACCTGCAGCTGGAGTGGATAGACGGCATCTGTAAACCACTTTACAAGGTAGAAGCTTTATAAATAGCATTATCATCTAAGTACTGGTGCAGACATCACATGCATGCTCACATGTCTCGTCCCAGACGCTGCTGAAGCTCAACAGGAAGCTGCAGCCCATGGTTGATGAAATGGACGCCAATCGGAATAAGTGGCAGGACCTCTGCTTGTCAGAGACCAGGAGAGCCTCACTGACCAATCAGAGCGCAGATCTGAGCCAGAATCCGGAGTCCTGTGAAAACAGAGAAGACGCTCAGCACGGAGACGTGCATGTTCTGGACACCACACGCAGCCCTTATGAGACGACGTCCCCGGAGTCCAGGAGTGATAAACCAGCATGAATCAATCAATTAATGAGTCCTTCTATCTATCTATCTATCTATCTATCTATCTATCACCAGATTGAGCCAACCGTTAATACCAAAGAGGGCCACATGTTACCGTAATGTTTGTAATAGGAGCACAAATCCACTGGAATGCCTTTAACAAACAAAGAAGAAACACTGTGAGTTCTCGCCATCATCAAAAACTGCCATTTTGAATGTAGATCAGAGCATGGCCTTGTTCCTGAATGTTCCTTCGTGTTAGGGTGTTTTTACCTCACTTGCAACAGATTTGGCTGGCTTTCACATTACCGTCAGTGTTTTTGGGGGTCAGATGAGCCTTCAAGCTGCTGTGAATTGCATCAAACAAGCAGCGCAAACTGTATGAAAACGGTCACTTTTCCACCAATCCTTGGCCTTCGTGAAAAGAGAAACACAGCTGTTGTTGAAGCAGCAACTACTGTATAGTTGTGTTCAGCTCTCAATGTTATAATTAAGGACTTTGATTGTGTGTATAATTTTGTTCTGATCTGCACATCTGAGTGAGATAAATAAGACAAAACAGGTCTACAGTTATAATCCCACGTTAAAAATATAACATAATTCACCTACAATTTATTATAGTGACAAACTTTGATTGAAAAAGGCAAACTAATTGTGTCAATCTTTATAATTAACCCCTATAGGATTTAAGTGTCATATATGAATGGACAAATTTTTCCTTTAGATAAAATGAATGAATTAATACATTTATGCAGCATTAGTGAAGGGATTCTTGTTACCTGCCTGATTATCTTTGCTTTAATGTTCAGTGACATGCTATATTTGATCTTGTGTTATGTTGAACCCTCAGGGTCTGAGTGATGCCTGCCTGCCTACGTAGAGCTAGCAAAACAAGATAGCATCAGTGATTCTTTAGAAAGTCGGGGGGAAAGTAGCTTGTCTCAGTCTAAAAACCAAGCTATGCCTTGAGAATCCATCAGTGTAGACAGAATATACCTTTTCAAATGCCCCAATAGGCTATTAAGCTCTTATAATGCTGGGTATGTCTAGGTTTGTTTGTGTCAGAGCATGCTCTTTATGGTGTAAATGTGCTGTGCCATGTTTAACGTTGATGCCTCACAAGATCTTGATGCCTTTGACAGCCGATGAGATTTGCTTTGCATGAAATTCCCCGCAAGAGTAAGAAGAAGCCTCGGTGTGTCATGTTACAGCAAAGTGATGTTGGGAAACGACTATTTCTATTTTCAATCACAGGCAGCACCAAAATAACTTTATTTTTCACTCACTGGGCTCTATATTTATGTACAATCTGCATTTCCTCCCCTGCTATTTATAAACCAACTGCTAAGTATAGAAGATAAGAAAGAAGAGGAGAAAATGGTGTCCTGATGTCTGAACAAAAACTGGTTTGTTGTCATTTGTGGGTAATAAATGTAAAGTTTTGTATTCCAACTTTGCCTAAAAATGTTTTGATGGATTATAGAAGCTTCCCACAACCCTTATCATAATTATAAGCTGATCAGTGCCCCGTCTTGTCCTTTCTTTTTTATTTAGCCTGCGTATATTTGCAACCGTCAAAACGAAATCGTCGTGCTGATACAGTAAATCGCTGGAAAAGCCCCGCGTTTGGAGTTATTTTTGGTGAATAAAAGATTAGGGGGGGGGGGGGGGGGGGGTATTCTCAGTGTGGGAGGAAAGGTCTAACTCAGTCACGAGTGTCCGACAAAGGCAGCCAGAGAGCGCTTTGTCAGGGGAATCTTCCATATTCATACAGTCTCTTTTAAATCCAGTGACTCATCTGCGCCAAAGGTTTGATGTTGCTTCGGATAAGGCGGCGAGGTGACGCAGCTGCCAAACCAGCGCTGGTCCTTAATCTATAATTTAACAGGGATTGAGTTTATTCTCCTCGGAGTCGATTCGCTCACATGGAAACAGATATATTTTATATTAGTAAAACTGGCTTCATAGTGTGGCTCACACACACACACCGACATTGACAATTTCACCTCCACTGTTCTGGACCACATCACCACCACCATCGACAGCATAACCACCACGAAGCGGATCACCACATACCCCAATCAGAAGCCATGGATGAACAAGGAGGTGCGGCTCCTGCTGAAGGCGCGCAACACTGCCTTCAGATCAGGAGAAGCCCAGGCCTACAGCACAGCCAGGGCTAACCTGAGGAGGGGTATCAAAAAGGCCAAGCACACCTACAAACGCAAGATTGAGGGTCACTTTTCCAGCTCTGACCCCAGGCGTATGTGGCAAGGCATTCAGGCCATCACCGACTACAAACCCAACAACTCCAGCCCCACAGTCATGGACACCACCTTTTTGAACGAGCTTAATACCTTCTATGCTCGCTTCGAAAAGGACACCGCCACTAGGACCCCTCTCCCAGCAGACCACCAACCCATCACACTATCATCTACCGCCATCTACACAGCCCTCAGCCGGATCAACCCACGCAAGGCTGCTGGTCCTGATGGCATCCCTGGACGTGTGCTCAGGGCATGCGCAGAACAGCTCGCCGGGATTTTTACGGACATCTTCAATCTGTCCCTCGCCCACGCAGTGGTCCCGTCTTGCTTCAAGGCCACAACTATCGTCCCAGTTCCGAAGCATTCCAGACCAACCTGCTTCAATGACTACCGCCCGGTAGCACTCACCCCCATCATTATGAAGTGCTTCGAGCGACTGGTCCTGGCTCACCTGAAGGACTGCCTCCCAACCACACTCGATCCACACCAGTTTGCCTACCGCAGCAACAGGAGCATAGATGATGCAGTCTCCATAGCACTGCACTCTGTGCTCACACACCTGGACAACACGAACACTTATGCACGATTGCTGTTTGCTGACTTCAGCTCAGCTTTCAACACCGTCGTCCCCTCCAAGCTGATCACCAAACTTGGAGACCTGGGCATCAACCCCTCCCTCTGCAACTGGACTCTGGACTTCCTGACCGACAGACCACAGCATGTTAGGTCAGGTCACAGCCGCTCCACCACCATCACACTCAGCACCGGTGTGCCACAAGGCTGTGTGCTGAGCCCGTTCCTCTACTCTCTATTCACCCACGACTGCAGACCTGTACATGGATCCAACTCCATCATCAAGTTTGCAGACGACACAACGGTGATCGGTCTCATCAGCAACAACGACGAGACAGCCTACAGAGAGGAGGTAGAGCGCCTGACCACATGGTGCGCTAACAACAACTTGGTCCTCAACACCAGCAAGACCAAGGAGCTCATCGTGGACTTCAGGAAGGCAAGAGGAGGCACACAGGACCCCATCCACATCAACGGGATGGCCGTCGAGCGTGTCTCCAGCTTCAAGTTCCTGGGGACCCACATCTCAGAGGACCTGTCCTGGACCACAAACACCTCCAGCATCATCAAGAAGGCTCACCAGCGCCTCTTCTTCCTGAGGACACTGAGGAAGAACCAGCTATCCTCAGCTGTCCTGGTGAACTTCTATCGCACAGCGATAGAAAGCATCCTGACCAACTGCGTGTCAGTCTGGTATGGAAGCTGCACTATCGCTGAGCACAAGGCCTTGCAGAGGGTGGTGAAAACTGCCCAATGCATCACAAGAACTACACTCCCTGCCATCGGAGATGTCCAGAGGAAGCGCTGCCTGCATCGAGCACGCAGCATACTCAAGGACTCCTCCCACCCTGCCCACAGACTATTTTCCCTCCTGCCCTCTGGGAGGCGCTACAGAACCCTCAGGACTCGGACCAGTAGACTGAGGAACAGCTTCTTCCCCAGAGCGGTGTCCCTGTTGAACTCCTGCTGACCCTTACACACTCCACACCTCACTACACTACAGCAGTTTACACAACAACTCACTAGCTTAGTAACCAATGTAGCTACTGTTTAAACCTGTCCTGCGCACTCATGCACTTTATCATCTGTATCTGTATACACGTAATTTATAATTTGCACATCTCCTCTATCTTATGTAAATAGCTAAATAGCTCCTGCACTTATAGTCCAAGGCATTTAATGTAAACACCATCTGTAAAATATGTTTATAGCACAACCCGGTAAATGATTGTAAAATAACCGCCATACTGTATTTATTAAGTTATTATCCTCACTTGCTGCTTCTTTTGCACTTCTGGTTAGATGCCAAACTGCATTTTGTTGCTCTGTACCTGTACATGTGCAATAACAATAAAGTTGAATCTAATCTAATCTAATCTAAAAATACAAGAGTGAGGGCTTGGTGCAACAACACACTGAATGTAAGCCTCTACAGTCTCTTAATCTTTTCCTAATTTATGAGGAGGCTCCTGTAACTAGGCGCTGTCCAATTTGTGTTTTTACAGACGGCTACTGTAAACATCTGCTAATATTAACTGTGCAAACAAACTTGAAAGCAGGGTAATTAGATAAGGCTGAGCCACCTCCATTGCAAAGGAACTTTTGATCATCCCCCTGTGCTAATTAAAGTGCCGCTGAAGTTGCGTAATCAGGATGCAACCAGTCAGAGCAAATTAAATGAGGAAATTAGAGGTTCTTTTGGTTTCTGTTTAAGTGGAAGGGGTGGTTTACAATTTTTGGGGGGGTGGGGGGGGGGGTAGTAAAGATAATCTGGAAGTAGTGAGTGACACACTATCATTACTCAGAGTTTGCGCCTCATGATTTACTGCAGACATGAAGAGAGATGCTCGTCCTCCCAAAAGGCGGAGAGAAAGTCACGACCAGCTCTAAAAGAACCCTTTGAACATTTACAGCTCTGCATCACGAGTAGCCTGGAGCAGATGTTGACGGTTGATCTTCAAGACGGGTTGTAAATCCTGATGCACTCTACTGTCCAAACTCTGGACTGACCTCTGCAGATCTGGCCTTTATGGGCCCCGGGAAGTGATGAAACTCGCCTGAAACAATGTGCAGAGTGTACTTTCTCTCCCCCCCTAGAATGACCAGGGCCCTTTTATGTCCAAACTAGACCAGCAAGCCCTGACTTCCCAACTGCCGTCGGCAACAAATAATAAAAAAAAAAGAAAAAAAGAAAATCAAGTGTCCAAGGCAGAGCGGGCACAGATTCGGTGGGGAATGCGCGCATCCACTGCGCTGCCTTGTCTGGCTGTGTCATAATCAAAGCATCCTTGGAGTTGTGACACGGAGCTGAATAATTGATCCATGCAGGCAGCTCACTGCTTATGTAACAGCAGACTCGGTGAAGCATCACCCAGTTCAGTGCTCTGGCACTGCTGCAAGTGAAGCCGGAGTTGATATTCACTCTGTGCGCACTCAAGTCATCCTCATCGTCCACGGGAATGCTGACAAGACAAGGCAACAATTTGTATTGGTGTTGGAACGTAACCTATAATTCTTCCTCGATATGATAGTGCCCCCTGTGGGCAATTATAGGGTGATCATATTATAGATATCAGTTTAAGAGCTAAAGCTTTGCAAATATGATCGTTTGTTGCGTTGTTTCAAAGTTCAAAAATCAAAGTTAACTAAAGAAATGTGCCACTTTTCATTGGACACCAGCTCCGAGAGATGTGACAAAGTTTTAAGTTTGTTTTAACAGATAATTGGGCCATCTAGTGAGATAGGTGTTTGTTTTTTTTAAAGACACTTTGGTGTTAGATTACACAAAAGGCGCAACAGAGTTTTGCTAAATATAGTCAAATGTGAAATATATGTGAAATGTGAGATTACTGTGAAAACAATTTGGTGCCAAATAGCCGCGATATGCTTGGCTGAGTTCTGGCTCCCTCAGGTGACAAATAGGAGTATTTACACCTTGGGTAGCACGTTTTAATGCAGTAGAAAAGCCTTAAACATTTGTTATATGCATCATAAAAATACAGAGAGAGCGAGAAGAAAGGGGAGCATGGGCTCTTGAAAAAGGCTCTGGATTTGACCAAAAAGAGCAAGGTGTGGCTCTTGTCCTGACAGCTGGGAACACCCCTCCCTCACAACAAGCCTTTGTTCAATGAGAAAGAGCTTTGTGATTGTTCACAGGGAGGCCTCTGGTTGGGCTGAATGGCTGTCAGCCCCGACAGGGTGATAGACGGGCTGGCGTTTCACCTCTGATAGAATCAAGGCCCTCTGGCGAGGAGCACAACTCACCAAAGAGCAGGACCTCTGCCAGACAGCTCCCAACCTCATCCCGAACACAAGGAAAGGGCCCAATCAGTGATAAAAGAGTTTGGCAGCCCAGGAGGTAATTACCACCAGTGACGTCTCCATCAAGGGAGCTGTTTTTTGTTGGACACACTTCCCAACAATTAAACTTCATAACATGAAATCAGGCTGTAGGAATTTAAATTTTTTTTAAACACTTCAAACTACTTGTGTTGATTCCACTGCAGGTACTCTATTCTTTATCTGGGGCCAGACAGAACTGTTACACATGCCTCTGATGAGAGTCAGGAGTCCAGCTTTACATTTGCACCTCTTAATGTCTGTTTAGGCTGAACTGGCCGTGTTGATGCAGAATACACACCAGCTCCACTGTGATTGTTTATATTGACCTCAACTTAGCCGTGAATCACTCCCCGCCGTTGCGGCAGACCTTCACTCGGAGGAGGTGCGTCTCATCGGGGAGAAGTGACGGCGGGTTCGTGTTCAGACAGCTGTGACCTTCAAACGTTCGACAAACAGAAAGACCTGAAAAACAGATGACAGAACATTCCATTCAAACAAGTTTTTTATATTATTGCTCCAATGTGTAACAATTGGCAGTGACAAAATTGATTTTTCTGCAAAAAATAAAATAAAAATCCCCATGAGGTGCATTTAGACATTTTAATATAACCTTTAAATGTCTGCTTTATCACTCTTAAATTAGTGTCACAGAAAAAAAACCTAATATCAAAGGGGACACACATCAGTATTTATACAAATATGATCAATTAATGTGTTCTGTCATTTGATGGGATGAAAAATCTTTACCAGTGAATCAATAAAACCCTTGAGGAACAACAGAAGCATCTCCTGTCCCTTTTACACAGGGGCCACTAAGCCCCCCCCAGAGTTGCTGTGTGGAAATCTGACAGTCAAGACCTTGTGGCAAAACAACACTCATCACAGACACTTAACATCTTTTTTAAAATAAATTTAAAAAAAAACAAAACTAAAAACATTGCTGCAGTGTTTGCCGTGGCCTCCGTGGACGAGAGTTGGAGCCATCGTATCTCCATCTAAAAATTTTTATTTTTATTTTCTTTTAAATTTGAAAGCAGGAGGGGAAATGTAAGCCGGCCTGTGCTCGACACTTCATTTCCTGGCAGGTAAGAGCCCGTTTCCTGCACACCAGCTTAAACATGATATTTCACCGGAGCTCCCCCCACCTTAATTTGTCTCAGCTGCAAACAATTTCTTTCCAAGGCATTTTGACTGAGGGCCTTCAGACTGCAGACTGATGGGATTCTAATTTAACAAGACATTTTAGTGGATGGCCAGTGTAAATAAATTCTGGGCTTTGTCGGGTCCAGGCACCGGATCCAGTGTGTGCGAGAGAGACGGAAACAGGTTTTTCACAGCCAGATAGGATTTCATGCCACATATGAAGCTTTCCCCATGACAGATCAGTCTTATTGCACCTTTCAATTTGATTTAAATTAACTCTGGAGGTGAGAGCCTCATATGTGGGACAAATGTAGATTTTTCTCCTCTTGTGATTAAAGGCACAGATTTGGAAAGTACTTCATGCTCATGTGGTCCAACCATAGCAAAATAGGGATGGAGCCACTCAGAATGGCTGCACTCAGGCTGAAATCCTTCATCTCTTCCAGTTGAAGTGCCTGAATGGGTTTGTCAGAGTGGAATAGTTAGCTGCCAAAGCTACGTGCGAGTTGGAAACCATCCACTTTAATAAGAATAGGAATCTCCCCCCCTACCCCCCCAAAAAAATTCTTTAACCAGTGTTAACGAGCACCAAATAACAACCAGTCTTCAGTTGCTGGATGTGAGTGACTCACAGCGACCTCCTGTCTCCATTATTTATTCAGTTGTCACCACAGAACATTCAACGCCTTTGTTCGGCGCTAGCAGGGTAATTATGGCGGGACCTGCTTAAAGTTGTTATTTTCCAGATGGCAGGCAGGCAGATTATTCCAGCCATGTGCTCAGCTCAGCCTTCACTTGCTGAGGCGGTGCAGAAGTCCAGCCTTTGCCAAGGAGAAACGAGAGAACCTGGACCCAGAAGACAAAGGTTGCGGGAATGCACAAGAGCGCTCGGTGAAAAATTCAGCCGAAACCTGATTGGATGTGGAAACGAAGTTTAAGACATGCAGCTGTGCGAGACAGAGCAGAAGGTCGACAGGCTGCAGCCGTGAGGATCGTGGAAACGCAGTTAGTGAAAGAATCTGTGCAGTGAGTCCCGATCCAGCTGTCTGTCCACTGAAACATGAGGTCAGGCCTCGTATTCATATGATAAATACTGTGGGGAGTTTTGTGTTTGATCTGAATCACCTTAAAATGCGTTACATTTATAGCTCACTTATCAGGCAGAGTTAAACGGGAGTTTCACATGAAGTTAGAATCACTAAAAGAGATGGAAAAGCAAAAGGCTGTTTGGATACTGTCGAGGTTTTTACTCAGCGAAACGCAACGCTATTTAGGTTGTGAATCACCTGTTGACAATTAGCGCCAAGAAAAGAAAGATGAGAAGAATGGTCGACACAGAGAAAAGGATGAGAAACCGAGGTTCAAAGACCGCCGTCTCTCCTCCATTCACACCACACCGGCCTGTGGGGGGAAACTGGAGTTGCCATTCACATGTCAGTCACAGCGTTGCCAGAGCTGACGGCTTCCCCGCTGAGGAAAATCCCCAGCCCAGAGGCTCAGGAGCTGAAGTCACTGTGATAAAGAGAAATCATCTTTGAATTTGAGCAATTGCCTCTCAGTTTAGCTCCAGCTTTTGCTGGAGAATTTTGCTGTGTGCACCTGAATTCTTCTGCGCGATGACTGCAGGTTATGGAAGCCTCTGATGCAAGTAGACTGCAATACAACACTGCGCCGTAAATAACTGGACCGCAGCATCGCCTCAGAATGAGATTCACTTGGAAAAATGAATATATTTTAATATGCATCTTCATGTATAATCAACCCAATAAGCTTGTAGTCACAGTTATGTAGAGCATGAGTCAGCAGAATTGAGCAGAACATGACTTGGCAGAGCAGGAGGTACCAAGGCACGACCTTGAGTGAGAAGCTGTGATCTTCAGGTAACCATATATAGAAATGCTCGGGTGAGAAGACTCCCCTAAAAGCTGAAACATAGCCAAATAGGGCAACTAAAGCGGAAGGATCCAGGACCCAATGATGGATGGCGGTCTCCTACGCATCGTCTGAGGTACTATACGTCGTTGGCTGTGAACCTCAGTGTGGTTTTCTGGCCGAGGCCCCAGCTGGTAATAAAGTTCTCAAAGCACTGATCTTCACCTCTTGGATTTGTTTTCCTCTGTGCTGAACACCTAAGGATATTTTGTCTCCCGATGACCAAAGATGGTAATTTTATTCATCCAGAGACCAATGTTGTGATTTTGAAGCATCAATATAATTGAGCAAGACCCAACTCTTTCAGGTCACCATCTACTGAATACATTAGCAGGTTTATGCAATGTCAGCCTACAGGGATCTGGCCTGAGGTCACAATGGAGTGAAGCTGGTGGCCAACAAGTTAGATTTACACCCAAGATTGACATCTTTGAATACACGGCCAATGTGGATTGTTCTACTTTATTTTCCACCTCAACCACATCCTGCTGTGGAGTCATAAACACGGCATCCCATTCATTTTGTTTTCATCTAATTTGGTGACGTCCCGTTGAACTGCGAGTGGCAGATCTAAGAACGCTACCTCCTCAGGCCCTGCAGCTACAAATTCAACCTTTACTTCCTTTCAGGGTTTCCCACAGACCACCCATGTACGGGTAAATACAGTCACAATGCAAGGTAAATTTTTAGCAATTATCTCTTCGAAATTAGACAGTCGCATGGTTCAGTTCCAACAAAAATGATGTCAAGTGCCACCATCACACCAACCCCCAGGGGTTCAGCTAACTAAAGAGGGAAACTAGAGGGGCAGAGGTCACTGCCCCTAGACACTGAATAAGACAAGAGAAAAACCAAAATACCTATATACAAACCTAACCTTCCTCCCTCAAATCCCAGCAGACCACGATCTGGTCTAAACACAAACAAGCCACTGTTGACGACAATAAAATGGAATGTCTAAATAAGAAAGGCACTATTTTGCTACTGAATTAAGGAGGCAATAAGAACGGCAAACAAAAACCAAGAAGCTAGGCAGGATAACCAGTGGCCCAACACCAGGCCACACCAGCTGTTAGTTACATGAACAGTAGAAGGCAAATGGCACCAAACTTACAGCATATTTTACCAGTGTAGTTCAAGGTTGGGATGCCACCACAGAGAGTGACTGACCAAAAAGCTGAAGCATATAAACAGGCCCTCGTTAGTTGCTACAAATCAGCTGCGCTAGGTGTTGTTAAGGGCCGTGCCAAACACCTGCTGGAAGCACCGCGGCAACCAGAAACAGACCAGGGACTCGGGAGACAAATGCAACAGACCCTCGCTCCTTTCACGGAGCCCTTTAATGCAAATTCATTAATTAGTTCTCTCTTTTTTGATAGACTGTTCTCCTCTATCCATGTCATGCATGCAGCTCCTCCGCTGTTGAGATCACTAGACAAAAGAAAAGTCCGGCTCCACTTGCAACTATATTGGTGAGCCAATGAGCGGCAGCACCTTTGGTGTGAAAATCGATCCTCTAAAATTTCCTAAAGAAACGCACATCCGCTGCAGAGGCTGTGTTCATTCCCAGTAACTCTATCGACACAAATGACTGCATTAAATACCCCCCTGAAGCCTGAACCAGCATATAGAATAACACAGGGAGGCAGGTATCTGGCTGTAAGCGCTCAGAAAAAGGAGAACCAGGTGGTCTGCCCCCCCCCAACCTTTATTCAGGAAAAGACACTTTCCTTCTGTCACTACTTGTATAGAGAACCTAAAGACCACCAGACTATGCCAGATAATTTTGATATAAAAGGCTGAATGTGAGGTGACAACAGCAAGCTGAGCAGATCAGGAATGTTTCTGAAGCGTGCGTGTGTCCTCGTCTTTGCTGTGTATTGAGTTAGTACTCATTCCACTAGTAAGGTGAGGACATTGTTGCAAAGTGGGCCCATTTTGGCTGGTCCCCACAACTCTAAAGGACTGTTTGACAGCTAAGACACAGTTTTAGGGTTGACGTTAGAATTGGGTTCATGTTTGGGTTCGAGGGTTATAGAGGTGTGTGTGTGTGTGTGTGTGTGTGTGTGTGTGTGTGTGTGCATGCTACAGTATATGGGGGAGAAATGTGTAAAAGAACACTGTGTAAATATGCAGTCAAGAACAGAGCTGATGTAAATCATCCTCCTCCTTCCAGGGAGAGCCATGAATATTTCATATTAGCAGCACTTCTTACTGGTACATGTGCTCGTTCGCTTAATGTTACGCTTACATGAAGTTTAGTGTTTATCAAGAGCAACAGGACAGACGTGCAGCCGAAACCCAAAACTCCCGAGGTGATGCCAAGTGAACACCAGGAGCCTCCCGTGAAAAGGGTCCAGTCAACGTCGGACCTCCGTCCACGTCTCCTCGCAGCAGGGTCCAACCATCTGGACTCATATCTGCTCAGACAGGGCAGCTCATGAGGAGGGGGCAACAGTACATCCACTGTGGCCCCGGAACGTGCCTGTCTGCGAGGGGAACGGAGCAGATTTAAAGGGATGATAGCGCGGCACCATATATCGTTCCTCCTAGTACAGTAGAGTGCGGCCTTTCATCAGCGCATGTATTTCATTTTTATTTCATTTTCAGTCTTGGCTCCAGTCGGCTCCATTTCATTTACAAAAAGAAGGCCTCCGGTCGCTCCAGGGTTGCATAATGTTGAGTCATGTAGGCTGCACACACATGCAAATCATAAAACCTGATTTACTCACACATGTTGGGTATATATTTTCTCTCACTCCTACAAATACTTGATGTCATTTAAACGTTTTTTTATGGCCCTCTGGTAGTTGGAAACAGATGATGTTTCTTGCTGAAGTATTTGTAGAAATGATGCGGTCGCGACAGGAGCCCACTGTGGGCCATCCTGACGTTCCCACACTTGCACTGACAGCTTGACCCTAAAGGCTATTGTGTTACTAAGGGAGCTATTACTAAACAAGAAGCAGAGTTGGAGGGTAACTCCAGCATATCACCATTTGTGGAGGAAGGAAGAAGAAAACTCTATTGATTGTAATTTATGTCTTTAAAGGGACCCCAATAATGCCAATAACGCATGCAGCCACAGCTGGGAAATCGAAGTGAGCGGGTTCCTTTTAGAGGGGATTGACCATTTAAATCAAGAGCTGATGAAAAATGAAAGTCCGCCTTAGCTTTACCGCGTAGCTCCTGATGGCCACAGCTCACTTCTGAGTGACTTTGATCAATGAATCCCTTTTCTGGAGACAACCCACATCGCATTCATCTTCTTTCCGAGCATCCGCAGGCTTTTTTCCCCCACTGAACCCAGTTTTAATCACACCCCGTGGGCTTCCCCTGTGTTTTATTATTGAACTTAAAGGGAAGCATTAATTCTTTCAGGGCAATGAGACATCACTGCTGATTTTATTCCCGGCAACAGAGCGTTTGCGCAGTGTTTTCATTCCAAATTGAATGCATTGATATAGTATAATCCATGAACAAATGTAGCCGGTCTTACTTAAGACTGCCTGCTTGATTAAAATAGACCATCAGATGGAACTTAAACGTGAATCCGTCGCTGGAGAACCGTTGGTTTTCCTGCTCTCAATAAGGGTTAACAACGCCCCCTAGTGGTAAGTTTTGAAAACGCTCGTTAAAAAAAAAAGAAGAAGGGAGAACTCGGATATGTGGGCTGGATAAATGGAGACCCAATAAGGAACTTTCGGGTTTCTTATTGGCCAGACGGGAGCTGTAAATCCAATCATCCAGTGGGTTTACTTCAGGAGGTCTTGTGACATGAGTGCCACACTTTTAACTTAAAATGCTGCATCACAGTACCAACAAATGTTATTTTTAGATTTCTCTTTTTGCCAATTTCGAAAATGAATCGCAGCCACTTTAATAAAAAAAAAAGAAGAAGCTTGTTTCCATTGTCCAGGTAGGCTGGGCAACAGTCCCTGTCATTCCCTTCTGGCGCCCATGGGTGGCAGGAGTGTTCCGGTCTCCTTCACTGGGGGGGGACGGACGAGCGCACTGCTGTCTCATTGGTGGACGAGGCGTGCACGTCCCCGTCCTCTCTTCCCGGTTTTCCTGGCATGACCTTTTCCCTTGGCAACCACTTCCTCCGTACATCCACGGCCATTTTTATTTTGAAGTCATTCAGCAAAAGTTGCCTCGCTCATGTCATCGTCGCATTCGCGCTGAAAACGGCATCCAGCGCCCCGTGCGTGCACACAAAACCCCCCGGCGATAGGCTCCGAGCAGCACCGCGGCTGTGCATCCGTCCACGGAGATCCAGTAAACAGCGACAGCGTACGTGCACAATGCTCCGACCATCGCGTTTCCTGCCTGTTGTTGGCACACGATAACTCCTAAACCGACCGACGACTCTGTTGTGATCGTGCACGTACACGCATTGAACGGCGTGAGTATGTGCGGGTTGGAAGAACAGTAAAGAAGCGTAGGAACAGCAGGTGGGGCAGCTGGAGTACCGTATGCGTGCGGGTCATTGCTCCAGAGCCTCGCTGCCATGTTTCCTCCGCACTTCCAAACTGGGCAAAAAAAAACCGCGCTGTTTCGTTGCGCCAGTGTCGAGTTCTAACGAACGCTTGCAAACTGTTTGGAATGCGCTCATGACCCGCCGCCCTTGTGTTTGTCGTTGACGGCAGGATGAGGAAGAAGCAGACCGCCAAGCAGAGGAAGACCGAGGAGACCGCGGTGGTGCAGGAGTTTGCGGTGGACAAAATCATCCGCCGCAGAGTTCTGAACGGAAGAGTTGAGTACTTCCTGAAGTGGAAGGGCTTCACCGAGTGAGTGGGGCGTTGCACTTCCATGTGTGCAAACGTGTGTGTGTGTGTGTAATGATTAACTGACCCCTCCCCCCCCCTCCCTTTGTCCTACAGTGCAGAGAACACGTGGGAACCTGAGGACAACCTGGATTGTCCTGAGCTCATTGAGGAGTTCCTGAGAAACACGCCGTTCCCTGACGGGATTGAGGAAGGACAGGAGTTTGTGCCCAAAGAAGAAATGACGGAGCAGGAGACGGAAATTGTGAGTGTGAGCACAAACACGGCGGCGGAGTGTCTGTGTGAGTGTGTGTGGGTGAGATGTTTCCGTGTTATAACAAAACTTCCTCACACAGATTCCTAAAGGAAAAATGAGCTCAGACTCACGTTAAGTTAAGCTGGACCTGCCTTTCCTGCCTCTGGGGGCTAAAAACTGAAGTTAAAGGGCACACGTGGGTGGCTGACGTCACTGTCCCTCTGCGTTAAAGAAACAAAGTAGTTAAATTGCACTGTTGTGAAATCTGCACCTGTTTTTCAGTTTAAAAAAAGAAGTGAATTCATCTCTGTGGTTTCTTCCTGAATGCTGGAATCCTGCGTGCAGCCCCGGCCCCCGAGCGATGGCGTCGTCCCCGAGCCAGACGAGGAGCGCTCAGACACCCACAGCGATCGCAGCAGCTACCCGGAGCCTGAATGCATCATCGGCTCCACAGACCGGCAGGGCGAGCTGGTGTTCCTCATCAAATGGTAACTGCTTCCTCTTTTCTGCAGCCTTTTTAAAGCACTGTGGGTAAAAGGTTGTGACTGTAAATGTGTCGCTCACGTTGAAAACGGGGCCCTGACGTGTGAACCTGAAGAAATGCCACGGCAGCGGCATTTTCAGGACACGTGTCATTTCCAAGAGTGGGGAAGGGAAACCCGATGAACCATATTAAAGACAAATCATCTGAGCTCGTCAGTAAATGATGACTGCGATATTCTGTTTTTAAAAAAAATTAAATGCATTCACTTTTCTGTCATGTAATTATATCTTGTGTGCTTCTCCCCACAGGAAGAACTCCGAAGACGTGGCCCTGCTGCCGGCCCGTGAAGCCAGCGCCCGGTATCCCCAGATGGTCATCGACTTCTACGAGCGGAAGCTAACTTGGCACTGCGGCGATGAGGAGCAGTGACAGCGGGACGAGCTGGCAGCTTTGCTCTCACCTGAAGCTTTGTTTAACCTCCATCAAACACTCCCCCCCCCCCCCCCCCCCCCCCCACTACGCCCCCTTTCAGTTGACGTTTGAGTCTTGCACCTGCAATGACGTCCAGGGTGCGGCGTCCTCGGCGGGGTTGGTGCCGAAGCCCCGCCGCCCTCGGTGCAGTCCCTCTGCCTGGCAGCAAAGACGAGCTCCAACCTTGTAGCAGCCTGTCTGAGGTCAGGCTAACCTGTAGCAGCATTCGGTCCCGCGCGAGCAGAAACAATCACTGTGGAAATGGGATTTTTGTGCATCATTTAGCGCCGTTTTTTGTCCAGTTTAGCTGCAGAGATCTTGGTTGTTTAGTGTGTGTTTGACACTGTCTGTACTTAAAGCTAAAACAGAAGTTTGTACAATGTTAAAGCTTTTACTGTATCCCTGTGTGACCCCTGTGGTTGATGTGAAGTGCTTTAACACACACACCCCCATTCCCCTTAATCAGCTGCTGTAAACCAAATGTTCTTTTTCTACATTTCTGGCCAAATTGCTCAAAAGCTTGTAGTGTTTCCAAATGGAAAATACTTTCATTTAGTAAATTGTTGAAACGTGCGACCATTGAACTGAACCTATGTGCACTTGTAACTGAATACCAAGATTGTAGAATGTAGCACTTTAGCCATGCAACGGTCCAGTCTTGCAGGGCATTGTCTTCCAGGAATTGCACCAGTCCCTGTCTGTAGCACTGTCCTGCGTCAGCAAATCTCCAACCACTGAGCAGAGCCTTTAACCCCCTAAAACACCCCTGCTACTGATTTACTGTATGTCCACCGATGGTCTGTGTGAATAAATGAAACGTTTTCTGAACCCTGTTTTTGTCTTTATTTTTTTTAAAACTTCTATAACAGAAACAACAACACCTGGGGTGAACAGATAATGCTGAGTAAGAGTAACAGTGAGGGGAGGAGCCAAAGTTTATTTTGAAACCTTTGTCCCATGACAATAAAATGTAAAAATAAAAGGTGCCGGTACTACGAGAGGAGCGAGGGATTTTTTTTCTGTCTGACTGTCGGTAAACTAGAATCTTTGGATTATGAAGGAACAAACAGAAATTACTGAGGTAAAAAACCATCAGAAGCTCAACAACCATCTTAGAAGTACTGGGCATTTCAGTGGGGTTTTCCTACCATTCATCTACTTCCGTTGTCTGCGGATAAAAACTTCCCTTTTTTTCACAATGTTCAGTTCAGTGTCTCTGACTTCTTCATCCATGCAGCAGGTCGTCAGCATCTGGGTGCGGGACCCGCGGCTACAGAAGAACGACTTCTGGCATGCCTACATAGACTATGAAATTTGCTTGCACGTGAGTAAATGAA
The DNA here is from genome assembly GCF_901000725.2 of Takifugu rubripes. Classification (NCBI taxonomy): domain Eukaryota; kingdom Metazoa; phylum Chordata; class Actinopteri; order Tetraodontiformes; family Tetraodontidae; genus Takifugu; species Takifugu rubripes. The sequence goes on along the minus strand of NC_042291.1, from coordinate 13,127,945 downwards.
AGGAACGACTGTTTTCTCCCCATCCATCGCATAACTGTGATGTTCTGTGCCAGACGACCAGCGTGTGTTTCACCAAGAAGATCTCATGTGTGAGAAGGAGGTACAGTGAGTTTGTGTGGTTCAGACAGAAGCTCAAAGCGAATTCCATGCCAACGTAAGCTGTAATTTTAAAAAACATTTTGTTTTTTCCTGTTTTTTCCGCTGAATATTCGCTGTATTTTTTCTTTTCCCACTGAAGGACAAAACTTCCAGACCTGCCCCCCAAGAACCCTTTCTTCAGCCTGAACAATGCACAGCAGATCACCGAGAGGATGGTAGGCCTCCAGAAGTTCTTGGAAGAGTGAGTAACAGCCCGGCTGATCAATACATGAACCTTGCCACACAAACAGAACAAAACCGGTGAATCACCAGATTCCACGCGTCACGCGTTTCCACAAGAAACAAACAGTTCAATACAGAGCACAGCGGTTGCTCACCGTCCATCTTCTCCAGGATCCTCCAGGACCCTCTGCTGCTGTCCGACAGCTGCCTGCACCTCTTCCTGCAGACGCAGCTCAGCGTGTCCAAGATTGAGGCCTGCGCTGCGGGCAGGACCCACTACTCTGTGGTCCAGGCGGTCCAGGGTTACGGCCTCAGACGGTTCCACTCCACAGAAGATCTGCAGAATAGCCTCAGCACGTCCTGTGACAGTGACTCAGACAGGTACTGTCACACTTTGGTCCCAAAATTACTTAAGGACTAAAATAAATCATATCTAACGGGGTCTCTTTTTAAAATTTGCTCATCTTACATCAGATGTTTGCAAGTTTGTTTTTTTTACCCCGGTTCTACATATTTATTTAATCTCGTTCCTCTTTGATTTTGTCTTTCTTTCAGCTCCGAGTGTAGAGAACCGCAACCTTGGATTAAAGATTTAGCAACAGCGGAATCGAAAACTACGTCTTCCCTTGATCTCAGCTGTCTGGCTGGCTCCAAATGAAACAGTCGTCATCAGACCTGATCCGATGAATCTGTCAGGACACAAGGATCAACTTTACCTTTTACCCAGCACTTTCTTCTCCAGCACTTTTCAGGCACAATTTTCACACGTTACAATGTGCATTGTGGAAACAATGAAATGTGCATAGTGAGTGAAATGTAACGTCTCTATCGTTAAAGTATTGTTTACATTTTGTTCTTGTACAAGTGTAGTTCTAAAATCTTCCTGTAGATGGCAGTAGTGTTGCTTCCACCCCCCCCCCCCCCCCCCCGCTTGTGTTTCATTAATTGACAGTTGCTATTTCTAATAAACCAACCTCCACAGTAGCATCGTGACTTCTGGTCACTCAGGGTGAGTGTTTTCTCCACTACAATAGAATATCGCAAAGCTGTGGTGACTTAATATCGCCAAGCTTCCCCCTAATAAAGAATAAAGTGCAGGAAGGGTGTCATCTTGTGGCCACTACAGCGCTCGGCCATTTGATCTGTAATAGGGTCTCTGTAGAGTGTTCGGACAGCCCCCTTGTCAGATGTTTGGTTGGTAGGAGGTCCTGTGGGATCTCTGGGGAGTCACTCCTGTCTGCGAAGGCGACCAGGTAGACAGCTTTTATTGCTCCCTGCTGAACAAAATGCCAGCTGCACTGACAAGTCACCTTTTCTACCTCTCTCTTTTGTCTTTGTGTTCTTAAGAGCCTGTTCATTACAGCTACTCTGTGTGTGTGCTGGATACACACTCCCACAGTGAGCAGCACCATGCTTATGCAGAGGTAATGACCATTCAGCAGAGTGACAGCATACTGACACATCTGCACAGCTAATTAGATTAGCTGGGGATGTGGTATTCATTATAAATTCAGAGAGACAATAGAGATCAGGGAGGCGACGTCACTTCGGACCTGAGCGTCGCAGGTTTGGACGGGGGGAAACCCACAAACTCAAATTAGGACTTGCGTTCCCTTCAAAAGAGTTGATGTTGCTGCCCACCATTTTACCTTTGGTTCCGCATGAAACATTCTACATTCATCTTCTATTCTTGTCACCAGGAGCACATCGCCATGACAGTTGTCACATTTTCTGTTTGCTGTTTGCTCAAGTTCTGTTAAATTCTCAGCCCTAAAATTCATTGAAGTTACCAGATGAATCAAGTCAAATTCAAACACAGCCCTATTTTAATGAGAGAAAAGCTCAAATATCTTAAATGTGAAGGGTATATCAAAGCTGGTATTATTGCTGGAGCAGCCTGGGGTTATCATACATGCTGAAATTGCACATTATGCAATATCACATAACTGTTAACAAGTGATGTCGCTGGATTTTGAGCCTCCATAAAGATAATGGATGTGCTCTGGGCTGAGTAAATCACATGTGCATTTGTCAATGAGTTTACTGTTCTGTCTCTTTTTAATGGTGTGTGACTCTTTTCCACTGGCTGTTAACCTTGAGTCACTGCAGCCTAGGTTGTCAGCGCAGCTCTAACGCCATGACAACACTGACATGTTTAAACCCATCCGATCGATTGTCTGACAGCTCCCCTCTCTGTGCTGCGAGACCCACTCCCCAAAAGGTCAAACGGAGCCGAGGAGCAGGTAAACCCGACGAGGGCCATCTCAGGGATCTCGATCAGGCGGATGAATCTGACCCGATATCGCATTTTCCGCGATATCCCTAAATGATCGAGCTGAAGTGATAAGCTTGGCTTTCGCACATAAAACAGCAGATGATTAGACAAAAGGGAATGGCTCCCAGGGGAGATGCCCACATCCAGTTCTGGCCCCCTCGGCCTGTCATGCAGCAGGTCATATGTGTGATCTCATGCTTGACTTACTACTCCCTCTGTTAAAATCAATTTAATGTGTAGGAAAGGACCAAATTCCTGTGTCGAATGTAGGTATGAAGTCCTGATTTGAGCCAAAGAGTCAAAAACAAGGAAGATAAGCTACACTGTTTGTGCATTTCTAAGGGTGAGAGAATCCATTAGGAATTCAGCAGTACAGAGATTTAAATCTCTTTTGCCTGCAAGCTAGTGGACCGAGGATGGGTCAATACCCCTGCTGTCAATAGGCAGCCGAGGCCACCTACAGGAATGAAAGAGTTATATACCATCAACATCTATATGATAAGGCACAGGCCATAGTAATGTGTATCCTATATATCACATTCATTAGAGATAGATGGTAGAGGACGGTAAATGACGTGCAAGTCCGGGGTTAATTGAACCGTTAATAACGTACGCCTCTGCCAAACATGTGCGAGGTCTCCCACATTTCACGCCAGCAGTGATATACTGAGGGCCACAAAATGTCCAGAAGCCTATGGCCCACAAGAGCCCCCTGCATATGTCACATATCGCTCCTTATGTACGTTTCTAGTATATTTAAAGGCTAACAAAATACACCTGCAGGAGTCTAAAAAACGTCTCATTCTCCACCATGCAGGATTGTTTTTCCCTCTAAATCAATCAGAGAGAAATTAACTGAATTATGAGGGATCTATTGTTCATTAGAGTGATCATCCCAGTGTGCAACAAGCTCTTCTGCTGTCAACACATGCACCTGGGGCCAAAACCGGGACAGTGGAGCTTGGTGATTTCCTGAAATAAAAGATTCCAAGTGTCGAGTAAAAAGGTTTGTGGTACAACAGCACAACATCGATGTGCTTTGGCAAGAAGACCGAAATGCTGCGATACACCTCGAGGGTTTTAGATGCATTTCAAGCAACCATATGACTGTGTGTCTTGGCACAAGGCAACAGTCTTGTGTGTGAGTAATGTCTTGTTAGAGGTGAGGAAAGGGAGCTGTAGGTCCCCTGAATGAGAGAGAGACGCCCGGCGGTAGCAGAGAGAGAAGAGGGTAAAAAATGGAGGGGTAGAGGGCACCGTCTCTCGAGGCCTCCGCGCCTTCCTGCCAGGGTGTGTAAATCAGCAGCTCATGGCTGCAGAGAGGTTGGAAGAAAAAAAAAACATAAAAATGTCCAAGTGAAATAAGAGGAAAGGAGAAATCTTTTATGATGGGCCTAAATTCTCCTCTGTCTACACTGGAACCTGTCTGACTGGGATTGTCTTCTGGAGACAGGGTCTCTGTATCTGCATAGAACCACAAATTACTCCAACGACCCCACCTGCTATTCATGTAATACATCCATAATGAGTATCTGAAATTGGTATGTTAATAGCCCCGTGTCAAGTTTATTAACGGGATGTAAAAATCACGTGGCTCACCAAATCAAAATGTCCTTAAAATGTCCTATAAATTCATTAGAAAATGCCCTGAAAAAGGTTTCAACTTTAACCTTTCTTCTGGATAATATAACAAAATAAAGTCTGTCGCGACATTCTCTTCTTGTCCATCTTCTTATCCAAGCAAATATTGTGTCACTAACTCAACATATTTCTGGACAATAAAAAAAAAAGATGCTTTCAGTTTTCAAATGACCAACCGGAGCTCCGAGTGGTGCAATTCCAAAATACCCCATTGCATTAACAAAAAACTTTCCCAGGTGATGTAATATTAGATTACGTGCACACATCTACATGTTCTCTGTCACTAAATTAGCTCAGGTTAGCCTGGCAGGGCCTGTGTTTGGACACATGCAGAGCCGACGCTCGCAGTAATGTCCCACGTGTCAGCGCGGCGAGCTCCTAATAACTCAAACTTCACACCTCTACTTCCTGTCTAATGGAATAATCCTATATTAAGAGCTGACATTGAGACGCCGCCTCAACCGGAATGCGGGGTCATTACAACCAGCAGTGTCTCACTCTGTGGGGGGTTAAGATGAGAAATGGAGAGTATTCAGTTTGGCCTGAGAGGCTCGTCAAGGGGACCCAGCTAGCAACAGTCAGATCATACCCCTCCTGATTACAAACTCATATCTCAGTGAACTCGGGGTCATTATTCACCTCACTAACACTAGCACTGACCTGATATTAGAGCCACAACAACAGAGTAAACAGGGACAGGGACGCCTGTAAATAATCTGCGTGGAGATGGGGCACAAGGGAGGAGCGGGGAGATGTTTATAGCAGGTGAACTAACAGCCGTCACTTTGATAAGCCTGATTTATCCCGAACGATGTATCAGAGCATAGATCTGCTATGACTGACAGCCTGGAGAGCCAACTTTGTGACCTGGAACATGAGACGTGGTTGCAGCAGCGATGGATTCTGCAGGTGAGACCAACCTTAGGGGCTCCTCAGAGCAACATCTAGCAGAGATAACATTTTGGGGGAGGAAGATGATGTTGTTAAACCAGAATCCTCCAGTAATGGTGGGTTTTTTATTTTCCCAAGCCCAGACAGGGGCAGAGTGAGGACCGCTTCCTGCAGCCCACAAAATGCACTTAACAAGTAGAAAGGAGAGACTGTCTGAGAGCTGGATGTGGTAATAAATGACTCGTCTGGCCCGTTATTAACCCCGCTCTCCCACTCATTATTTTCTTTTTTTAAACAAAAATCACTGAAGGAGTAAAAAAAACCAAAAAAAAAACCAAGACTGGAGTTGCAGTAATGTGAATTCTGATGATTTTCCAAGATTGCGGTCATGATCTTTGTTAGCCTTCCCTCTAAATACATCATCTCCACACCTGCAGCCATGGAAACCTCTGATTGACGGCCACCGTGAATTACTCTAACAGGAACTGACCTCATTTAAGAGTGACTTGCGAGGTTTTTTTCTGTAAAAACACGTCTATTTCTGATTTGAAGATTTAGACCCAGGGAAGAGGCTTTAATGGATCGCTGACAGAGGGCCAGATGGAGGTGTGACATATTTACAGCAAAATGCCAGGGGATGCCACATAAATAAAGCGGCGCTATTCCTGACAGAAACTCTCCATGAGGCTGGGGCGTGATCTACGGCCGAGTGACCCGGTTAAAGAGCAGCAGAAACAGCTGACAGCTTGATCAAAAATACCCGTGTAAAGTGGTACGGATCAAGTCTCGGGCCTCCTCGCCAACCCCAAGGGTGATGAAATGGTGATGGGACATGATAAAAGTCAATAAAGACGAGCAGCTCTCGCCGTGAGCACGGCCGCATTAATAACACTTTGAGGGTTCTTCAGCCAGGAAGTGTGTCAACACATAATAACAGGGCTAAGCTGCGCTGGAATTAAAACAACACAGCAGCAAATCATCTGCATAGAAGGAGTATGATTGAATTTTGTCATGAACGGGGACACATTTTACATCCAAAAAACCTTTCTCAGCAAAATTGCAGTTTATTTATTATTACACAGCAGTGCAATCTATATATTTGGCTGGCGAAAGTGTTCCTTTATGGCCATGAGTATTAATTAGTGATATTCTGGTATCGTTAGTGTAATTTAGTGCTCTCTGAATTAATGGCACGGTGGCATTTATCTATGAAACATTATATCTTGTTGTTAAATTGCAATAAAAGGACCTGTATATTCTGAAGATATGGCTGTCAAACTGTAATGTGGGGGGATGGAGGTGTAGTTGACATCCATTAAGGAAATCCTTCCTCAGAACATAAAAAGGAGAGGTAATATTTAGCCTTAGTTGCCTTGGGAAACCTGGGGGATAGTCTAATATTTAAAAAAAAAAAAAGGGAGCATTAAGGAAGATCAGAGATTATCAGAGTAAATTCTGGTCTTGTTTTATATCCACAGCTCAACACAATTCACCCAATCGCATTAGGCTAAACGATGACGTTCCATAGAGTGATAGTGATATAGAAATACTCTGACCAAATAACATATTCCATCCTGTCCTAAAACAAAGCGCTTCCTCACCGTGTCCAGTGTAGCATATTCAATAACTAATTATGGTAATTCATTACATCTGCAATTAGCAGAGAGGCTTTATCACTGCGCTATACCATAAAGACGATTTATGTCGGCTTTGAATGTCACCCAGAGGACAGAGGATAACTAATCACTCACCGGGAACAAAATAAGCAGCAACAGAAGAAAAGGAATGTAAGGAGGAAACATGCTTCCCCCTCTGCCTGCAGCCAAACCCAAATCTGAGCATGTTACTGTAAAATAATCACAATAGTAAAAAATAAATAAATGTGCATGGCTGTAAAAATGTGTGCGGTATGTATGTAACCTCGGCGGGACATGCCCCGCTGCCACGCCTGCTGTCAAACAGCCCCGCAGAGGGCGATAAGCATCCCTGCTCTCTGTCGTCTGTCTTATTAGTGCACCTCCGCCGTTTCACTGGCACAGCACAGATAACCATCTGCCGCGCACCGAACCTCTGCCCGGAAAAGCCTCCCAGGCGCCATAAAAAATAAGAAAGGATCCCTCTGACTGTGGAACAAAAGTGCTGACCAGATTAGTAAACACAGGGGTTTTTTTTAGAGGTTGCGTGCATATATTCTGGTGCTATGCTATATATGACCTGTGGGACCACTACCGCCACCTTGTGGTGGAACCAGAAGCATGAAAACGCATGAAAACAGCTTCCCCATGACTCCAAATTCTGAAGTAGAAAATTAAAAATGATTAGACCAATTTGAAGGGCGCTTGGTTGTCTGGCATATCCAACATAGGTTGATATTTTAGTTGTTTTTTTTGTTTGTTTTTTTAAAAATGAGGCTGCAACAAAACTGCATAATGTGGATTTTTATTCAATGTGCCAAAGAAAAACTAGAGATCATGAAATGTTCTTGTGTATTAACAATACAAATGGTGCAAAGTGCAGATGATGAAAAAACCAAACCCATTAAATCATTTCAGTCATAAATGAGTCTTTCAACCGATAAGAATTTTCACATGGGGGAGCGGCTCCTAAGAACGACACAAAAAAGCCATAAAAATGCAGAGGAATTATTTACGGTCATCTATATATATAAATCATCTTTCAATGAACCTAATTCTGTGATCGGTACAGATGGGAGCATCTTACCCAGGGAGGTGTTTCACAGGGCGTAAAGCTCCATCAGGTAGTCTTTAGGGACGATTCCGATCTGGCCGTTCTTTTCTCCAACCCACCATCCAAAGGTCTGGTATTCCTGGAGAAGCCACAACAGTCCTCTCTTAAATCATGGAACCAGTAACAGGGCAAATTATCAAATATTAAACAGGACATTCAGCCATTAAAATGTGCCAATTAAAAGATGGCGGGAATGACGGATGGCGCCGCTGAGCTCATCTGGTCAGAGATTTCCCTCAGTTAAGCATAAAATGCTTTTTTAATTTACAGTTCAGACACCTACATCCCATCAAAGGCGGCACATATTTCCGCCTTCCCATCTGTGCACATCAGTCCTGAGACAGCACACTTTTATTCCAACCCCACACCCACAGAAAATAAATCCCTCAGTGTATGTAAAGCTCATCACACACAAATCTGCCACCCGGTGACATGTAATGTCTCCAAATGCCTGTCAGCAAGCTGCGGTGGAAGAGCCAGGTTATGACAGAGAGCGGCGTCACACACACACACACACACACACACACACACACACACACACACACACACAGAGGAAAAAGGTATCAAAGCTGTACAGTTGTGCCATGGATGAGATTAATCATAACTTGGCATCAGACAAATGGGGGGACATTCATCACGCCGGATGAAAAGGTCCTTGACATATTGCGCATGCCACAACTTTGCAAAATAATAAACACGACAAAAAGTCGCGATATTTTATTATCCGAAAACAAACATCACAAGGAAACGTCAGTCCTTCCATGACTCATATGGTTAAAATGGCATTTCAGCGGCTGGCCCCCCTCCACCGAGGAACAGTCCTCCAGATTGACACGATGATGTGTGTGTGAGAGCGAGTGGCCGAGCGCGTGTGTGCACGTGCGCGGCTGCCCATTATGACTTCCTGCAGCCTGTCTCAGAAAACATCAACACCTCATTGTTGGTTCCTGACTGGCAAGCGAGACGCACGTGAGCAAGCTTGGAAAACACAACTACAGAATTCATGCCTGAGAGCTGCGGCAGACTAATGGCACACACACACACACACACACACACACACACACACACACACACACACACACACACACACACACACACACTAAAGCTAAAGCCTGGATAATATCACTGTAGGACATTAAAGCTCCACAGCTGACACATCAGGAACAGTGCAAGAACAGATCTGCAGGAATGATGCTGACAGCAGGAAGACGTTCAGGTCATCTCCACATTTGATCTGCTCATACAACCACTTACATGTTACATCTTTCCATTAGTTTTATGTGCTGTGACTCGAGGGTTGGAGGTTAGGGGGTGGGGGGGCATGGAGCAACGGGGCGGGCTGACCATATCCGGACAACCGACACTCTCAGTCAGGCCCTATAATCAACACCCAGGTCCTGACAGGGGGGTCTCGCAGCTGTAACACCACTGCTATTTCTGGTCTAAGGAATGGGGGAGGGATGCAGGGGAAGTGAGAGAAAGGAGAATGACTGGGGGGGGTGAGGTGGGGGGCTGAGGTCGACCGTCCCTTACACTGCAGCTGGCTGCTGTAGTCCAGACAGGTTTTATGGTCATTGCCCTCGCAGCGGGCCACAACCCCCAACACCAAGGTTTCAGCTAATGGCACTCCCAGTCTGAGTGAAAAGGCAACTTGAGTCTTGGTCTTTTGCCACATGTGAAGAGGGAGCCATAAACAGGCATTTGGCTATTGAGCGCTGATGGGCCGCTCTGCTTTGTCTGTCTGTTTCCTTCAGTGCTCAGTCAATCAGATCAATAACACTGATTTTGTATGTGTGGGGATTAGCCACTGTTGAAGCCGTTGAACACAAATAGCGGGTTTACGTTTTTCTTATTAAAAAGTGTTTGGTATTTTTTCTTACATTTTGACGAAAGTTAATTCGTGAATATTAAATAAGAAATAGCCGATTAAATTACTAATCTTGATTTAATGTGCAGCTCGTTAATTGTCATGACTAGTCGGTGCCACTAGATGGCAGGCTTGAACTTGGAAAGGGGCCCGGCCATCACGTCATGGTTGGCTCCACGCTCCATAGAAAGCAAACGGACAGGAAACAGCCAGTCGAGAAGGTCCACTTCTCATAGTTAAAGAACCACATACATATGAAGGGCCGATGTGCAACGTATACATTTCTTGGCTGATTCCTGAACAATAGGATTTGGACATTGACCAACAGGCTCCATAGGAAGGGTTACAAAAGGTCCCCGAGTTCTTCCACATTTGGCAGACCAACTGTGTGTCTACTACACGTCGTCACCTGGTATGGAGGGAGCGGTGGGTGGAGCCGGTGTGTGTGAGAGAGAGAGGTGCCGCTCCCACTCCCACCTCCAGCCCGCTGCAGCAGCAGAAGTGCACTTGAAAAAGTCCAGATGGCTACGACGGAATGGCACCGTGTGCCAGCTAAGCCCCACGTGGGCCAGCAGCACTAAAACAGTTTCCGTCATGACACAACTAATCCCCATCACGGTGCCAGAGAGAGACCCAAACCCAGCAGGCCTGTTACCATCAGTCCTGCACCTCCAGGCAGTGGGCCAGATGCTGCCAGTAAACTACATGAACAGACACTCTGAGGGCTTTGGAATAACTCTGTTTTGGTGGTCTGAGGCCAGCAGAACCGCTCTGAGTACAAACCTCATCTCACCACTTCAGCTTGTTAATCCTGCTTTAACCGTGCTTCGGGTCAACATTTTCTCTATAAATAATAACTCACTCTGCTCAGGATGTAGATGGCATCGCCACGCTTGAAGGACAACTCATCTGGTAGGTCTCCCATACAGTCCCACAAGCCCTGATAGTAATTGGCATAGTCCGTGCTCTTATCAACTGGAAAGAGATGGGAAAGATGAGCACAAACAATGTGATTTGTTTTGCAAAGAGGAGGTCTGAAATCTGGTTTTTACATAGCCCTTTAACCGCGAACCAGCAACACTGGCCGATCACCGATAGGTGGCAGTAGAGAGTGACACAGTGTGAGTGGTGAGCCATGTTTAGATGAAAAGACCAATCTTGTTCATAATCCCGCACTATATTACATAACAGTAAATCGAAAAGACGACTGAACAAAACATGTTGAATACTGATTAAACAGAAGGAGTCCTAAACGTATTAGTATTCATTTAAAAAGCTTGTTTATCATCGTCGATACAGGCAGAGCATAAACTTGCTTCTTAATGTGATTAGAATGTTTGCTTTTAATGATCTCCTTTCAGGTAGAACTTTAGCTCAGAGTATCACATGAAGAAGGAAGTCAGTCTGTTGTTATTTCCAGCATTGGTTAACTTTCAGTTGACAGCAATGACACAAACTTCCTTGTTTCACTCTTTTAGCTGTGATCACGAGAGCCAGCTCTCCTCCCAGCCACAAAAATAGAGACAACCAACTTCTGTAGATACGTTACATTGTTCTAAGAGCTACCTGCAGGAGTAGGAGGAGGAGGTTTGCTCACTGGCTCCACTTTTGGAGGAGGGCTTGGCATGTCCTCCTCTGGTGAAATAAGGGAAGACATTGGCTGGTCAGTGTATGCAGTGATCGACTGTCCAGTTTAAAACTGATCAATAAAATATCTTCCAAATCTGTCGGACAATATACGTCTGCTCAGACCTGGGAGCACTTCGTAGATCTCGTCCATCTGCCCCACATCGTCGTAGAGTTCCTGCCCCTCCTCTTCTTCTTCAGGAATGATGCCTGTCATATCTGGACGCAGAAAAATCGGATTTTTATTTTTTTGCGAGGAGGAATTTTGCTGTAGAAACATCTGATTGTGATATGAAGCGTTGGGACCTTTCAAAACAAAGTCAATCTGCTTCACCCATTCCTCTGCCTCTTTCACTGATGATGCACAAAACTGCAGTCAAAGAGAAAAACGAGGGTTGTGACGTACATTTCCACCCAACAGCTGACTTAGTCAAATAATACAGAATAAATGTGCATAGAAAAATCTATTTTTCAACCCTTTCGTTGCGCTAAGGACAGGCAAAGGCACTAATGTGTAAAAACACCAGCCCACCATGTAGCTCCGCTTGTCCGTAGCTGAGATTTCAAAGCAGAAGTCTTTCTTTGAGTCTTTCCGTAAGCTGCTGTTCATTTTCACTCTGTAGCCCTCAATGTTAAATTCCCCTTTCTGCTGCTTGTCTGATGTAGGGAAAATCAATGAGGAAATGTTAGAGTTTGGACAGATCGACTCCAAAACACAAGGGGGAGTCCGGGTTTATAACAGACAGGGTAAACTGACCTTTTTCACTGCCGTAGTAATAGAAAGTCTGGCCGCTTAGAGCACACCATCGCTTCTGCCACTCAGTGCCAAAAAAGCTATGATCTGTGGAGGCAAATCCAGAGGAGAATGAGTCACAGTTCTGATGTGGAGGATAAAAGGCTCATTATTACGCTCATTAACAGTACAGATATGGACCTTTTCTGCGCTTCTCAAGGTATCCGGCTTTAAAGACAGATGTCAGGTCCTGAGCTGCCACAGCCGGGGCCTGCTGAGCACCTGCAAAAGAAGGAAGGAACCCCCACAAAGCAAGTTCAGAAGTCTCTCTTAGCTTATTACCCTCCATTTTAATCCATCAAATTTAAACTTAAATACCACATGTATTTAACTGATGTCAATCTTAACAGCAAAGGCTAAGCTAGGCTACGTAAACCAGTGTTTGTTTGAGTGCAACTTTAATGCAAACGTTTGACCGCTGTGTCAAAGTTGCTTTGTGTAAAAGAGCAGCCATAAAGCTGGCAGCTGCTCACAGCCCATAAACCCCAAACCCCTAATTGCCATTACACAAGGGTTTCCCAGACACTCTGTTATGAAAAGTAAATGCAAAATCTTAAATATTGCCACAATAGTTCATACATGGCTAAGGCTACTGTATGCTGAATGGTCCCCCCCCACCCCACCCCCCCAAACAACAGCAGCCATTTTCAGCGCCCTGACTCTGGCTGAGCAATAAAGCATGCTCTAGCTGTCCATGGGGTGGGGTGAAAGAGGTGGTGGGAGTAACATATGTGCCCCTAAACTGCTTCCCAAGTGTGTTGCCAAGTTACACTTGGAATGTCTCCCTCATTGTGCCACTCAGAGTCACTTTCTCCACAGAGCACAACCACAGATTAGTATCTTTTCTTGCCAGGAGGCAATTTTTAGAGGCCAAAACTCTGCAGCTTGTTAGCAGTTTTTGTAAGTGAACATATGCTAAGTGGGGCTGTGGTTTACCTTCGCAGGCCTCCTCATCCTTGTCCGTGCGCTCAGACTGCAGCGACCCCCCCTCGTTGCTGTCCCAGTCCTCCTCTTCTTCAGAGTCCTCTGCATCTACTAGAGGATGCCATGCAAATTAAGCTGTAACATACGGGCGCTTGTGTCCCTGTGAGCACGAGGCCCTCAGTTTTTTAAGCAGTCTTTTTACATTTTCGGACCAATTACGCACCAATTCAAATTTTCCACACATCACCCAGCTGCAAAGACCAGCTGGCATGAGCCAATATACTGTGATTAAGCTTCCCTGCATCCTACATCCTACTAATGCATTTTGTCCAAACAGGAAGGACAAGAATGTTGAATATTTCAATCTAATCTACAATATTTGTTGGCCTTAGAGGCGTCTGGCTGCGGTCTCATCTGTTTTCATAAAATATTTACTTTCACTTCACAGCATTAAACAACACAGTACCTTAGCATATTGATGTACTTACACCCCTGATAAATCCAGAGCATGCATAACTAAAACATGCACCGCGAGAGATGGTTTGGAGTACTACGGACAGGTTAATAACATAAATATGAGGATGTTTTAAACTCACATTTGTCCTTGAAATCTTGTGGGAAACTGTTGGGGAGACAGTAAATACCCTTTAGCAAGCTGAGGTCTCATATTGTTGACCTCTGAAACCCGGAAGTGGACACACCTCAGCTTGACCTCTTTGATCCGTTTGATGAAGGCTTCCCTCTTTTCTTTTGCCTTCTTGCTCAGGTTTTCTCCCTTTAATCCATCAGCGAGGTAAAGTTCCAGATCTGGGAAGCAAATCAAAGGTCAGGCGATCGCACAGCCGCCACCTGGGTCGTTTTATTTGGTGGTCAAGTCTCCAGCATGGCTTCTGGGGATCACCTAACCGCTCCAAACACAACGCGTAGTCACGCACGGACGCACGCGCGTCGCTGACTGAAAACTACACACGCCGAGTCTCAGCTTCCTCTTCTAACAAACCGTCTAAAACGCAGCAAAAACGCACAAAGCAGCCCGCACGCACACAATTAACAACGACTCGGAGATCTTACCCGAGATCAGCGTGGTGAGCTCCTCCGGGATCGGAAGCATGCTGGTAGAAGTTGGCTGCAGGCGTTGATGGACCGTCTGCCGGCGGGGACGTTTTGGACACGGAAGCAGCAGATGCGGAAGTTGCTGTGCTAATCATTAATCGATGACCAAACACTTCCCAAACTCATTTTTTTACACCTACTGTGACATTTATTGTGAAGGATTAAGATGTTTTTATGCTTTAACAGAGCGACAGGTTTTACGCACTCGTAAAGAGGACGCAAAACGCATGATCACATTTTCTGAGTGATGTCAAATATCTCTCGCTCTCTCTCTCACACACACACACACACACACTCAACGTGGAGACGTTGTTTAGGGCCTTCACAGTAATGTCAGCACTTTGAGTTTATGAATTTGTCAACATTGTAAATCTAAACGGGCATCATTAATAGTTGAAAGGGCAATTAAACTGTTCATGCACCTGATTTATTCACCTCTGAGCAACAGGGATGCTTCACAGTCTCCCTCAGCACTTGTTTACCTCTAAATCACATTTTAAATAGTCAGAACATTGTTTCTGTACATATTTGAGACATTTTCGTAATCAAGTCGCATTGTTCAGTCAGGGACGGAGGAGTTTTCTGATGAATATAACAGCTGACAGGAACAACCAGCACTCAGACCTTCAGCATTGGGCCTGAAATGTGTGAAAGTGCTTGCTGACATAATGTTTATAAAGATGTCAGTCATACAGTATTCATCTTTTGACATGCAGGGGGTATCGGCCCATCCGGGCTGACAGGACAAACCTTTAAGCTTGTTGTTGCTGGGAATTGAGACAGAAATATCTCTGGAGGGGCTGTGTGATGAGTGTCAGCTCTTTCTTCTGCTGCAGGTGTGTGTGTGTGTGTGTGTGTGTGTGTGTGTGTGTGTGTGTGTGTGTGTGTGTGTGTGTTACTGCTGCCAAACACACTGTCTCCAGAGGAACATTTAATGTAACCTACTTAAATTTCAGTGCGGCAGGGAGCTTCGGGCAGGGGAGCCACCGGAGGGTGACCACAGGGGGCCCCCTGATACAATTGCATCCCCCAGAATTGGCCTCCCTTTGAAACATTAGTACATTTTGCTCCCAACAATCATTGTACTTCTTCAAAAAAAAGCTTCATATGTCTTCATAAATCCTTGCACCAATGGCACACCCATGACATCCAACAGCACTCACAGCATCAGGCTACAGGATGTATCATAACAAGAAGGAAGCAGCACTGGATGGAGATGAGGAAGGTAACAAGAATACTCTATTGCAAAGCGGTCTACTTCTCATCATAACCTGATTAGGTCAGGATGTGGTGGTGCTTGCTAGCACTAGCTAGCTAGAATGAGAACTAGCTCATTCAGTGATCTGTTGCAGATGAGACAGTTCAGGGATTTCTATTTAATGGGAATCTCCCAGAGTGCTGCAACATTCACAACCCAGAAAAACAAGACCTGAACTCCTATTTTTCATTGCTTTGCAGCTGATAGAGTTCCTCATTTCCTTGTGTGCCATTAAAACCTCACGCTATGTTTACATCGTCAGTACTTGACTTCAGCCCTTTTTTTCATGTCACTTCCTGTTTCTCATCAGCGTGCCCATAAATGGCTCCATGAGCCTCAAATCCTCTTTGGAGGTTCAAAACCTGACCCCCTTCTGACCCAGCTGGAGTTCCTCCCGGTTTGAAGAGGAGAGTCAGTTTGACCTTTGACCTGTGTGTGTGTGTGAGAGAGAGTGTGTAGGGGGAACTAAGGCGTCTCTTGTGTTTCATGGCGGAGGCATATTTTCTAAGCTGCACTCTGAGAGCATTTTCTGGCCTCATGGCTGATCTGTCGTGGTGTTGGTAAAGGTGTTGGAGACAGAAGGAACACATTCGTGTGAGTGTGTGTGCAAACCAAAAAGGTGACTTTTACAGGAAATTCTACTGCAGCAATTCATATTTAGGAATCTGATCAAGAGATTTCCTACAATGTCCAACCCTTCCAGACAGGGTAACACAGCACAAGCTTTCATTTTGCATTTACTGAGCGCTCTGACCTTATAAATAATGCTGCAGTGGAGCCTTTGTGGACAGTGGAGCCTGCAGAGAGGCAGGCACAGTGTGCTCACAGTTTTCAAAATGCATGAATTCTCTGCCACAAAATCGGGTCTGACTGCCTTCTGGGCTATTCATTCAATTTCACACTCCCACTCGGTTTGTTTGGTGACTTTACTTATCACCTTATTCCATAAGACAGTAAACACGTTCCGCGACCTCAGCCCTCCGTGTTTATTACTGCCGTGAGCAAAACCCAGAGTCGCTGGAGCAGCAGGCCACCAGAATCATCGATCCGTGCTGCTGTTATTCGGCTTCTATCCTTGGAGCAATCTTTTACTGTAGCTTTTCATCAACCACTGCAGGACCATTAGAATCTTTTATGGAGAGATTAAAAATATTATGATGACTTCAGGGCGGACAGTTGATATTTGCGCGTGGACGGTGTGGAAAATTTAGCTTATTTCACGTTTGCGCCAACGCCAATAAATAATGAATGCCGACGGTGGTCCAGCTTTAATTAAGTTAAAGTCTTTTAGAGAACATAACGCATGGTCTAAAAATTCAAAATACACACAAAAAAACCTTTAGAAAAATGAAAGGTCCAAATTATACGCCGATCTCTCTATTTTCAAAAAAATAATATGGTATTATTTTTCGGATGAGGCCATAAAAGAGCGCCCTCGGTGCTGTGAGTTTTATTGGCAATAAAATTTAATTAGAGAGTCACAAAAAGTCATCACTTTTGGGCCGAATCTCAGTGACTAACTCTCAGTGCAGATTTTATCTTTCTGAGTTTAACGTGTTGGTATAGCAAACTGCGTATCTTTTATGGAAATTTGTGTCGATTAAAATCTTACTTCTTTAATTAATAAAGCTTGCTTCTTTTGCAAACATATATTAAAATATTATCAAGCCTTTTTCTGTAGCAAAAATAAAACAATGTAGCGCTGCTTGTTATCACCAATGTAAAGTTTTATTTCCAGACGAAAATATTCTATTCATAGTCCAAATTCATATAAAAAAATAAATTGTGCATCGTCTAAATTGCTGGTTTTGTTTTAACTTACCTTATTTGTGGGACCTAATCATTTATTCCTCGGTGCTACAACAAAATACATAGCCTGGTGTTTAATATGGACAAACGAGGAGATATTTAATAGCTCAGGTTCTGCAGGTCGATAGTTGTGAGTGTTTCTGAGAAAAGGTCAAACGTTTCGGATGATAAAGGCAGGGAACTCTCTGTAGAATCTGAAAAACTCGGTGAGAAAGAGGAGGGTGAGAAAACAGGGAAATCCTGCAAAGGAAGGTCCAGTCCCGGGGAATGACGATTGTCCGCCTCTATTGTTGACGCGCAGTTTGGAACAGTGGGTGCCACGTTTGGAAAATGTTTCAGATTTTTCTCATTGCTGTTCAAAAGGGCTGCGCTCAGGCTTTGGCTCTCCCCATTGTTCCCGTTCAGACATTGCTGGGAAGTGAATTGGTTTTGCTGGAACTGCCTCTCCCTCTCCAGGAGGGTCGCGGCCACGCTGCCGCCCGCCTCCTGCTCGAACTCGTCCTCCGGCTCGTCGTCCAGGCAGGCGTATTTACCCTCACTGTCTCGGTTTTCCTTGCAGTGGGTTTGCCTTTTGTGCTTCATCCTCCTGTTCTGGAACCACACCTTCACCTGCTTCTCTGTTAAATCCAGCAATGCGGCGATCTCCACTCGCCTCGGTCTGCACAGATATTTGTTGAAATGGAACTCCTTCTCCAGCTCCAGGAGCTGGGTGTTGGTGTACGCAGTCCTCAACCGGCGGGATGTTCCTCCGCCGGGACCAACATCTATGGCTTCTGGTGAACCTGTGGAAAAATAGATAATGCGTATCATGAATTAAAAAAAATATCACGAATGTGCGCGGTAAGAAGCAGCTCCGTGTGGAGAAACTTGTGGCAAGCCATGAGCCTGACTGGGAAGATTTATGGGCCGCAGGCAGAATATGACGGTGAACAGAACGGGACGGAGGGTGAAGATTAATGAACATGCCAGCTGCAGACCCGTGTAAAACTAATCTATCACTCTCCATTACTGTCAAACATTAACACTCTTACACTGCATCACAAGCAAGCGCGTTACTTAATGAGATTAAGCATGCTTAAATCAAAATCCTATTCTGGCTTTAAGGGACGCCCACGTTGCACAAGGCCCAAGGATTGCAGCTCCTTGGCGAGAACTCCTGAGACAATGAGGAGCCTTTTACATAGAGGTTATTAATCATCATGTCTTGCCTTGGGGGGAGAAGCAGAGCGGCGAAGCGTCAGGCGCAGCAGCAGCAGCAGAGGCAGTTTGGCTCCTCTTGATGCTTTTCTTCTCCTTCATCCACGGGTACTCCGGGGGGAGCGACGCAGCCTGCAGCGGGCTGCAGCCTCGCAGACTCTGCTTGGAGCGGCTGTGGCGTGGGTGGGTGCCCGGGTTCAGGCCGATGACGGTTTGCTCAAAAGGAGGAGGAATCAGTGTCGAGGGTGAAAGCGCCGAGCTCTTGATTGATGAACTCTGAAACGCATCACCGACGGGGTTAGACAGAGATGTCAGGCACTCGGCGAGCGACGGCTGGCTGTTGATAAAACCGCTTTCTCGCCCAAATTCGTAATTCATCTCCTCCTTCTTCTCTCGAAAGTCCTCTAATTTTAAGCGTTTTAAGCTCCAATCCGGGGTTTAATTTTAAGATGCTAAACAGGTAATAGTCGTATAGGGACCCCTGTGCCATAAACTATTGCTTTCACAAGGATGTGGTTGGAATTAGACCGTGTTGCTTGTCACATGATTAAATCTGCCCAATGACAATTTGAGGTTTTTTTTCCTCTATCAAAAGAAGCCACTGTCCCCTGTGATTGATCGAGAACGTCGGAGAGGTAACGCCTCATTCCGGGGGTAGGGGTTGCTTTATTTACACATTTTTGGGGTCAGTATGTTCACTCACACACACACACACACACACACACACACACACACCTTCTCACTTAGCGCACACCTCCGAAAGGAACCCCAGAAGCCGTCCCTTCTCTGCGCGTCCCCGCGGCCTGCCTCGCCTTCGTGCCGCGTGCGTGGCCGTTTCCTGCGTGCACCGAGCACTCACCTCTGCGCTTCTCGATTCATTTGCATCCCGGGACGCGTCGGCACCCGACCCATCAGTGTCCAGGCGTCACTCCTGAAATGTAACTGAAAAGTTTGCAGTGGAAAGCTGCCGCACACCCAACCAACAACACATGCACCCCTCCCCCAACGCGCCCACCGCACACGCGCGAGAGGAGACGAATTAGTCAGTATATTTCATTTATTTCATTCAAACATTTGGGGGGGGAAAGGAACTTTTATTTACCTCGTATTTATATTATAAATATGCCCTTAATGGTTTACAAAATGTATCTAAAATATATAAAACAATTACCATATTTTTTGCAGTTATCACCATTTAGAAATAATCTCCTTCAGTTTCATTTATAGATCTGCAGTTCAGCAACACTTGAACACTCTCAGATGATTTGCCAGAGCTGTGTGAAGCAGAGGAAAGGTGGGATCTGATGGCTGTTTATTGCTCGGACTCTAAACAAAGACCTCGGTCCCTGAGTGTGATCAATCTTTCACGCCAAAAGGTCTGACAGCTCCCTGCCCTAAGAACACATTTAAAGCATCCAACACTCCCTGGGATCATATAGTGCCTGGACGTGGACCAAGCAAGGTGTGCATAGGACACATTTTCTTTTTGTGGGATTTGTTTAGAGGAGCTGGACGAGACGCGCGGCCGTTACGCACAAGGCGTTTTTGCGCTCCGGCTCGATTATGATTGAGAAATTCATTTATAGACGAAAGTCTGTCGGGTTTTCTCCAACAAAAATGCACAATTCTGGTACAAATATGCGATGAAGATCGGAATTGTTTTGCTTAGTGCTATAGAAACGAACGGAGCAGCTTTTGTTCAGGATCATTTGTCCGCTGAGGTGAGTGGGTGTTGGCTTTCAGGAGAAACGCCATTCAGCCTCACACCTTTAGCTCGGAATGATACTCAGACAAAAGAGAAACATTCTCTGGCCTCTTCGTTTGGTAAAATTTTATATTTATTTAGTTTATTTGTGCACGTTTGAAGACGATCTCATATCATTTCCGGTTCTGACGAAACAAGTCAACATGTAACGTTTAACATAACAAATAGGTAATATAATAATAATAATAATATTCGAAAACACTGGAATTAAAAGAGGTTTGTTAATATATGGATGTAGATTCATTTGTTCTTAATTGAATATAAACTGCTTTTAATCTGAGGTTTTGGCATTACAGCATTCGTCTATACTACTCACCCATGAGTTTCCTATTTCTTCCTGTTAAAAATTAAAGGATAAATTCACGTGTAAATAGAAGTCAAATAAGATGGTAAAATCTTGGATACATTCAGTTCACAATACATGTGCAACGTAAATTATTTGTATTTGCATTTCAAACAGTTCTAGAGGACTTAATGCAATATTTAATGCAATATTTGCGGATAGATTTTAATTCTGCTGTTTGTGATTTGGACAGAGCAGGAGTTAGAGTTTGGTGCTGGCTTTGAACAAGTGCAGTCAGACGACGACGTCTGGACCGGCGCGTTTCCCGTCTGTTCGGAGACAACAGGAGACATCTGGGAGGCAAGAGGGCCAAACGTGCAGCCACCGACCCACTGCAGCATGCTTTATATGGGACACATCGCACGCATGTCTTTCGTTTATATTTATTACATTTAATATACATATAACTGTTATTTTCAAACCTGTAAAGGTAGACATGACTCTTGATCTCCCTGAAATACGTTTTTAATTCTATATAAATAAACAGAAGTTTCTAAATTATTTATGGCTGCTGTATCATATATCACACCATATTGTGTTGGAATGAATCCTGTGTTGCCCTTCTGGAAAAACAATTGTGTGTGTGTGTGTTTGTGTGTGTGTGTGTGTGTGTGTGTGTTTGCCAAAGCATTACAGTTTTATTTATTGTGCCCTCGCCGTATTCATCAGAAGATTTGACAGATACTTGAGGCGCGTTTAGGAGCTGCAAATCAAGGTGTTGCGTGCGTCTGTGCGCGTGTAAACACCGCGAGGACTAAAAATAAGCGGTAACGCACACTCCTTCTGGAGGGCTTAAGATCACTCAGATTGAAACGGTTAAATATGGCGTAATGGCAATGAGGTAAGAACAAGAGCTACCGTCAATTAAATGGCTTCTTCAGAAGCTAAACATTCCCTGAATAATTTGTAAATTCCACCAATAACGCAGGACCACCAAGGAACTGACTAGTAAACGCCAAACTAATGATTCCGGGAAAAAAAGGAAGCACGTATTGTGATCAAATGGCTGTTATGAAGCTACGACTGCGCCGAATAACAACACAGCAGAAATAAATATCCACACAGCAAATAATGAGAGTGTGTTGGGGCTCATTCCCATGTGCTGCTGATTTTCGCGTCTCTTCACGCCCTCCTCTGTCACCGGTGGTGTCATGTGATGTGATGTATCGGGGTCAGGAAAGGTCACGCTACAAGCAGCATCCAAGCAACTTTCTACTTTTCCTGCACAAATGCTGCTCTAGAGGCTACATTATCAAGGAGAACATGCACGGGTACCACGCAGGAACTTCATCTACGTGCACCGTTCAGGGGACGAAAGCCCCTGTTTTATTAACCTTCTGTTAATAAAGTGTATCAATGTCAGCAGAAGATTATCGTTTTTCGGGGGCGAGGGTGCAACAAAATGGAACAAATGCTTTTAAAAGTTATGAGATGGAAATTATGTGAGTTTAATGTCGAAATAAGTGATGAAAACCGCGACGGTGAAGGAAACAGGGAAGGGCAGGAAGGTGGGGGAAGTGATCTGTCAAGTTCGTATTCGTGGGAATCCAACATTCTCCTGCTTTTAGCTGCCCCCACTGCTGACATGTGTGTGCAGGCTTGTGCGGACGTTTTAGCATCTTCGACCACAGGGTAATATTCCTCACAGTGGAGGTTTAATGTTGAGCCTTTATCTCGGATGCTGCAATGTGAAGTGATGATAAACTGCAGAGTTGAGTCGTATGTACACTAAACATACAGCTGGTGTCGATTTGTAACACGCAGGTAGTCGTGGTGTTGCGTGAAGGCGTCACCGCAGGCGACTGACGTTTTTCAGACGAGCCGCTGCCTCCCCCTGCTGGCGACAACTAGAACAGCACTACACAAACGAGTCGAGATTTTAAAAAAACATTGCGGATTCCTCATCAGCAGAATTCTGTGGTTTATCTGGGTTCACATGCACTCTTTCCCCATTCCCCACATTGTCTTAACAAGCAAACCAACTAAACCGATTTATCTATATTTGCAATTAAGATTAAAGTGGATTGTTGATCACACTTAACTGCAATATTCCGCATCACGCCGATGATATCTGCTGGCTGGACGAGACAAGACAATAAAAGGAGGTTTCTGCACTGACACACACTAATAGCTGTGCTGCATGATGTCGTAAAGTAATTAAACCGTCTCAAGCAGACTCATCTACAACCCTGTGTGTGTGTGCGTGTGTGTGTGTGTGTGTGTGTGTGACAATTGCAGATATCTTTCATGCCCGAGGCTCACTAAAAACACTGTTTTACTGCTGTCACAGATCCTCTACGTGCTTTGCTGTTATCGCAGCTTATAAACAGCTGATTCTGCGGGGGCATCTGGTTCGGTTTGCAAGTTTACGTGTATTTTAAGCAGCGTGGGCTCCTGCAGCCTGGATTTTAAAATGTTAAATTGGTTTTGATTTGCTGGCGTTTCTCTAAAGTACTTTGGGTTTTGACGTTTTCATGCAACTGTTGTTTCTCAACGTTATTTGTATCATTTCAAACACGAAGTCTTAAATTCTAAATAATAATAATAACGTTAAAATGAATCGTGGTTTCATTAACAATGATACTCAAATATATTTTACGAAGGCGTAAATCGAGAGTAGTAACGCGAATATTCAACAAAAATGCAGCAGGCTTCCAATGGATTTTAGATATGTTTTCAAAGGTAAAATCTCTTGAATTGTATAAACAAGGGAGTGCTATTATTGAATTTATCTAACTGATTACTATGTTGTTTATTCCATATGTCGTATTCGTACTTTCTTTTTTTTTTAAAGAAAATCTAATCCGATTTTTAGGTTCCATACAAACTACTTTATTTACTCTGAGAGCAGGAACGATGAGGTATTTGAAACGTCCACAGTGATTTCACAAATGGATCAAAAGCTTATGGTTATAAAACATCTATATTAGAAAAAAATCAATAACTTAAACAACGAAAATAGGTAGCCGAAAGACATTCAGGTAGTTAAGGATTACGTCATGCAAACAACTATCATTCCCTATATCTGTGCGTAAAACACAACACCGAATTCCGACAAGACGCTCTGTCCTCTCAAACATGTTACAGACATCACCAAAAATATCCAGCATCACCTAAAGCACACAAAGTTTACAGCAACACATGTAACAGGTAAGGAATATTAGAGGAGAGGGGGGCCTCCTTCGCCTCTCCACCCCCATTTTCAGCCCCCCCCCCCCCCCCCCCCCCCCCCCCGACTGTAATCCAGCATCAGCTCCGAGTTAGCTGTCCCTCCGCCGGTCTTTATTCTCTTTCTTCATCTTCATCCTGCGGTTCTGAAACCAGATTTTCACCTGTCTCTCGGTCAAATGCAGCAGTCTGGCCACCTCGTATCTACGGTCCCGGGGGAGATACATGTTGAAGAGGAATTCCTTTTCCAGTTCGAGGATCTGGTGCTTCGTGTAGGGGCACCGTTTTTTTCTGGTGGGTTTTGCGTGAAGCCAGTTGGACGAAGGGTTATCTGGAAACAAGGCAGGTCAAAAGCAGGAGACAGGGCGGTGAATAAAAGAAACACATCTTATATTGTTTCTTTATTCCCCCACCCCCCCATTGACTCTATGTATTTCAAAGCCCGCCATTATTGTGTGTCTCAGAATTTCTTTTAGCCAACAGATTTCCTACAATGGGAGAAGTCTGTGGCATCACTTCCTCCACATGCAAGTCAAACCATCTATATGATTCTATAGACTGACACTAATAAAGAGAGCAGCGTCTTACTCACTCGCGTCTCTTTCCCTCGTCTCCTCTGCGGTTTTGTCTCCTTTGAGTGCTTTATCCGTGGATGTGCTTTCGCAGGGAATCTTTGCGATGGTCGCATCGTTTCCTATGTCAGACAAAAGAGGTGTGTGCGTCTCCAAAGGTGTACACTCCGCACTCCCAATCAGAGGCTCGGGTTTGATCTCATAATGCATGGTCGCCGAAGGTAAACCCGTCAGACACAGGGACGCGGGATCCAACGCCCAGGAGCGCGTAAACATGCCATCGCTGTCCGCGCTCGTGTAGTGGTGATGGATGTAAGTCGGGGCACCTGGGTTCGGAGGGTGGGTCGTGATGGGACTCCACGATCCGGCGAAAAGGGTGGATTTACCCTGCAAGGGGCACGATTCGTGTCCGCCATATTCGGTGAGCATCGTCTGCTCCACCCCTGCAGCTGATGGGTACCTCGGTGCAATCTCGTCCTGCTCCGAAAGAACGGACGCCTCCGCGTAATAACTCGTCCCCAGCGTCGACATGGCAGAACGGAAGACGGAAATAATGTCGCCTCAGAGTCCTGTAATGTTTCGAAAAACCTCGTTCATTGCGTGCCTTTCTGCACCATCTAGGGGACCAGTGCGTCCAGCAAGTTGAACCTTGCCCAAGACTGGATAGGGCGCCCCAAACACGTGACCGTGGGACAGAACAATAAATAATAAATCAGCCTGCTGCTCAACTCAATGGCCACCATCCCCCTTCCCCCCCACCACCATATTTTAATAGCAAATTCGCGCGCATTTATTGGGGAAAATATGACTTTTTATAAGCTATAAAGGTTATGATTTTTGTCAGGAGATTATGTTGGTTTAATCGAACGTGGTTGCGATAAAGGCAGCGAGGGGAGCACTGCGTTCAACTTTAAAGCTCCCATTTGTGAAATAATCGAAGAACTTCACTTAATTCTTATTCATAAAATTTTAATGGGATGATTTACACTGTAAAATAAAACCCTTATAAAAATGAATAGCGCTCGACTCCAAAGGAAGGGGGAAATCATCTGTATCCGCTAGCTGGAGCAGTCTAACGGGAACAAAAACTTAAACAAAAATCCAGTCAAAGAAGGGCAGATTCCAGGGTGCACATTATGTGTCTGCAGGGTTGTGGGACTCCTTTGAAGACAAAACTGAAAGCGGAGTGAGGCTATTTAGGTGCTATATAACAGTCCGTTTTATCACGGGCAATTGAGTTGTTTTTCTTTAGGTTACAACCTGGCTGTCTAAGCTAAATATCACCAATAAAGTTCAGCTTTTGTGTCCCTTTTCTTGCCGAGGCAGACGCATCCGGCATTTCCTACGGCGAAGCAACTGGCAGACTGCAATGATCATAACCGAGGCCTTGTCCTGCAGTCCTTTCCTCCTCTGCTGGACACACGCAAGCCTTAATCCTTTCACACAGCCTTCGTCTTTACTTCCTGCTGTTCAGATCACGTAGAGACGCGCCACGTCCTACGCTCTTAAATTACCAGCCATAATTTTTGGCCGAAGACTGCATGTTATCATGTCTGTTGTGTAATAGAAATCCTTCCAAAAGGAAAAACTAAAAGAAATACTAATAGTAATGATAATAATAAGAACACCGCCGCGTTCAGTTTTTCATGTC